>NW_008341888.1:1968830-1997117 GCF_000622305.1 Nannospalax galili | reverse complement strand
TTTCTTGATTGGATCATCTGAAGCTGGAAGACACACCCTAAATGTGGGTGTTACCTTCTGATGGCAGCCCATATAAAAGGCCGTGGCAGAGGAGAATGCCTGGCTTCTTGCTGAATGGGATTAGCTTCCTCAATGGGATTAGTTTCCTCAGGCAAAGGTGGGGAGGGTGGGTCTGCTGAGGGTGGGGAGATTAATTCATCAGGTGAATCAAATTCCTCAGAGTCTGAGGATTCAAAATCCTCAACCTCTTCAGGGTTTTCCCACACATCTCCACCCCATGTGTCAGGATTCCAATCTTTCCCTACCAATGCCCTCACCTTTGCTGCTGACACCCTTCTAGGCTGGGAATTAAATTTGCGTTGTAGGTCAGCCAAATGTATACTAAGGGCTCCAGGTTGATTTTCTGCAGCTTTAGCTCTCTGGCTGCTGGAGAGAAGATTCTCTTCCAGGGCACACTTGGAAACTTTTAAACTGTTGATTCGAATATGGAGCTTGTCAATTTTATCATTAAGCTCATTGTTTATCTTCATCACTTTATCCAGAGATGCTAGAAGTAACCAGCCAGCATCATTATTTTTCTTATTTTTCCACAAATCATCAAATGTTTTATGTATAGAATCACTAAATTTCTTGCTCTTCACAAGAGGTGAGTTAGAAGATTCAAATGCGTCTATTTCCATAATTGTTTCAAATAGTCTACACCATGGATTTTCAGTGCTCTCCATGCTAACTGAAAACTCTGAGTTGGAGAGCCTGCTCCAAATACCAACAAGCCCATTAAAGAAATTCATCCTTTCAATTCTGTTTCTCTAGACCCACTCCTGGTACCACAATCTGTATTAGTCAGCGTTCTCCAAAGAAACAGAACTGGTGGAATGGGTATATATGTGTAGAGATTTATCAGCTTAGCTCACAGGATAGAGTCTGAGTAGTCCAACAATGGCTGCACTACACTGGTGAGGCTGAGAATCCGTAGTTGCTCAGTACACAAGGCTGGATGTCTCAGTAGTCCCGACCTGGAGCTGAAGGTCTGAAAAATTCCAAAAGATCATCTAGTCTTCAGTCTACAGCAGCAAGACGAACTCACCAGGGGGAGAGAAGGCAAGCAGCAAGAAGCCTGGCGTTCTCCTCTGCCATGGCCTTTTATACAGCTGCCATCAGAAGGTAACACCCACATTTAGGGTGTGTCTTCCAGCTTCAGATGATCCAATCAAGAAGATCTCTCTCATTTCAGTTAATCCAATCTCAGATCCAGTCAAGTTGACACTCAGGATTAGCCATCACACATACCAATTTTCATTCTCACAAATAATGTATAAATTTCCTACAGCCTCACTAATACCTAAACTATCATTTTCTCCATTTTTATGTGACGATGTTATGTATTTAATATTTTTCGCTTAATTACTTTGTTTGTGGAAAGGGGAGGGGCTAAATTCACTCACAGGAAGCATTTCAGTGTTGTAATCATTTCAGCAGTTCCCAGAACACCCTTTCCCGGCATCCCACATTCTTTCCCTGCCTTTCACACATAATTCTGCATTTTGTTCTATATACACAAGCCCTACAGTCCTGAGGCTGGCTTTACAAAAGGATAATTGAAATGACCTTACTGATTTAGAAAGAAAACGTCACACTATTTTTGCAGTGTTTGATGTTGAATTACAATTTGAAATATACATATCCTTGAATCCAACAATTCTCATTTGAGGAATATAACCTAAGGAAAAGAAAATGCAGAAAAGAAATGCAAAATTGGAGGTTTAAAGTATGCACCACACATGGAGAAATGGCTCAGTGGTTAAGAGCACTTTCTGCTCTTTCAGAGGACCCAGGTTCAGTAGTGGCTATCAACAGTTGTAATTCCAGTTCCAGGGAATCAGATGCCCTCTTCTGGCCCCCAAGGGGCATTGTGCTCGCATGGTACACTTACATACAAGCAAGTAAAACACTCATACACTTAAAGCAAATTTTTAAAAGTATTCATTGGAGCTGGGTATAGTGACACACACCTTTAATACCAGCATCCCCAAAGGCAGAGGCAGGCAGATCTCTGTGAAATTGAGGCCATTCCAGTCTATTTAGCAAGTTACAGGCCATCTGGGGCTTTCTGAAAAAGAAATATGCATCAGGATGACTTGCGAAGGCAAAAGTTTAGAAATAACTTAAATGACATCAATAGAAAGCTGGTTAAATAAGTTATTCAACATTTGATTAAATGAAAGCACACCATTTCTACAAAGTTTAATATATACTGACATGGAAAGTTGTATTATTAGATTTTTAAAGCGTATTTCAAAATTAGAGCCATTTTCTTCATATTCCATTTATTAGGCATTTATTGAGCATTTGTCAAGTACTAGGCACAGTTCTAGACACTGAGAAAAGAATGGAGAACAAGAATATGACTTTTCTCTTGCGGAATTTAATCGCATATATATTATAATCTTATATGAAAATTTAAATGTGTGTGTGTTTATGATTGTGTAAAAAGAGATGTATCTGAAAGGGAGCCCACTCTAAAGTTAATTGTTATTTTCTCTGAGTGGAAAGATTTTAATTTTTTCTTACTTTCTCAGTGCTCACAATCAGAAGACAATAAAGCCATTTGTGAGGAAAATTCTCAGCATCATCCTTTACTCTCAGTCTTTATCCCTGAAGAACCTCAAGTTTCCCAGGAAGTATTAATTTGCTGTCAGCCATCAATACCCCATCCTGGATGTCTTTGTCATCCCTTTTAATCAGTAGTTAAGGGAAAATATTCCCAGAGTGCAGTGCTTGGAGGTGAGGAAATGACGCTGAAACGAAGCTGTTGATCACAATTTTCTGAGGGGAAGTTGGGAGAGGTAACTGTATGTCTGCATGAGGGAAGGGAAGTTCCAAGTAATACCAAACAGATTGCAGACTTCCCCACCCTTCTTGGCCCCAAAGTCTCACCTTCACAGCATCCTAGGGGAGCTGTGCTGTGCAGCCTGCCAGGGGCCCTCTGGCAGCCAGAAAGGTCATAGGGAGGAGGAAGGTTCTCATCTGTTTAAATATAAGTCCTTTGCCTTCTTTTCTCCTCCCTAAAATAGACTCCTGAGGCATTTTGGCATTCCGCAGAGAGTGGGAGCCAGCCCCTCATTGCTGACAATTCCCATTAGCATGCCTTCATTGCTGGGCTTTTATTGCATTGATCAAATTCCTTTCTCCAGGAACATTCTCCAGCCCATCAGCTCAGTTACATATTGAAGAAGAGCATCTGGGCAGCTCCAGGCTTCTTATCCAGACTGCCGGGTCCCAGAAACAAGACAAGATACACAATCCTTACCCGAGGATGTGCGCCCATCTTCTCAGCAGAATACCCCACAAGCCCTGTTGCCTTTAGTTAACAGATGCTTACCTTGAAGTATAACACAGTTTTAGAAGTCCAGGAGGATTGACTCATATGTATATAAGACATTAATACTAGCCAGAGAGAATTAAATGATGTGAAGTACAAGCAAAGAGCTACAGGATTAAAAAGAAAAGTACTACTCAATCTGTTTGGGGAACCACAGCCAACTTCCCAATGGACCTGGCATAGGATCTAAGCCTTCGAGAATGAGTTAGAGAGAGCTCAACAAACTAAACTCATGGAAGGGATGAATCCTGAAAGAAGAATCTAAGAAAGGGCACAAAGACAGAGAAGCAAGTGAAGTATTGAGCTAAGCATCAGCCATCAGCCTCTCTGAAGGGTAAGTCACTGCGGCAGGGGCTCCAGCACTCACTAGATGTTGACTATGCCTAGAACTCCAAGAGAAATATAATGAGAGGTGACAGCAGGCTGAGAATGCTGATGTACATCTATCATTCCAGCCCTCACTCAAGAGGATCATGCATTTGAGTTTCAGAGAGAGAGAGAGAGAGAGAGAGAGAGAGAGAGAGAGAGAGAGACTGGTGCCCACTTGTGAGCCACCTGACATGGATATGGATGCTGGGAACTGAACTCTGGTCCTTTAGAAGAGCAACAAGCACTCTGACCACTAAGTCATCTATTCAGCCCCACTTTTAAGGGATTTTAATTTAGCTGTTTAGGAATTATCAAGGGAGAGGACATACTCTAACCTCTACCTTAAAAAGACAGCATCAGTGTTATGTGGAACAGGAAGAACTAGTTAAAGACAACTTCAGTGTCTAGATGAAAAGGAAGGCCTGGACTAGAGTGCTGACAATGACAATGCAGAAAAGGGAGTCGGGAGTCTTTAGCATGTATGAGATGTCCGCAGTCATGGGGATGAATGAGCTTACCCTGAAACAAAATGAAAGAGAAGGGGCTGGAGAGATGGCTTAGCAGTTAAAGAGCACAGGCTGCTCTTGCAGAAGACCTGGGTTTGGTTCCCAGCACCCACATGGAGGCTAACAACCATCTGTAACTCCAGTTCCAAGGGATCCAACACCTTCTTCTGGCTTCTGCAGGCATTGCACACACATGATGCATTTACATACATTCAGGCAAAATACTCATACTCATAAAATAAAAATAAATAAAGAAAAGAGAATGGAAAAGACATGGGGTAGACCAGCACTCAAGTAGCAGATGAAGAGTTCCCAAGTGCAACTAAAGACTATGGGAAACAGGAGAGAAGATGCCCCAGAAGTCAGGTCAGAAGTCTCAAAGTCTAGAGTACCCTGGGACTAATCTTCCTTTGATCTGCACACCAACAAAGCAGCTTGGGATTCTGACAGCTTTGTTTAGGAGCCTCATCATAATGTTGGCTCCTACTGAGTCTATTGTCAACCCTCAAGTCTTAGTTACTATAACTAGAATCCAGTCAGACTTCATTGTCCTAGACTGTTGCTGTTGCAGAACCAAGGCCTATTTTCTTCCTATCTAATGTCATTTTCTTTATTTTGACTTGTTATTCGAGTCTGTCCAAGAACTTTTTTACATCTTGATTCTTCATTTCAACATTAGCTCTTTCTCCCAGCTCTCTTTTATCTACAATTTGATCAACTTACTGTCAGTCTATGCCATTGATTAAAATGTGAATCAGAAGCTTGGGTGTGATGGCCCATGATTATAATTCTAGCTCTTGGGAGACTGAGGCAGGGGGATCAGGAATTTCAGGCCAACTAGGCTATGGGACAAGACTCTGTCACAAAGAAACAAACAGAAATATTGAGTAGCAAATGACCAAATACAATGTGACACTTGAGAGTGCCTTCAGAATGACATAAAACTTTAATCAGCTAGATTTGGGTTCAAAGTACGAATCCTGTACTGTGCTATTGTATACTTCTGTACTGTGGCCACAACGATATTACAGAAAAAAATATTGAAATTGATGTGCACTTTGACTAAAGTGTTTCCTTTGCCCCTAAATCCAGTAGCCAGTAAAAGAGTGTGGTTTCCTTTGGAAAAGCAGTCCCTAGCAATCACTTCCCTTGCGCAAAGGTCACAAGCCAATGGCTTGCTAATCAAATCTAAACATCACTGAGCAGTAACATCTGCTTTTGCAGCCGGTAGTTTCTAGATTCTGACTCCAGTCCTTTGACACCTCTCCTCAAAGAATGTTTACAAAAGTGCTACAAATAGTATTTGCAAATTCTTTTTAACTCCATAGTACAGAATGTGGATATTGTTATAAATGTAAAGAGAGGCCACTGGTGGCTTGGAATGGGGAGGGAGGTGGTATCATCTACTTTGCACAGTGCCTTGAACTAGAACAGTTTGTCAGCCCCAGGAAAAGTTCCTAAAGCTGAGGGAAGCTTCGTACAGTCCTTTCGAAGCTTCCTTAATGTTTAGGTTTCCAAAGTGATTAAGACCTGCCCATCAGGGAAGCACACACTTCCTACCTCTGCTTTTACTCTTTTTCCTTAAGCGTAGAATACCCTTTGCCCACTCCCACTACCTCCCCTCTCTGTACATCCTCTAATTTAGAATTCTAATGACATTTACCAATAAGTCATCCAAGTTTCCCTAGCATCTTGGTTCCCATACCCTTTCTGTAGTCCTTTCTCAGGCACTGAGTCCTTTCGACCTTAGATTATACTTTTTGGACCAGGAGAAAGCTATGAAAATAGCAAATGCTGTCTTGAAAGCAGATTTCTACTACTAGAGCCCCACTATCTGAGACTCCAAGTCACCTCAGAAAATATTTGAGTCTCTAACAATGGACCAAAGCCAAACAACACTAATAATACTCTTTTGTTTATATCCTACATTTTACCATCAAGGTCTTTCAACAATGAACCTCTCTCTCAGTGTTGAGCATTAGCAAGGCCTCAGCCATGCCTACACACATACACACACACACACACACACACACACACACACACAATTGATTAGCATACCTGGAAGAAATGTAACACTGAAACAAAATTCCTATTGACGGTAGATTCACCTAGTGGCAGGGGCCCCCAACATCAGCTTGAATGCCTCTGTATTTGAAAAGGTCTTCTTGATGGAATGGGAAGGTTAGTGCAGAAGAAAGCAAACAGGCTGTGAGTTCAATCTGCAACACTGTGGAAAAAAAATTAAGAATTGAGGGAAAAGATATTACACAGACAATGAATGAATGGTGTTCACCACTGACAGAATAAGAAGGATTTGGATCCATGCCTTCGCTTCTACTATTAGCTCTACTTTTCTTAGTCAGTATATTTTCAGCTCTCCATTTCACACAATACACAAAGGACATTTATTCTACCATAAACTGGATAGGCACTTTAGTTTGGGGTTTTCTGTTTTGTTTTGTTTTTTGTTTTGTTTTTTGAGATTTGGATTTGGGATCATTTTTGTCTTATTTTGCTTTGGTTTTTGCCTTTTTGTTTTGTTTTGTTGACAGCACTGAGGAAGAGAAGCAGAAGGATCACAAGTTCATGGTCAGCCTGAACTACATGATGAGACTGTCTCAAAAGTTATGGTTGATGGGGGTGGGAGGAAGATAAGGGAAGATGTAGAGATGAATGCAACCAGAATATATTGCATACATGGACAAAACCGTCAAAGAATAGATTAATAAAAAATTTAAAGCTGGGTAATTTTAGCACTCAAAAGGTAGAAACAGGAGGATCAGGAATTCAAGATCATCCTTGGCTATGTAGCAAGTTCAAAGCCAACCTGGGCTATAGGAGACTGCCTCACAAAGAATGATAATAATAAATCTACCCAACAACTGTGCAAGACAAGTCCAGTTATTCATTTTATTCAATAGATGATGAAGCCAAGGCTCAGGGAGTTGATAAGACTTGTCCAAGTTCACATCTCTAGCAAGTAGTCTAGGTAAAATTTGAGTTGGACAGCCAGATGCTAAAGGCTGTATTCTTCCACTACACCAAATAACCAGACATAAGATTGGCAGTTAATAAATCGGTCACCGTGGTTACATCAAAGTCCCTTTCTGCCACTGTTGAAGCAAAGGATTATATTTGGGACCTGTCATCAGTTTCTTGTGGTCAAGCACAGACTGCTCCCCTGCCAACCTGTGGCCTCTGCAGGGTAGTAGAGGCTTTTGCAGCTAAATACAGGCCAGTTCCAGGCTCCAGACAATCCTTGCTGCTATAGTGAAAGATTATTTAGAGGACAACATACAAAAGCTACTACTGGAAGCAAAGAAAAGAAATAATTTTTTGGTTTGGATTGGTTTGGTTTGGTTTGGTTTGGTTTGGTTTGGTTTGGCTTGGTTTCGTTTAGTTTAGTTTGGTTGAGACAATGTTTCCCAATGTAGCCCAGGCTGGTCTCAGCCTTCTGATGGCTGGCATTACACGTGTGTGCCACAACCAATAAGAGATAACTTTATAGAAGCATGACCAAGCCTGTCTGTAGTGGCTCCTACTTATATTAAACCAGTGCTGAGTGAGGGGTGAGTGGGGAGTCAGGACTGACACTCAGGACACATGTTCTAGTCCAAGTGTTTTCACGGATGTATTGCATGACCTTGGATACATCAATGCCCACTTCTCAATCTTAATTTTTAACATTCGTAAAACAGAGGGCTTGGATAAATAACATTGCAATGAGAGTCAAACTGTCATCTGTAAATATATGACCCTGGATTAAGAAGCTCTAGTCAGAGTCACAGGCATACACAAATACAAGGGTGCACACGTACACACGCACCCAGAGAGTTTTGAACAAATCCTGTCACTTGTGTAAGCACTAGACATTTACAGAACACATTTTCTTAAGGGCCAAATTTAGTGCTTTCTCTCTGCTTGCCAAGACTAAACCATGTGATCATTTTTCTTGTAATCTTCATCCACTCACAAGAAGAATGTTGTTTTTCATGATGTCACCCAAATTATATTTGTTAAAGTGAGTGAGACTGGAAGCTGGGCCTGAGGAGCCCGCTTAATTGCATTATTGCAGTATATTAAGTTATCTTGGGTACTCAAGTCTGACTGTGATGAGAAGAAAATCTGCCTGTGTTTGGGTTTTATCCACCAGCACTGAGGGTGGTCTTAAGAGTTTGCTGAGCAATGAGGTAGATATTTCTCTCAAGCATTCACATTCCTCCTTTTCAGTTTTTTTAGCCTATTTTCCCATTGACCTCCCTCCTAGCAAAAACTTCAGAACTCACCTGGGCCTGGATCTTCCTGGTTTGACACAATGAACTATGGCCTTTCTGGGTTCCCCAGCTCTCTCACAACCCTCACATCTTGCTCTGTACCCTTTGAAAAACAAGTGAAGAATAAAAATATTTTGATGTCATTCACAACAGTTAATTTCCACCGAATAGCTGGTTTCCTGGTCCCAGGGAATGGAAGGGAGCAAGCAGTGGGAAGGCAATCCATTGGATTTGGAATGCTAGCTTCTGATATAGATTCTATTCTCATCTAAGTATCCTCCAGTCAGCCCTCTTTACTCTCTGGGGCTTTTAGGAGTCATCTCTAAAAGCATAGGGCTGCTGGGAATGGTGCTCAGTGGTAAAACCCTGACCCAGAATACATAAGGCCTGGAGTTCCATCAGTAGAATCTCCAGCAACACACACACACACACACACACACATACACACACACACACACACACACCCCTGAGAGCTACTTAAGAATATTTTTTAGTTTCAGAAGGATGTACATTTTTTTTCTTATCCTTTCGATGTGTTTAAATCACTCCTCCTTGTACTTCAGCAGGTCCTGTGAGCACATTTACAGGCACATTGGTCTTGGGCAATATCCCAAAAAAAAGTAATTCAAGTGTACACTGAAAATGGGTATTGTAGTGACCGTTAATTGCAGTATAACAAACTACCTCAAAACTTAGTGGCAGAAGCTGGATGTGCCTGTACTGGGGAGGTTAAGGCAAGAAGACCGTTGGAATGAGGTCACTCTGGGCTAGAACAAGACTCTGCCTCAAAGAACCAGGAACTTAGTGGCCGAAAACAACTACTCTACAAGTTCATGAACGTTTGGGAGGAGGTAAGAAGCTGGTCTGCACTGCCATTCATGTAGCTATAGGAACCCACCAGCTCCGCTGGAGTCAGATGGATGGCCCCACTCATGGGTGACAGTCAGTGTTGGCTGTCAGAAGGTCTCTCTCTCCCTCAGTGTGGTCTCTCTCTCAGAATGGCCAGCCTCATCTTTTTCATATGTGGCACACACACTTCCCAGAAGCAGGAGGACAGCCGCAGTGTACAAGGGCTTCTCAAGCTTCTGTTGGTGTCACATTTGCTAATCTTTCAGTGGCCAAAGCAAGTTACTGAGCCAAAAGTTGAAGTTGGAGGGAAACATAAAGCACCACATATTAGGAGGCATGATTCATTAGGGACAATTACTTTAATGATCTACCACAGCTGTTATTCACAATTTAGCCAGACACATCCAATGGCTGGCACAATTGTCTGTTTATTTTCTCATCCTTTCTGGGTTACTCATGAAATTATTCAAATTGCTTCCAAGCACAATGCCTGGAGGAAATCCCAAGACGGAGAAGGCCCAAAGGACAGACTTAGGTCTATCTTTAGCCAGCTTATGCCACCAAATACCAATAGAAAGGAAAGGGAAACAAATTCCTTGCTAAGTGAAAGAAACCAATCTATAAAAGCTGCCCTGTATAATTCTAATTATCTGACATCCTGGAAAAGGCAAAACTATAGAGACAATAAAAGGGTCTATGATTGCCAGAGATCTTGGGACAGGAAACCAGGATGCATAGGCAGGGCATAATGGGCTTTTAGGGCAGTAAAACTATTCCGTATGATACTGTAATGGTATATACATGGTCTCATGCATTTGGTAAAACACATAGAAATATTCAACACAGAGAATGAATCTTTAAAGGTTCTGGGGACTGAATCCTGGGCCTTATACATGTTAGACATGCACTCTAACCCTGAGCTACATTCCCAGTCAAAGTGAATCTTAATACAAGCTATTGACTTTAATTAATAATGTTGTACCAATCTCAGTTTATTAATTGCAATACTGTCTTAGTTGTTCATTGCTGTGACAAAACACTCTGACCAATAGCAACTTGGGGAGGAAACAGTTTATTCATCTTACATCTCCCAGGTTGCAGTTCATCAGGGAGCCCAAGGTAGGAACTCAGGGCAGGAACCTGGAAGCAGGAGCTGGAGTACAGGCCATGGAGGAATGCTGCTTACTGTCTTTCTCCCCTGGGCCCTGCTCAGCCTGCTTTCTTATGCAACACAGGCCCACCTGCCCAGGGGTGACACTACCCACAGTGGGCTGGGCCCTCCCACATCACACAACAATCAAGAAAATGCCCCACAGACATGGGCACAGGCCAGTTCAATGGAGGAAATTCCCCAACTGAGGCTCCCTCAACCCAGGTGTGTCAAGTTGACACCAAAGCTATCCAGCACAAATACATTAGCCACTTTAATGCAAGCTGTTAATAATTGGGAAGAAGGAAGGGAAGACTGTATGGGAACTCTGTAGTATCTTCTCTTTTTTCTATAAGCCTAAAATTACTATAAATATAGTATATTGAGGATGAATGAAGTGGCATGCACTTGTAATTCTAGTACTCAAAAGGAGGCAGAGTTCAAGATCAACTAGGATGCAAAGCAAATAGATCAACCTGGAACTCATAGTGAGATCCTGTGACACATACAAAAAAGTTCTTTGATTATAAAAATAAAAATCAGTTTGTAGATGAAGCTTAGTGGTAGAGTGCCTGCCTTGCATAAGGAAGAAAAAAAACAGAGATTTGATTCCCAACAACACACACACACACACACACACACACACACACACACAATCATAGTTAATATAAATAGAAAAAAGATAATTGTGGTAGGGTTGTATCAGTGGTTCTCAATGAATCATTCTTCCAGTCTTAAACCCTTCTCTCTGTCCCCCCCATGCTAACCTTTTCTTTGACCTTGAAACTTGTTTTAGTTATTGTAATGTTATTAAGGATGGTACAAAGACTTGTCTTCATTCAATGTTCCTTCTTGGAGCCCAGGTCATGTCAAAAAGCCTGGGCTATCCTGCTGGAGAGAGGTGATTTAGAAAGTTCCTGGGAAATGAAACACCACATACAGAGGGAAAACACAAAAACTCCCAGCTCAGCCACCAGCATGACTGTGGCCACAGAAGGATCCCAACAAGCGTTATTGAAGCAGAAGAACCACCTACCCCAGAACTATCCAGTCAGTTAACAATATCATGATAAATTGATATTTCAAGTCACTAAGTTTTGGGATGGTTTTTCTGCACAACAATAAATTACTAAGTCAGGAAGCACTCCTTTAAATAATAGTCTCATGAAACTCTACACTATTGACAGTATGTGAAAATACAGATAGTGTATCATTTATCCAAAATACTTGGGACTAGCAATATTTGGGCTTTTTAAATTTTTCTATATTAATTTTACAATGTAATGGGTTTCATTATGGCATTGCCATACAAAAAGATAATGTACTTTGATCATATTTGCTGCTTCTATTATACTTTCTTATTCTTCCCACTTATTTTTTATTTATTTTTTATTTATGTGTATGAGTGTTTTGTCTGCATGTTTTTGTCTGCATGTGCACCCATGTCATACAATGTCCATGGAGGTCAGAAGAGGGTGTCAGGCTCCCCTGAAACTGGAATTACAGTTATTAGTCGCCATGTGGGTGCTGAGAACTGAACCTGGGAACTCTGAAAGAGCAGCCAGTGCGCTTAACTACTGAGCCTTCTCTCTAGCCTGCTTCCCATTTATTTTTGAGACAGGGTTTCACTCTGTAGCCCAGGCTTGCCTTGCATTACATATGTACGCCAGGTTAGCCTCTGACTTGTGATCTTCCTGCCTCAGCTTCCAGAGCCCTAGAATTGCAGTCTTCTTCCTTCTTCAAACTCAGAAACCTCACATCTCTCTGCACCTTTTTTCTATAGTTGCACCCTCCTCCTCTCATGGTCCCTCTTCTTCTCCCTCCTCCTCCCAAGTGATTACATTGTGGCCAATCAGATAAGCCAAGATAATATCCCTATTTTAAATGATATGCACCTTTAGTTAGCTAGCTAGTTATTGCACTGCCATAAATAGATCCAAAGCTTATGCATGACAGCCAAGTGCTCAACCACTGAGTTATATCCCAAAGTCCCCAACTTTAAATCTCTTGATGGACAGCCTTAATTCCACCTACAACTTTAATTCTTCTTTGCCATATAACATGGAGATTAGGATGTAGACATCCCTGGGAGTTCAGGGAGGATTCTGCCTACTTATGCTTTAAGGGTTAGAATTTGGAAACCCAGGAGAGTGATACTGTGACTGGTGATAATGGAGAAGATTGAGAGGAAGCCATTTGGATGGGAAAACAAATTAAGCAGTGTACCCAAATGCCAGTGGTCACAAAGATATTGGTATCAAGGGTCTAGATCTCAGGAGACACATCATATATTCAAGACATGATTTCAGGGAGCCTTACACCTGGAAGTGAAGTCTGAAAGTCCTTTAATAACTGATTCATTTGAAAGGATCCTTTTAAGATAACAATACAAGGATGAGAAACTACAGAAGGAAGAGCCCTCATCACTTCTTACCTAAGCTCAACAGAGTGAACACTCTTCCTTTGGAGAATTGAAGGAACCAAGAAGGGGCCTAAAGATGGTACAAAAAAACTCCAGAGGGGACCATTTAGCTGGTCCCCCCAACTACATCTGTAGCCCAGATGTTCCATGTAACCAGAGCACATGCCCACACCAAAAAGCCAGCATTATATGCTCCACGAGGTCTGTGGTCAATGTAAAAGTGTGGAGGAACTCATCCACATGGCAAACCAAGTTTGTTATTTATGTCACATCAAAGACAAGGCATCAATGAATTACTGCCCTCTGAGGTCATTTAATTATGATTAAGTGAACTAAGAACCAGTGTAAATGGCATTTTATACTCCAGTGAATTAAGGTATGAGATGTAGCCGAAGTGAATAAGATTTATGGCCCAAACTCATGCAACTTTACAGTAATTTCATGACACTTTTACTATGAGGCAAGCGATGCCAGTTCTTGAAATAATTAAAAGTACATACCAGCTCCAAGGCTGAGCTTCAGGCATTTCTGGGAAGCCAGGGGACAGAATGAGGAGCAGGTTTCTTTGTGACTATTTTACTCTGGACAGCAGCAGCTGTTTCTTTTACCTGCAGCAAACATCTCAATTAGGATGGGAGGACTGACCCTGAATAAGTCATGATGACCCTGGAAGGTCAGGCCACACCACGCATCTCCAGGATCCAGATTCCTCCCCAAATGAGTCAGTCCCTCACCCAAATGAAAAAATTCTTCTTAGATAATAACTTTTCAAATCCCTAGGTTCACACACCACTGTTCTGTACATTCCTTGATGCCCTTCAGATCACCTTAGTCCAAATTCCAGCCCTGGAAGACAAGGAATGACTATCCACAGATCACAAAGAACTGGCAGCGTGGGCAAGGAGACAGCTAGAACCTGCCACACTTGGCTCATGTCCCCTTTTCTCCCTTGTCAGCTGTCCTTGACTTTCTGGTACTTCCGTTTCTTCAGACTAATGCACCAATTGGCATCTTCCTAGCTTCTCATTTTGTACTTCACTTCTCCTACTCACTAATTTGGGTCCCCTGGAAAAGTCCCAGAGTCACCCAGGTAAGGGAATAATCTTGGTTTCCCAGAGTTCTAAATTATGAAACTTATAATTTGAAGATGAATCTGTCACAATCACTATACATGTGTGCATTCATGAGTGTGAAGGTGCATCTTTGTGTGCATGTACATGTATATGTGCAGGCCAGTGTTCAACTTCAGGTTTCATTCCTCAGGAGCCTTCCACCTTGGTCTTTGAAGTAGTTTCTCACTGTGACCTGAGGTTTACTGGCTATGATAGCTGGCCAGCAAGCCCCAGAGATTCACCTGTCTCTACCTCCCCAGCACTGGGACTGCAAGCATGGGGCACCCACAACAGCTTTTTTGCATTAGTGCTGGAGCTCAGACTCAGCTTGTCATGCTTGCACAGCAAGCTCTTTATTAACTGACCTATCTCCTTAATTCATCACAACTTTTCTAAATGATTTCATAACTTTCCTAAATGACAGTTCACTTCAAGTTGTTTTCTGGTCACAACCTTTCGGTGGATCCCTTCCCAGTCAGTCCTCCCTCAATAAATGACAAGTGTCTCCAGATATTGACCCACTCAGTCCCGGAAAGAGCTGAGGCCTGAAGCTGAGGTCTATGAGATTATAGGAAAAGCAATCTTTCAGCTTGTGAAAAAAGTTGGAATTAAGTCTTTCAAAATTTGGGTGCCTCTCTAATCTGTTTAGTGCCTAAATAAAACACATACACACACACATTCATGTTCTTTTCCTTGATACATGAATGTATAGGTGATTGGCAGTAGTTCTTGAACGTTATAATGTATCCTAATCACCAAAGGAACAATTAAAATGCAGATTTCCAGGAATCAGTACATCAGAAATCTTTTTGTGTGTGTGTGTGTGTGTGTGAATTGTATGCACATATGTGTAGGTGCCTGTAGAGGCCAGAAGAAGGTGCTAGATCCCCTGGAGCTGGAGCTGCGCGTGGTTGTAAGCTGCCTGATGAGGATTCTGTGAACTGAACTCTGGTCCTCTAAAAGAGCAGCAAGGGCTGGAGGGATGGCTCAGTAGTTAAGAGCACTGGCTGCTCTTGCAGAGGATCCTGAGTTGGTTCTCAGCATCCACATGGTGGCTAAAAATCATGCTTAACTCAAGTTCCAGGGGATCCAACACCCTATTCTGGTCTCTGTAAGGTTTGCATGACACAGGTACACTTACATGCAGGCAAAACACTCATACACTAAATAAATAAATAAATAAATAAATAAATAAATAAATAAATAAATAAATAAACCCATAGAAAAGCCTGCCCTAGTTCTCTGTATGTCTTCATGCCATAAGAAACACTGTTTGCCTGTTGGTCCTGTTGTCACAGCTTCAGACCCAGGCTTCACTGGCAGTCGAGCTTTCAATTAAAACTTGTTTGTAGAGTGGTTAATCTGCAGTTTTTTAAAAATTGAGATGAAATTCATCATTTTAAAGTATTTTGGTATTTTTTAAATATAGTTACAGTGTTGTATAGCCATCAACACCCACTAATTCTGGAACATCTCCATCACACTAAAAAGAAACCCAGTACCTGAGCAGAGCTATTCAGGACCCCCGCTCCACTACTGAATAAATTGGCTTTTCAAATGTGATTATGCTGATAAAAACAACAGCTCCTCCATTACCAATTGTTTAGCTAAGAAATGGAATGGCATATACCAGCCAACATGCCTGGTCCCCTTCGCAACCAAAAACACTGTATTTAAATACAGACTAACAACTATAACAATTCTATACATTGAAATACATTACATAAATAGTATGCAATTTGCTATATTTATATGCTATCTTACAGATCTGGAGATCTGTCTCACTTGATAATTTACATAAGACCCTGAGCCTCATGCAAGGTCTCATGAGCTTCTCTAGTCAGGAGCAGAGCCAGCCCAGCACTGCTTGCTTGACTCTCAGTCAAATGCTCTTCTGGTCTCTGTATCGCCTCTCTATATAAATGAGCTGATCGTGGGCTCCACCAGTATTTATGAACTCTGTGTTCATTCTGATGTAAAGCTGACCTGATTTTGGTGGGACTCTAACTCCTGAACTTAGTTTTATTTGCCTGCTTAAATTCCAACCAGGCAATCAAACAACTGAGGATGACGTCCAAGAGGAGTTATGGCCAAAGTTGAAGGGCTAACTTGGCACCTCCACACCCAGGACAAGGGAAACTTACTCCAGGGAGACTATACATCACTGAGAGAGGCCCTCCTCCTCCAGCATACATTTCTCCTCTTTGCAGATCTAGACTTAAATAAACTGGTCTGAATCTCCCTCAAAACTGGCATTTTCTTGTTCTCTCTGAGAGACGCTAATAAAAACCAGAAGATCACATAGTAATAACAGCATTGGATCTTCATATCTGCATCAGGTTTTATAGTTTATAAAGCCTTTTCACTCTCTCACAAGTGCTGTGAAGTATATTAGCATTATCTCCATTTAACAGACAAGGTGACTGAGACCCAGAAGTGTAACCAGGCCTGCCTTTCATCCCATAATTCACAGGTGGAAGAGCCAAAAATGAAAAACACGAGATTTGATGAGACTTGGTTCCCATGAGATCAGGACTTCATTAGAGGACTAGTGTCCTGGGACACTGTCTTGGTCTGTGATGCTATAACAGAACCCTCACATATCAGACAGTTTATAAAATTAAAAAAAAAAAAAGAGCAATGCATTAGCTCCACAAGATCAAGCCAGCCAACGTTCTAGCCCAGGGTTGGGGGCCGGGGGGGGGCACTCACAAGCTCCCATGCCTAACTGAGGAGCTACAGACATTTGATAGTTTCTGGGGGAGAGGAGTCAGTTTGGCCCCTGGTATGTTGACCATGCTCCAGTGAATGGCTTCACACCCAGGAGTATATGGGTAGCACAAATTGGGCTCAGTGGGTTATAAAAAATATGGGACATGAGAATGGGGTGGATCTTGGTGAAGTTAAGGGGAGAAGTTGGGGTGAATATGATCAAAATATATTGTAAGAAATTATCAAAGAAGTAACAAAATATTATACTCTTTAAAAATAAAAATAAAAATGTTTACATTGGTAACAATAAAACTACTTCCAATACAGAAAAAAAAAAAAAACACTTCCCTTGGCTGGAAGACCACGATTAAGAGCATCTGGTGGGGGCCTTTTTCTGCTATGGAAGAAAAGCAGAGAAAGTATGAGAGAGAGAAAGAGGGGGCAAACCCACTCTAACAATAATAAACCCATTTCCACAATACCAGGATGAGTCTACTTGTGAGGGTAGGGTCCTTATGACCCAAGCACCTCCTGAAGGAACTACTCCACAATACTACGACAATAACAATCCCCAACATAAGTTCTAGAGGTGACAAAAATACAAATCATAACACACTTATGGCAGTAAGTATGACCTGTCTTCACGTTCTGGGGAAGTTACATATCTTAAACGTCTAACTCCCCAATTCTAAGGTACCTAGTGCTTAGCTATTGCTTACTTAGCACGACCTCCATACCCCAAATTAGGCTTTTCACAGCGAGTTTTTCATGGATATAAAGGAAGAAGTAGAGCAACAACAGTTCTAAGTAGATTCCAAGCAGCACTTCTAACCTCTCATTCCACTTTTAAATGTGCCTGCCATTTCATCTGGGGTCTTAACACCACACGTCTAACTTTCTGCTGGTTTATAAAGCATAAGGGAGCCTCCCCAAGTTCCAAAATCCTTACAAGAGGAGTCAGTCAGACTTGAAACCAATAACTGGTTCTGTTGTTTAGTTTATGATCAGAGGCCTGGCTCCAGCTCTGAATCTGGCTCTTGGCTGGCCTCTATGAACAGAGAGAAGGAAACTCGTTTTTCATCCTCTGTTTCCAAAGTCCAACCTAACTGTCTACACGCAAATTCAGGCAGCAGCAGGTGGAAAGTGTTTCATTCCTGATGGGAATTCCTGGGCTGAAACACAAGGCTCTTCACTTCTCACAGGCCACTGCTATCTGGTTGTCCTGCCATCACCCAAGCAAAGCAAAGAGATCCCTATCTCAACCACCAGTAATGTCTCCTTGAAGTGCTGGCTGATTACCTGACCTAGAAACCAGGACCTCCTAGAAAACGATTCTTGGCTTAGCCATGCCAGGCCATGGCAAAATCTCTGGACTGGAAACGAGAATTCCAAGGCTCTACATCCACCTTTTCCTCTTTTGAAGCCCAAGTTTGCTCATCTAGTAAACAATAATAATAATGACTTCCCAGTTTGCCTCCATAGAGTTTGCACAACAAAGGAAATCTTATCCCAAAACAAAACACAGGGCTATGGTGTAGCTCAGTCGTAGAGCACCTGCATAGCAAGCATGAGGCCCTGGCTTCCATCCCCAGGACCACTTACACACACACACACACACACACACACACACACACACACACACAAGCACACGTTGTTTTCCCAGGCCCCATCCTGCACTCTGTTCCCTGAATCTGAAGGTTATCTAAATTGAAGCTGATGGGGAGGCATGAGAAGAATGTGTGAGGGGGGTAGTTCCCCAGTAGACAGGAGAAGACTGTCTCTAGACTCTGGGCATGGGTCCATATGTGTATGACCAAGCATTGAAGTAGGGAGGCTAGGGATGCCAAGAGCACAGGCTGGAGTGCCCAATGTATGTGAATCACATCCAGGAACCAAGCACAGCAGTGCTCATCCTCACCCAGGTCTCTTGTATCTGCTATTAACTCATTCCTTCAGCAAGGGCAGGCTTCACTGTGGCAGACCCCGTATTCACATTGTGGTCTTAGCTTAGCTCCAGGATATGAAGACAGACAAGAAGCACAGGCTCTGCCGTCCAATAGTATGCACCTGCATTAGAGGAGAGAAACACCCAGAGACTTGAAGAAATGACTCTCAAGTCAACACAAGTTTAAGTTGAAGTAGCTAAAAGACATCTAGGTAGAAGTTCCACCAGCCAACTAGGTATGTGGATCTGAGGCTCAAGAAAAAGGTCAGGGTCTGGAGATGTAGTTCAATGGTACAACATGTGGCACCTGGCATGCACGAGGACCTTGATTCTATCCCTAGCTGTACTGTGACAAAATACTTGACAAAAGCAACTTAAGGAAGGATTCAGTTTGGTTCCTAGTTTAAGAGTGTACAGTCCATTTGTGGGGCCTCGTGGCACAACAGTAGTGCATCTGACTCCAAGAGTGCACAGTCCATCATGGAAGGAAGGGAATGGCAGAGTTCATGGTGGCAGGAGCATGTGGCTGGGAGTCCTCACATTTGCAGGGAAAGGCAAATGCTGGTGCACATCAGGCTTCCTGTTCCCTTTTTCCCCTGTCATTCAATCTGGGCATGCAGCCCACACTTAGGGTTGGTCTCTACATCTCAGTTAAACCTCTCTGAAAATACCCTTACAGACAAGCCCAGAGTGCATGTCTCCCAGGTGACTCCAAGTTCAGTCAGCATGACAGTGAAGATAAACCATTACACCAGCACTACAAAAAAAATATTATGATTATTGTTGCTCTACCAAGTCCCATCCCCCCAACTGCTCCTGAGAAAAGCAAGCCAGTGTTATATTACCTCCTTTCCCTCTTATCCCTATATACATATAAATCCATGAATTGGGTCTTCTAGGATCCCCACATTAATAGAAGGTCATCTTTGCTCCCCAAAGACATAACTTTCTCTATCCTTCATCCTTCACCCTTTCAGGCACTCAGTGACTCTGCCCTAAAACCATACAGCTTCATTTTTAACTGTCATTTTTGTCATCTGTCTTTGCTGCATGCTGGTTAGGAGCACTTTGAAACAGAACACATTTTGGCTTTTTATATTTTAACTACATATAATTTTATTACTAAAGAAATGCACAATCACAGTAAAAATTCAAATAGGATCATTTCCAGATGGAACTATAGCGGCAGCATTTTGTGTATTCTTCTAGAAATGTCCTGTGCACACACAAGCATGCAAAATCTGTCTTTTAAAAAAAAAAAGGGGGCGCATCATATTAGACATTTTCTACAGCTTGCTATTTTTCATTGAGCACATTTGAGATGTTTGCCATTTCAATGAATTTAGACTTACTCATTCAAAAATGAGGTACATAGTATTTTATTATATAAATGCATTAATATATTTAATTGGTTCCATATTAGTGAAAATTATTTACAGAAAACTTTTCTGTATTGCAAATGATACTCATAGAGTCTGAAATTTCTATTCAAACCCTTCAATTTTGCAATAAGTTCCTTTTCAAATTTTGACATAAAAACATCTGGAAGATCACAATTTTGAGAGGTAACAAGTCCAACTCCAGCAACTGTGTAGGGATGCCTGTCTGCTCACACTATCATGAACAAATGCGCTATCAAAGTTTTAAACTTGCCATCCTTAGAACAATTTTAATATTTAAATTAATATTTCCTTAAGATGGACTTGCAATGTTTTTTACCTGTCTCTTTTGGAAAAAAAAATGTTTATTGAGTACACTGCAAGGGGGCAGTAGGCTGAGCAGTAACCACCTGCCTGGGGGTCCAATCTTATTCCCAAATAATAAATTATTTTTTCTTTGATTATTTTTATTATATATGTATGAGTGCAATGCTTGCATGTATGTACGTGCACCTGTGTCATGCAATGCCCTTGAAGGCCAGAAGAGGGCATCGGGTCCCCTGGACCTGGAGATACAGACAGCTCTTAACTGCCATGTGGGTGCTGAACCTGAGTCCTCTGCAAGAGCAGCCAGAGCTTTTAACGGCTGAGCCATCTGTCCAACACTAAATAATAACTTTTTTTCTTTTTTCCCTTTTTACTGGCTGGGCTTTCTTTTCTTTTTTTCTTTTTTTTTTTTTCCTTTTATTGAATTTTTATGTATTTCATACAGAACATCTTAATCATCTTTATACCCCTTCCCCACTGGCCCCCTCCCATAACCCCCCCACCGGAATTCACACATTCTGTCATTTGTGTTAAGGCCTAGCGTATCAAGTTAGTGTCCCCAGATGTCCCTCAGTGCAAGTGCATCCACTGAGATCTAGTCAGCCTATTTAGAGTCCCTCCCTTTAAGGAGATGAGCTCTTCTTCACCCAGCAGTAATCAGCTGCCAATAATTCTTCGACTAAGATTGGGGCCTGCTGTCAATTTCCACAATTCTGTGCTGGGTTTTATTGTGTGTGTTGACACTATTACTGTAGGTTTATATGAGAAGAGTCCCAGGAACCTGTAGGGTTCTAATTCCATATGGTCATGTACTTCCTCCCTGGCTCTTACAATCTTTCCACTCCTTCTTCCACAATGTTCCCTGAGCCCTGGGTGGATGGATTTTAATATAGGAGTCCTTTCCAAGGACCCACACTCTGTAGACTCTTATTCTCTACGTTTTGGCCATTTGTGACTTTTTGTGTTCCTGGCCCTCTGTTGTATGAGGGAGCTTCACAGATGTGCCACTTAGTCTTGGTCATTTCACAGACAATCTCTGTGTATGGCCAGTTGTGGAACTCTGTAATAATCTCTGTCTGTTGAAAAAAGAAGCTTCTTTGATGGGTAGTGACTGGGATACTTTTCTATAAATTTAAAGATCCATATTTTACACATAGTAAGAAATTACATTTGCCTAGGGATGTGACAGCCTTGGAGTTTTCTCTAAGACCTATGACCTCTCCAGCTATGTGCATTTGGCTAGGTTTATAGTACCACACATGAGTTTCCTCATGAGTAGGCTTTAAGTCCAATTAGGTAGCTGTTGATTACCCAGAAGATAAAAGTGCCACTACTCCCCCAATGTCATTTGCTGTGCTGGTCATTGATATGGATTTTAGGCCTTGAAGCTGGGGTTGGACCATTGATTGATATTCTCCCTTAGCAGCCTGTGTAGTGTACTATCCAAAGCTATGAGATCTAGCCTTCAGGGTAGGTGGCTTCTGGGTCCATTCCAGCTCCATTGCTCCAAATTCTGTGTCCAAAGTATGTCCTGTCTTCAGTAATAGGGTATTATCTTCAAGTTCTGGGAGGCAGTCAAGGGCTGTGGCAATTTTGGGAGTCTCTTGGACTACCCTGGTCAACAACTCAAAGGAAGGTTTCTCCTGCCTGGCACTGTTTCTTGTTATGCGGTCTTCACCTACACACATGGACCCATGTAGATATTGTATGTGTAATTTTTCAGTAGGTTTTTGAACTAATATGATTCCCTATGGTTTTTTAAAAATATTTTATTTATTATTTTTATTTTGTGTCTATGAGTGTTATGCCCGAATATAGGTAAGTGCACCTGTGTCATGCAATGCCTGCGGAGGACAGAAGAGGCTGTCAGATCCCCTGGAACTGGAGTTATGGACAGTTGTTAGCTGCCATGTGGGTGCTGGGATTCAAACCCAGGTCTTCTGCAAGAACAGTCAGTGTTCTTAACAACTGAGCCATCTCTCCAGGCTCCCCCTTCTGGTTTTTTATACTAGCTAGGCATTATTTATCTCTCCTCTCTCTCCCTGTCTTATCTTCCATCCCTGCCCTCCCCATTTAAAATGTCCCCATTTCCCCCATTTCTCTCTTGATAATTCCTATCTGCTATGGTCCCACCTCTCTTGAGCTCCTTCTTCCCCTTTATCCCCATAATTCCTTGTATAGTCCCCCCCTCCCCCCTCCCATTTAACTACCCCCATTTTACACATTTCTCCCTCAGTGACACCTGTATCCTACTGTTCTCTCTGGGGTTCCTTCTTTCCCTTTACTTCCCTGAACTCACTTTGTAGACCAGGCTGGCCTCGAACTCACAGAGATCTGCCTGCCTCTGCCTCCCAAGTGCTGGGACTAAAGGTGTGTACCACCACACCTGGCAACAGAACACTTTTAAAGAGCTGGAAATAGGCGTGGTGGCACGTCTCTAATGCCATCATTTGGAAGTTTAAGGCAGGAGGATAATGAATTTGAGATCAGCATGCACTATATAGTGAAATCCTGCCTCAAAAAATATTTTAAATTTTTTATTGAATTTTTGCAAATTTTATACATTTTGATCATATTTAGACACCCTCTCCTATCTGAACCCCCTTAATGCCCCCCACCCAATCTCATGTACTCTAATATGTATATATGTGTGTGTGTGTAAACCGAATTTATTCCTTGCTTTTGTTAAAAATCATAATATTAGAAGCCTTCTGTCTTGCAAATGTATGCATTTCCCAGTTAACTGAATACCTCAGATTGTTGCCAGGCATGGTGGCAGGCATGCGCCTATTGTCCCAGCTCCTCAGGAGGCTGAAGCTGAAGGACTATTTGAACACAGAAGACTAGCCTGGGCAACATGGAAAACACTCTCTCAAAAAAAGGAAAGAAAGCCTGATATGAGAGCTCACAGCTGAAGCTGGAAGACTGTCACAGGTTCAAAGCCAGCCTGAGCCACATAATGAGCTCCAGACTAGCCTGGGCCATGGCATGAGACCCTGTTCAAAAACAAAAAAACAAAGTCAGTGTCAGCATATGCCTGTATTCCCAATACTCACGAATCAGAAGCAGGAGGATCACAAGTTCTATAGTCAGTGTAAGCTTACCAAGAAAAACCTTATCTCAAAAAAATAAATTACAGAGGTGCAAATGTTTGAAATTATCAGCTTTTAAAGAGGAATGTTTTGTCTGGGCTCAAGGTTGCAAAAGCTCCAGTCAATAGTATGCTGGCAATGTTGCTTTGGGGCCTGTGGTGAGGCAGACCATCACCGAGGAAAGTACATAGTTAAGTAGAGATTACACCTCATGGCGGCTAGGAAGGAAAGACGGAGACAGAAAGAGGCTCATCCCAACATCACCTTTAAGAGCACACCCCAGGACCCTATTTCCTTCCACTAGGCCCCGCCTCCTAAACGTTCAGTATCTCCAATAGCACCACAAACTGGGGACCAAATCTTTAACACATGGGCCTTTGAAAGATACGAGAGATCCGAACTGTAGCCATGATCACCTATTTAATAAATAAGTCTATATTAATATAGGAAGAACATGCTAACGTAGAATAAAAATGTACAGTTGGGCTACTAAGATGGCTCAGTTGATAAAGGAACATACTGCCAAGCCTGACAGCCTGACTTCCATCCCTGGGACCCACATGGTGGAAGGAGAGAACCAAGAACCAACCAGCTCCTGCTAGTTGTCCTCTGACCTCTACCTATGCACCCTACACACATAAATAAATAAATAAATAAATAAATAAATAAATAAATAAATAATCTTAAATGTACACTTATATTTAACACTGATAAATCAGAAAAGGTATAGGTGTTTAATATTGTAAGCCAAAAATACTAAACTACACCCTCCCTCCCTCCCATATGCCATTTAGTGAGGTGCTTCACAGTAACACACACTACCTCCCACCATGTTCTGTCTCGCCACAGACCCACACCAATGAAATCAGCTGACCCTGGACACAAACCCCCGAAAGTAACATTTATTGACAACCATGGACTTTCTTGGGGAGCTGGCAAAGACGTTGACCCGAGGCTGTGTGGAGATAACAATGGCCAAACACTGTGTCTTTCTAGATCCTTTGAGAACAGCAGAGCTACCCTTGATGTACACATACCCCAAAGCTCACTCCATTGGTGCAGTGCTTCTGGCTTAGTGCCCTTGGCCACTGTCTTTTCACCACCACTAGAAGCATAAGACCCTAACGATTCCTGATCCTTTGTACTTTAAGGACATGCTTCCAATCCAGGGAGCATAGACACAACAAGCTTGATCCTAGCACTTACACAGAATCTTCTAGAGTTCAGCCACATCTAGACCAGTCATCTGCCAGAGACATTAGATTATGCTTTCTTGCCACCTTGCAGTTAAGACATGGCAACTTGCCTGGAAAGCAACAAGGCTTACTCTTGGGATGAAGCCATTATGGCCATTGTGACCCTTTCAGCAACCAATGCCCCCCTCTAGCTTCAAATTTCTTGCTTCAAGACCTTCAGATCAGTGAGGCCCAGGCATCGCACTGTGATGGCTGCAGGATGTTCTCCTCTGTCAGTCTAGGTTCCAAGATGACTGGACTGGAGCCCTGGGAAACCTGTTAGACACATGACATGAGCAAGGAGGACTGGTGTTATTGAGACACTGAGGTTTTGGAGTTACTTGCTCCTGAAGAACAGTATATCCTATACTAACAACAGAAAGAGAAACAACAAAGTCAGCAGGCACAGGGAGGAAAAGAGCAAGGAAGTTTACTATCCTCCTTGTCCCTAAAATGAGGGAGTCAGTTACCTTCCTTTGTTTATGTTTGTGTTCTGTTTTGAAATGTTTTCGATTTATTTTTATTTTATGTATATGAATGTTTTTACCTGCATATATGTATGTGCACTGTGTGTATGCCTGGTACCCACAGAGGCCAGAAGAGGACTCTGATCCCTTGGAACTGGAGTAAAGGACATGTGTTAGCCCCCCATGTAGGTGCTGAGAATCAAACCTCGTCCTCTGCAAGAATAGCTACTTAACCACTGAGCAAACTCTCCAGCCCCCCTTGTATTCTGTTTTGAAATATGTTCCCCATATTGTTTAATCTTGATTTTATGTTTAAATAGACTCCATTTCTAACTAGTCCTTTTCCCTTGACTTCTCCATTGCCAAACTCTTTTGAATCTTTCAAAAGAAAATCTTTTGACTAGATTACATCCCTGAAGAACTTTTTTGGCAATTCAACTGCCAGTTACTTTGCATTCAAATAGTTTCTGAACCATGTATAAATTCTTAGCTCTGTTTTCCCCTTACTATTTTATAGACATTTCCCTATTGTCTCTGTCACTGATCTAGGCAGACAGAAGTCTTAGGTGAGTCTGCATTTTGTTTGCTGCTGTTCTTTTGTTTTGGTTTGTTTTCCTGAGACAGGATGTCACTAAATTGCCCAGGCTAATCCTCAATTCATGGTCCTGTCGGACTCCTAAGTGCTGGGATTGCAGGCTTGTTCCACTAAGCCAGGCTTGATTTGATTTTGAACCCTTAAATATTCCCTCTTTTATTTACAGTTCTGGGGATTAAAATTAAGACTTTGCAAAGATGAGCACTATAACACCAATCTACATCACCAGTCCCTGTTTTGATTTTTTAATATCATTAAGTTATAATTTACATACATAAATTCAGGTTTGAAGTTTACATTTTTATGAGTGTTTTGCCTGCATGTATATATGTGCACCATGTGCATGACTGGTGCCCATAGGGGCCAGAAAAGGGTGTGGATGTCCTGGAACTGGAGTTACAGGTGGTTATGAGCTGCCTGACATGGGTGTTAGGAACCAAACCTGGATCCTCTACAAGAACAGTAAGTGCTCTTAACTGCTAAGCCATCTCTCCAGCCCCTGAAATTTGCATTTTAATGAATTTTTGCATCTATGTTCAACAAGGAAATTGGTCCATAATTTTTGTTGGTTCTGTATCCCATTTTGCTATCAAGATAAAACTAGCTTCATAGAATTAGTTTGGTAGTGTTTCTGTTCCATTTTGTGGATAAGTTTGAAAAGCACAGTCTTCTTTAAAAGTTTGATATAATTCAGCAGTGACTCTATCCAGTCCTGAGGAGACTTAGTTAATGTCTCAATCTCATTGGTTGTTACTAGTCTATTTAAATTATTTCTATCTTCTTTATTTAATCCCTTGTGTTTTGTTCTTTTGTCTTATTGCTATAGCTAAGATTTCAAGAACCATATTGAATAAGGATGGTGAAAGTAGGCACCCTTGCCTTGCTCTTCTATTACTATTAGAGGTTTTCTGGTTTACTGTGTTGGACATAATAGAGTTCCTTCTAGCTCTCTTTTATTCATTTGTTCGTCTCATGAAATTTATTCCTTCTTGTGCTCTCATGATTATGATTATCTTTCTTTCCCCTCTGTGTATGGTACTTCTTTAAGCACCTTCTGCAGTGCTGGCTTGGTGGTCATGAACTGCCTGATTTTGTGCATAACTTATAAAGTGTCCTTGTTTCACCAACAATTTTGAAAAATAGCTTTGCTGGATATATCATTCTTGGTTGGCAATTCTCTACTTTCAGGGCAGTTATTTACTTTCAGAGATTGTAATGTGCCATTCCTTGCTCTTCTGTCTCTTGCAGTTGCTGGTGAGAGAGCTAATACTATTCTGATGTGTTTGTAGGAAAGTTGCCTTTTCTCTCTTATGGTTTTTAATAGTGTTTCTTTGTATTTTTGAAAGCTTGATTATGCTATGAGGGTTTCTTCTCTTTGGGGTTTCAAATGTCTCTTACATTTTGATATACATTTCTATATGTAGATTTGAAAAACTTTGGGGTATAATTTCATCGAATAGATTTGCTATTCTTTTAGTTTTATCTCAGCTCTTTCTTCTTTCCTGTGGACTCTTGGGTTTGGTGTCTTAATAATATCTTAAAGTTCTTGGATGTTGTGGTCATATTCAGCTTTTGTTTATGTGTTTCCTCATTTTGGTTTTTCCCTTACTGATACCTAAGTGTATTTCCTTGACCTTGTTCTCCATTCCTGATAGTCTTTGTTCTGCTTGGTCAAATCTATTGGTGATGCTTTTCCCTTTTTAAAATTTGGTTTATTGGGTTTTTTTATTTCTATGAGTTTTTTCCAAAATTTCAATTTCCTTGCTGAAGTTTTCTTCCATGTTGCTGACATGTTCATTCTTCTTGTGGCATTTTTCTGCTACATTGCTAACTGATTTTTACATTCGCTTTCCTGATTTTTTTTCTTCTTTTTAAAAAATGTTTTATTTATTATTTTATGTGTATGAGCATAGTGCCTACATGTACGTAAGTGCACCCATGTCATGCAATGCCCGCAGAGGTCAGAAGAGGCTGTCAGATCTCCCCTGGAACCGGAGTTATGGACAGTTGTTAGCTGCCATGTGGGTGCTGGGATTCAAACCTAAGTCTTCTGCAAGAACAGCCAGTGCTCTTAACTGCTGAGCCATCTCTCCAGCCCCCAAGTTAAATTATTTTGAATTTAGTTTTTAAAGTATATTTAATTATAAGTATGTAATAATTGGTAACTCTCCAGAAGCAAAACAATTATATCTCCCCTCAAAGCATTCTGGATAAATAACAACCTGGAAATATAATTGGAAAATTATTGTCTAATCATTAGATCCTTTTATATCAAACTGGGTTCAATATTTTCATTTTCAGACCAAAGACTAATGTTCCTTAACTTAAGCTCTAACTTGTTTGTTGCAATTTTTCTACAGCTGGTTCCATTTTCCTGAAAATATGGGTTACATATACTCTTTCAGCTACTCTTCTGTTACACTCTTCTATGGGAGTGGGGCAAAGAGAAGAGCAAGCATAATACAACCATG
>NW_008341888.1:1954777-1968537 GCF_000622305.1 Nannospalax galili | reverse complement strand
CACTAACAAATAAAACTGTGAAAAAGCTTTTCTACATTTCAATTTTATTAGAGCACAAGTGACTATCATCTATGCCTCTATTTTTTCTTTTCCTTGTTTTTTTTTATTTTTGTTTTTTGGTTTTTGTTTTTTTTTTTAAAAAAAAAAAAAAAAAAAAAAAAAAAAATTTAAGGGGTCTGAAGAGATGGGTTAAGAATCGGTTAAGATGGGTTAAGAAGTGAGTTAAGAGGTCAGAAGTTAAGCTTTTGCAGAAAACCAGGGTTCGATTGCCAGCACCCACATGATGGCTATCAACTGTCCATAACTGCAGTTCCAGGGGAATCCAACTCTCTCTTCTGACCTCTGTGGACATTGTATGATATGGGTACAGTTACATGTATGCAGGCAATGCCCTGATACACACACAAAAATAATATTTTTTTAATTTTTTTGGTTTACTACTTTTTAAAGAAATATTTTGTTATTTTTATGTTTATGTGTATGCATGTATTGCCTGCATGTACGTAAGTGCACCCATGTCATGCAATGCCCGCAGAGGTCAGAAGAGGCTGTCAGATCCCCTGGGACTGGAGTTATGGACAGTTGTTAGCTGCCATGTGTGTGCTGGGAATCGAACCTGCGTCTTCCGCAAGAACAGTCAGTGTTCTTAACCACTGAGCCATCTCTTCAGCACCCCCTGACTTTTTCTTCTTTCATTCATTTTCTTGACTTGCCCTCCAGGGCCTGCTGTTTGTGCCCTCTTTAAGGTCATTCATCATTTTTGCTAGTGTATTAGTCAGGGTTCTCCAAAGAAACAGAACTGGTGGAATGGGTATATATGTGTAGAGATTTATCAGCTTAGCCACAGGATAGAATCTGAGTAGTCCAACAATGGCTGCACCACACTGGAGAGGCTGAGAATCCTTAGTCGCTCAGTCCATGAGGCTGGATGTTTCAGTAGTCCCAATCTGGCGCTGAAGGTCTGACGAATTCCAAAAGACCAGCTAGTCTTCAATCTACACCAGCAAGATGAACTCATCAGCGAGAGAGAAGGCAAGCAGCAAGAAGCCCGGTGTTCTCCTCTGCCATGGCCTTTTATATGGGCTGCCATCAGAAGGTAACACCCACATTTAGAGTGTGTCTTCCAGCTTCAGATGATCCAATCAAGAAGATCTCTCTCATTTCAGTTAATCCCAGATCCAGTCAAGTTGACACCCAGGATTAGCCATCACAGCTAGTAAACTTTTGAGGTCTTTATCTCACATTTTACCTATTTCAGTATCAATGATTCAGTAGCTGATGAGGATTCCTGTTGGCTTACTTTTTCATGATTCTTGCATTTCTTTTTTAAATTTTATTTGTATTTTACGTGTAGGAGTGTATTGCCTGCATGTATATAAGTGCACCCGTGTCGTGCAATGCCAATGGAGGTCAGAAGAAGTTGTCAGATACCCTGGAACTGAATCCGGGTCCTCTGCAAGAGCAGTCAGTGCTCTTAACTGCTGAGCCATCTACCCAGCTCCTGTTTCTTTCATTTCTTATGATGTAACTTGATCATCTCTTGGTATAGATATCTCTCTCGGTTTGATTTGAGGATACCATTTAACAGCTTGCTCTTGAGTCCCCAATTCTACTCCATGAAGAGAAACAAATTGCTGTAACAGCAACAACATCAATCTTTACAAGATATAGAAATTAATTAAAATTGATTAAAGGTGGGCTGGAGAGATGGCTCAGCAGTTAAGAGCACTGACTGCTCTTGCAGAGGACCCAGGTTTGATTCCCAGCACCCACATACATTGACTAACAACCATCTGTAACTCCAATTCCAGGGGATCCAATGCCCTCATCTGACTTCTGCAGGCATTGCATGATACAAGGTGCACTTACATGCATACAGGCAATACACTCCTACACATAAAATAAAAATAATTAATAAAATATTTTTAATTGAGTAACAGCTACTAATACATCACCAATGTCCATAATCCAACAAATGGGAGCATTAATGCAGGTGTGAAAGAAATTAGAAATTATTTAGGATAAATGTGGAAATAGTAAATGAGTGAAAAAGACAAAGGAGGCAGGAGGTGAAAATAGAGGGGAAGCAAGGTTAAATGAATGAAAATAAAGAGAAGAGTGGTGAAGAATGTTATGACGGGGATAAGAAAACAGCAAGAGATTAGAAAAGATAACAAATAATGAAACAAGAAAAGAAATATGAATAATGAGAAAGTTAAAAAAGAAAATTAGATAAATGTACTGCTTTAGGACCATCTGCAGTGCCTCTCACTGCCCCAGGACCAGGCTTCCCTGCTGGCTAGTAGGGATCAGCACATCCATCTCCCATCACCCTTGCCTTGGACCTTGGCACTATCCATCTGAACCTTCTGAAGTGCTCCTAGCTAGCAAGGAACTCTTTGTCCTCCTGGAGAGCTTCTGAGTGAAGCCATCTGATCCCACCAATATAAAAACAAAAGAGAGAACTTGAAGTCTAAACCAATGAGCTTTTCATATCCAATCAGAAAGCAACCAAGGTATGTCAATAATACAAACAGAATCAGACTTCAACTCAACAAACGAAGGCTTGAGTTTCTTACCAGAATCAAAAGTAACAAAAGAAATCCACATGCCAAAACCACAACGAAACAATAATAATATGAAAAACCAGAATAATATGTTCCCACCAAAGACCACCAGTCCTATACAAGAGTTCTACAACGAGAACCCCCTAGAGATAACCCAGGACACAGAATTTAAAAGAACAATCATGAATATGATCAAAGATTTCAACGAATTTAAAGAACACACAAATCAAAGAACTAAAAGAAAATAGGGATAAACTTCTGACTGAATTCACAAAAGATATAGAAATATTGAAGAAAACTCGGGCTGAAATGAAAAAAGAAGTGAAAAACTCAACAAACCAATTTGAAATGTCAGAAGAATGCCTCACCAACAGAATGAAATGGAAAATAGAATATCAAGATAGGATGATAAAGTTGAAGAATTGGACCACTCAAACAAAGAACATGAGAAATTGAAATAAAAAAGAAATGGAATAAGAAAGAAATGTGGGACACCATGAAAAGACCAAATTTACATGTCATGGGCATAGAGGAAGGAGAAGAATCTCAGGTAAATGGTATTGACCAAATCATCAACAGAATTATAGAAGAAAATTTCCCAAAATTAAAGAAAGGCATACCCATATAAGTACAAGAAGCATATAGAACACCAAATAGACAGGACCAGAAAAGAAACTCCCCATGACATATCATAGTAAAAACACTACATGTGCAGAACAAAGAGAGAACACTGAAAGCTGCAAAAGAAAAACAACTCATATATAAAGGAAAACCCATCAGAACTACAGCTGACTTGTCAATGCAAACTATGAAAGCCAGAAGAGCCTGGATGAAAGTATTCCCATTTCTAAATGACTACAGATGCCAACCCAGAATACTTTACCCGACAAAATTGTCTATTATAGTTGAAGGGAGGAAAAAAATCTTCCATGACACAAACAAGCTGGAAAAATCCATGTCCATCAAACCAGCCCTTCAGAGAATACTTGACACAATATGAAGAGCAGCAGAAAGAAACTAAATGAAGGTATAATTGTGGAAACACAAAGTTAGAAAAGAATGCAAACAGAAATTAAAATGCCAGCAACCAATACACATCTTTCAATAATAACTTTAAATATCAATGGACTGTCCTCCCCAGTCAAAAGACACAGGATAGTTGAATGTATTAAGAAACAAAATTCATCTTTTTGTTGTCTGAATGAAATCCATCTCACCTTTGAGGCCAGGCATTACCTTAAGGTGAAAGGATGTAAAAATATATTCCAAGCAAATGGCACTAAGAAACGAGCAAGGGTTGCAATTCTAATATCTGACAAAATAGACTTCAAACTAAAACTAATCAGAAGAGATAAAGAAGGTCACTTCATTCTGATCAAAGGAACAATGGACCAAGAAGTTATTACAATCATAAACATATATGCACCAAAATCTGGTGCACCTAATTTCATAAAAACAGCACTACAGCACCCCAAGGAACTTTCTCAAAAATTGACCACATACTGGGGTACAAAACAAACCTCAACAAATACAAAAAAATTGAAATAATTCCATGCATTCTCTCAGACCACAACACAATAAGCTTAAAATCAACACCAAAAGAAGTTCTAGTAACTACACGAGATCATGGAGATTAAACAACATACTCCTGAATGATGAATGGGTTGAAGAAGAAATTAAGAAAGAATTAAAAGTATTCCTGGAACTAAATGAAAAGGATAATACAGCACAAAAAAACCTCTGGGACACTTTAAAGCAGACCTAAGAGGGAACTTTATAGCTCTAACTGCCTACATTAAAAATCAGAAAGAGCTGGGCATGGTGGCACACACATGTAGTCCAAGCACTTTGGAGGCAGAAGCAGGCAGGTCTCTGAGTTCAATGCCAGCCTGGTCAACATAGTGAGTTCCAGGCCAGCTGGGGCTACAGGGAGACTCTGTTTCAAAAAGATCAAAAAAATCAGAAAGAGCACATATAAATGATTTAACTGTGCAACTCAAGACTCCAGAAAGGTAAGAACAAGCAAAACTCAGACCTAGAAGGCAAGAAGAAATTAAAGTACCAGAGCAGAAATTAATGAAATGGAAACAAAGAAAACAATACAAAAAATCAATGAACTCAAGAGCTGGTTCTTTGAAAAGATAAACACAATATTCAGACCCTTAGCCCAGTTAACCAAAGGAAAGAAAGAGCAAATCCAAATCAACAAAATTAGAGATGAAAAGGGAAATATCACAGCAGACACCCACAGATCCAGAACACTGTGAGGGAATGCTTTAAAAACCTATACTCTATTAAATTTGAAAACATAAAAGAAATGGATGAATATCTAAATTCATGGGAACAACCAAAGCTAAACCAAGAAGAGATCAATAGCTTAAACACCCATAACAAATAAGGAAAGTCACACAGTGATACAAAACCTCCTGACTAAAAGAAGTCCAGGCCCAGATGGATTCACAGCAGAATTCTATCAGACATTTAAAGAAAATCTACAACCAATACTATATAAATTATTCAAAAAGATAGAATCAGAGGGAGAACTCCCAAACTCCTTCTATGATGCCAGCCATCACTCTAATACCAAAACCAGGTAAAGACAATCAAAAAAGAAAACGATAGACCCATATCTTTAATGAACATAGATGCAAAAATTCTCAACAAATACTTCCAAACCACAAACAGACACACATCGGAAAGATCATCCACCACGATCGAGTTGGCTTTATTCTAGAGATGCAGGGATGGTTCAATATACATAAGTCAATAAGTGCTATAAATCATATAAATGGACTCAAAGGCAAAAATCACATTTACAGAATGGAATTCAACTCAGCAGTAAAGAAAGATGAATTCGTGAAATTTACAGGTAAATGGATAGAACTAAAACTGTTATACTAAGGAAGTAACACAGAATCAGAAAAACAAACAATTATATTCTCCCTCATTTGTGAATCCTAGCACCAAATCCTTAAATGTGAGTATGCATCCTGATGTAACTGCAGGAGCCAGGAAAATAAAAAGGAATCAGGGAGATAAAGGTAAAGGATTCTGAAAGAGAGGAACAGCAAGAGACCAATTTTACCAAGGGAGAAATGGGTAAACTGGGAGTGTGTAAATAGGAAGGGAAGAAGGAGGGGTTATACAAGGACCATTGTAAGGGGAAGGAGCTCAAAAGAGGGGGAACCATAGGAGACAGGAATCATCAAGGGTGAAATGGGGAAATGTGGGTACTTTAACTGGAGAGAGATAAAAGAGGGTTAGACAGCGAGAGGGGAATAATAATAATAATAATAATAATAATAATGATGATGATGGTTAGCCGATGTGACACACCATAGGGAAAAATGTTAGTTCAAAAGCCTACTGAAAAAGTACATATACAATATCTCTAAATGTGTTCATATGTATAGTTGAAGGCTATATAACAAGAAACAGTGCCAAATAGGAGAAACCTCCCTTCAAGTTGTTGACCAGGGCCATCTAAGAGACTGCCAAAAATTACACAGGCTATTGCCACAGCCCTTGGTTGCCTCACAGAACTTGAAGGTAAGACCCTATTGCTGAAGACAGGACATACTTCAGACACAGGAACTTGGACCAATGGAGCTGGAACGGACCTGAAAGCCATCTCCCCTGAAAGCTAACTCTCATAGCTTTAGAGAACAGTACATAAGCTGATAAGGGAGAACATCACTCGATGATCCAACCCTAGCTTCAAGGCCTAAAAACCACATCAATGACCATAACAGTAAATGACATTGGAGGAGTAGTGGCACTTTTATCTTGAGGATAATCAACAGCCACCTAATTGGACTTAAAGCCCATTCAATAGGAGGGAACTCATGTGTGGTACTGTAAACATAGCCAAATACATATGGCTAGAGAGGTCATAGATCTTAGAGAAAACCCCAAGGCTGTCACATCCTTAGACATATATAATTTCTTACTATATGCTAAATATGAATCTATATATTTACAGACAGATATACCAGTCACCACTCATCAAAGAAGCTTTGTTTGCAACAGAGACTATTACAGATTTATGCAACTGGTCACACACAGAGAATAAGTATCTGTGAAATGCCCAAACCTAAGTGACATATATACAATGGAACTTCTATGCCTAACACTCATGGGCATAGTGGAACAAGGGGTAGAGAGGATATTAATGCATCTCTCAATTCTCATCAACAAATGTCCCACATGCAACAGAGGTCAACAAGCACAAGAGGCCACAAATGACCAAAGCATACAGAATAAGAGACTGAAGAATGTGGGCCCTTGGACAGGACTCCTATATTAAACTCCACCCACCCAGGGCTCAGGGACCATTGTGGAAGAAGGGATGGAAAGATTGTAAGAGCCAGGGTAGGAGGTGCATGGCCATATGGAAACAGAGCCAAGCTCCTAGGACTTTGCTTATATGAATCTACAGCAATGGTGTCAGCATTAACAAGACCTATGCAAACTCACACAGACAAAAACTCAGAACTGTGGAAATGGGCAGGAGGCCACAATCTTAGCTGAAGTACTAATGGCAGCTGATTACTGCTGGGTGCAGGAGAGTTGATCTTCTTTAAGGGAATGAATCTAAATAGGCTGACTAGACACCAGTGAATGAACTTGCACTGAGGGACATCTGGGTACACTAACTTGACTGGATAGGCTTTAATATAAATGACAACATGCATGAAATCCAGAGGGGTTCTATGGGAGGTTGAGGATGAGGGAAAGAGTATAAAAATATGATGTTTTGTATGAAATGCACAAAAATTCAACTAAAAAGACAAAAAAATTAAATCAGATGAACGTAATAAGGAAAACAAAAAATAAAAATACAGGTTCTTAGATGCATATGCTGGCACACCTATAATACCAGCACTTGAGACACTGAGGTAGGAGGAACAGGAATTCAAGGCATTACTCAGCTATATAACAAGTTCAAGGTCAGCCTAGGATATATGATGAGACTCTTAAAAAAAGAAAGAGGTATTATCCAGGCATGGTAGCACATGCCTTTAATCCCAGCATTGGAGAGGCAGAGGCAGGAGTGTCTCTGTGAGATCTAGACCAGCCTGGTTTACATACTGAGTTCCAGGCCAGCTTATATTATAATACTAATCAAAGAAGGTAACAAGAAATTAGGGGGGACAGGAGGAGGTGAGGGGGAGTGAAGGGTGGAAAGAATGCAAATACAATACTCATGTATAAAATTCTCAAAAACAAAAAAACGAATAAGAAAAAGTCAAACTACTGCTAAATGTACACTAGAGACAAAATAAAATGAGAAAACATGGTGGCAAAAAATGAAAAATAACAAAAGAAATATTGCTCTGCTTTCCTGGGCCTGCACAACCCGCAGGCCTCTCGCTGACCCACAGGCTTCTCTCTCCTGGACCAACCCAGCACCTCAGTACAGTTCCCAGGAGCCCTTGGGGCCACTTCTCACCCCCATCTGCCTTTGCATCTCTGGGTGGAACTGCCACCAGCTGCCCTAGACCAGCATCTTTCCTGGTCCCAGCTCCCAGGCCAGTCCAACCCCCAAATTCCTGAGGCCAAAATCTTTCCTGGAGAGATCCAGACCTTAGGAGAAAGCCTGAGAGCATCTGATCCTCATCTGACTTGGGCCTCTGTGGGAACTCCTGAAGACAAAAGCAATCTGGCCACTCCAATATAAAATCAAAAGAGAGAACCGGAAGCTTAGAGGAGCCAGCCTTTCATGCCCAAAAAGTAAACCACAAAGCCACATAAAGTTCACAAAAAGAAGCAAACCTAAACTTGAAGGCTTGAGTCCCATTATATGCTGTGGTCAAAGCAAATGGCTGAGGATGTGGGGGCCCCAGCCCAGTGGGGACACAACTGGCTATCACCTGGCTTCAGATGCACACAGTTTTATAAAAGAGTTCATGGAGTTGTGGAGATGACATGTTGCAGAGATAAGCTTCCCCTACTGAAACCAGTATCATGGACAAAACAGACAAAAGAGCAAAGATCAAGGCTGCCCCCTGCATCCCTGAGGTCACCTGGCCCAGCCCTGCAGATCCAACTGTCTTAGGGTGTGGTGGCGAGTGCCTTTAATCCCAGCCCTCAGGAGGCAGAGACAGGTGGATCTCCACGAGATCCTCCACGAGATCAAGGCCACCCTGGTTCACATCGTGACTTCCAGGTGGGCTGTGACTAGGGAAATCCTGTCAGAAAACCACCACCACCACTACTACCACCACCACCAACAACAGGAACTTGAAAGAAATTTTCTCCAAGAAATTCCATGTTGGGGGCTGGAGAGATGGCTCAGCAATTAAGAACACTGGCTGTTCTTGCAGAAGACCCGGGTTCAGATCTCAGCACCCACACTGCAGCTAACAACTGTCCGTAACTCCAGTTCCAGGGGATCTGACGCGGTCTTCTGTCCTCTGCGGGCATTGCATGACACGGGTGTACTTACCTACATGCAGGCAATACATGCATACACATAAAATAATAAATAAAATATTTACAAAAAAAAAAAAAAGAAATTCCATGTTGAGAAGAGTCTGAAGCCTCTATGCCAGAAAGATCTGCCAGAGGAGGTCGTCTCCCAGGAAAAGAATAATTTCATAGTTCCAGGACCTTATCTCACAGCTAAATCTACAGGTGCATGTTTTCTGGCTCCTGGGTCATGTTCTCTATAAATTCTAACACTGCTACAGGCAAGGACAGAGAGAAGCTGAGATCCCCCCCCACTTCTAGCCCAAACTGTAAAGAAACCCATTTCCTTTTACTAAATCCTATCTCATGCTTTTTTCAGTAAAGCTGAAAGCAACGAACCTGAGAGTCTGCTAACAACCCTGTGAAATGATAGGAAGATGAGGGCGTCTAGACTGAAGATTTAGTGGAAAGCTTTGGAGCAAGTGTCTGAGCACCCTTCTAAGTCGCTCTCATGACCTTTTCCCCTAGAAGGGCTCAAATGACTCAATTACTGTGTGAGACTTTCAGCATCCAGACCTTATGGACTCGTTTTCTCTCCTTCCTTAAGTAATATGGATCACTCATGTTTTGAAACAGAAATTTCCTCTTCGAAATAATCACCTCTTCTTTCGAGATGGAATTCTCGAGAGTGGGTTCCAGAGATATTGGCCCATGGTTAACTGGCTCCATTGCTAGGGGCTGTAGGAAGGAAGAGCATCACAATGGCAGGAGCCTGTGGTGAAGCCAAATTATTCAGCTCATGGCAGCTTGTGACTTTGCTTCTTGAAATTTGATCCATGGATGAAGTGTGAACATGGAATTCTAAAACTCACTCTTCTCTTTCAAGTGTACATGAACTTTGTTGCTGTTTTCATTTTAGGTTGTTTTTGTTTGGTTGGTCTTTGAGACAGGGTCTTACTTTGTGGCCCACACTGGCTTTAAACTCACCATCCTCCTGCCTTACCCTCCTTACCCTCAAAAGTGCTGAGATTACAAGTACGTGTTCCACCATACCTGGTACAATTTGTAAACACCGGGTGGTCCTCTGCAGTTAGCCTCATGCAAGGGTAAGAAGCTCCTTGATCACTGCTGCTTTTTCAAGTGCCCAGGGCTCAAGATGAAGTTCAGCCTTGCTACGCCAAACTATGAAACACCTTGTTGACCATGACACAACTATTCATTCTTTATCATAAAAACAATAGGAAGGCATTGAAGATTTAAGTACAACTATGGCATGGTCACTTGATCTCTAAGTCTGTTCTCTCCTCCTGCCTGCAGAAATCCCTGTCCACCAAGCTTCCTGCCTGGGTCTTCATGAGATACCAGAGCCCAGGCTCTTTATTGCTACGATGCATGTGCCTGACACGATGTCCAGTGAAAAGCTGGGGATTCCTGACTGTTTTCAGGTCCTGCTTCTCAGCTGGTCTCCCATCCTCCACAGCACAGCCTCCGCCTAGGGCCTACCCCACGTCCATAAGTGCTGAAAGTTCAGGGATGCAAAGTGGCCCACAAGAGCCAGATAGTCGACTTGAGGGACATACGCAGGGTATAACAGGCCAGGCACTGTGGAGGACTGTGGCAAAGGCAAGGGCAGATTCTGCCTCACTGTGGCAGCCATTATCCAGTAGAACTGATCCTGATCATTGCCAAGCAGGCAACTTGCCCAGTGTTATCTGATCCTACTATTTTCAGTCTTCTGAATTTTTAAATGTGAGCAACCAATGCAAAATGTTTCAAAACACTGCAGGTCACACAGGGTGTGAGTACTGGATTTAGCCTTCTGGGTCCAACTTGGCAGCTTCTACTATCATCTCAAGGAGACTCTGCCCCTCTCTGCTTGCTCTCCACCCCACTCACCAATGGTGCTCAGAGTTGCTGTTCTGATGTCTAGGCCCAATAAGGAATTAGCCTGTAGTTCTACAAGTGCTGTAAGAAAATCATCTGGCGATCACCTACTCAACTTTGTGTGAAACAGCTTCATTCTAAGACCAAACCCATCTGGGTCTCTCACAAAGTGAGCATTCCAGCGTGTTTATGAGCAGAGGCTTCATCTGCACCCCTGGCATTGACTGATTCTGCAAAAGCCAAGAAAGCAATCATTTTCAAACTGAAGAGATGTGAGGTTCCATTCTGCCTCTCCACATTTCTTCAGAAGTGGGCAAGAGACAGAGGAATACAAATGGAAGGCACGTCTCAAAATATATTCAAGAATTCCCATTCTGAGTGGAAGACAAGACCCAGAGTGGCAACTTAGCATGTCCTGGGGATTCTAAGCCTCAGTGGAATCAGGAACCATGTTCTGAGAAGCCTAAGTGATAGGGTTACTTACATGTAACATAGCAAGGAAAAGCAGTTTATTTTCATAAACAGGGATGGAGGGGTATCTCAGTGGCAGAGCACCTGCTGGCATGCATGAGGTTCTATGTTCCAACCTCAGCACCACAGGGAGAAAAAAGAATTATATTTTCATAACCAACTCCAAAAAGAACCCAAAGGGCACTCATAGAGAGCACACATGTTCTGAAACACACTTGTGCCTACAGACCATGCAGTGCACACACATGTATACACACACATATGTGCCCTGCCCACACCTGCAAACTCGTTAGCCCCAGCTAGGAAAGCCTTCCCTTCCCTTCCCCCGTTTTCGACACACACATTAATATTTCAGCCACAGAACTTACCTCTGCTCAACATTAATAGCACCAGAGGAACTTTTAACCCGGAATTACACCCTTTCCAAAGGAGTTTAACACTGGATCCCAGCAAAGGCTGCAGTGAGCATGTAAAAAGCCTCTAGGGCTGCTTAAAGGGATTAGCAGAAATAATCTTTTCAGGATAGTGGCTTTTGTGGTCCCCAGGACTGGTCTCCAAGTCTAGAACAAACTCATCAGACGTTTGGAGTCAGTATGACTCAAGGCCCAGAAGGAAGCAGATAAATTGCTAGGCCAACCTTCCATGTGCCTTGGAGGCCAAGCAGGACGAGTCGTCCAATGTGCCCCCCTCCCCCACAAGACCTCAGGCCTTTCCTAAGTGCAAATGCACTTTGTGCCCTGTCTGGATGAAAAGTACAGGGTCTCTGAAAAAAGCAGTTTGAGAAATGGCTTCAAAGGCCCCTTCACAACAACAAACTGCCCTCCCAGCCCAAGCACCTGGACTCCACCATTCCTCATTCCTGCTCACACTGGGAAAGCTCCCTGTTGAAATGTAAATATATTGTCCAATTGACACCTATTAACGCATCAGCGCGCATGCCTTTTTCCAGATTTGGTAACAAAATAGCGTAGAGAACAGAAAATACAGTCCTAAATGGGATGGTAAATAGATTAAGGTAAGGAAGAGGCCTGAAAGCAGCAACAATGATTCTCTGACAGATAACAGAGCCTCTTGATTCTCACAATAACCCTGGTGAGTCCTCATAAAAGACTGTTGCTCCCCTCTCACCAAGCTTACCGAGGTTAATTGACTTGCCAAAGCCTCTCAGTGGCTAAGCTCAACAGTGCATCATTTCACCAGCACCTCTGCTCCACTCAGGCAATCTGTTCTTTCTGCAGGATGCAGAGGTGATCAAGACGTCATCCCCACTCTGAGGGAACTCAGTCCACCATAGGTGACTCTCAGGAAGCAGTAACAATAGGGAGGGGGCACACACGGTGATGTGAGAACTAGAAGGTGGAGAAGTCTTTCTGTAGCAACTGAGACTTCAAGAGAGACATCTTCACCACAGTCCCTATGACCCAATGATAAGCTTCACGATGCTTCCACGCTGGTTGTCCCAGTGAGTGAATATGTGAGCCTGTGCTCCAAGATGCCAGGCATCCTGCTCCCAAGCTCTAAACCTGCTCAGCCAGACTTCTAAGCACTGCCTTCCACAGTCAGTGAGAAAGGAGACACAAGGAGTTGGGGATATGATTGAAGTTCAGGTTCTACTACATTGAAAACGAGCCATTTGTTCCTTATTGGTGTGACCTAACTTAAAAGAAAGGTAAGTAAACACTGTGTGCCAGACTATTTGTAGACATTATCTCATTTTGTCCTCCAGCAGCCCAAAGCAGCAGGTACTAGTGACACCACAGGTTTACAGATGAGGAAATGAAGCATTGGAGAGAGCACAACTTGGCAGTCTAGGATTCCAACCCAGGCCTGTGTAGTGGTTGACCACCACACTATTGTCTCTGGCTTGTTGTGAGTGGCCTTCTGTGACCTTTGCCTGCCTCCCAGCTACTCATTCCATCCATTCATTCATCCATGAAGCACCTATTACATTGAAGATACTATTCTTGAATAGGCTGTGGTAGAAATTCTAAGTTACACAAGCCAAGGACATTACCTTCCAGAGTTTACAGATCATAAACTTGCCAATTTTGAAAACTGAGAAGTCACGTTGCCCAACCTCTTCATCTTACCTATGAGGAAGCAGAAGCCCAGCAAGGACAAGTGAGTCACCCAACACCACAAGGCTTGTTAGGGACTAAACTAGACTCACACACTCTGTGAATCAGAAGCATCTTATTTAAAATGCATATGGCAGTCTCTGGGCTTAGTGGTCTCAGCACTCAGGAGCTGAAGCAAGAGGACTGCCACTAGTTCCTATTCAGCTTGAGCTATACAGTGAGACCCTGTCTTGAAGAGAGAAATGAAAGAGAGGGGGAAGGGGAAAGGAGGGGAAAGGGGAAAAGAAGAGAGATGAGAAAGAAAGGAGAAAAGAAGGAAGAAAGGGAGGAAGAAAGAGGAGGAAGGAAA
>NW_008341888.1:1948937-1954722 GCF_000622305.1 Nannospalax galili | reverse complement strand
GAGGGAGGGAGGGAGGGAGGAGAAGTAAAATCCATAGCATAGAGAGTAAACACTGTGTGCTGTTATCAGCAGAGAGGCCTTTCTGGAGGAAGTAACATTGAAGTCAGCATTACAGGACAGAAAGGATCAGATGGACAGGGAAGAATCCATTACAGGGAGGGGAAATACTCTGAACAAAGGTACAAAGTGAGGAGAGAGATGGGCCTTCCCAGTGCTGCCACATTCAGGTCATAGCGAGGGGCCAGAACACAGATGGTCCTTCCTCTCACGGAACACACATGGTACATATAGAGATCATTACAAGACAAAATTGAATACAAGCAGTGATGGGTACTGTGATAATAAACAGTGAAATGGCTGGGATGGGAGGAGCTACCTAACGAGGGGAAAGGACAGCCTCTTAGGTGTTATTTTTGCTACAGTCCAAATGATGATAGATACAGGATAAATGGCAGGAAAGATAGTTACTGAGACCATACTCAGGGTCTTTTCACCCCAGTTCATCTGCTTTCCTCTAAGCCCAGTTGAAGGACAAGTGGGGGGGGCAACACTGAAGCTGTGTTATGGTTTGTTCAAGAGAACTGGGGTCCCAAAAGCAGGAAAATGCTTTCTGGATCACTGCATAAGATTACATGTGGGACAGGGAGTAACCTGGGAAAGTGGGCAATATGTAAAAGCATGTTTGGTCCTAGTATTCAGGCCTCCAAACTGAGCCTAAGTTCTTACAGAGTCACCTAGTATCTCCCCAACCTCTCTAGCTCTAAAGGAATGAGAGACACTGCAGGCAAAATCTGACCCACAAAAAAACTGCCTAAGGCCCAGGGTCTCTGCCTGCAGTGAGAAAACAGTCATCTCTCTCCCTTTTAAAGACGGTTTTGTTCTGGAGCCAGGGCTCAAAGCCCAGGCTGGAAAATGCCTCATTAAATTTCAATAACTTTCTACATATGGTGGCTCATTCCTGTAATCACAGCACACAGGAGGCTGAGTCAGGAAGATCTCAAATTAAAGGCCAGTGTGGATTACAGAGAAAGGCCCTATGCTCAAAAATTTTTTTCAGTGTCTCTTCTTTTTACTACTCCCTTTGTTCCCTTCCCCCACAATCCTACAGCCTTTACTGTTGTGGCCATGATTTAAGTCTGCAACCGCTTTATGACAAAACTATGAGGTCGCTGATTGTCTTTGTCTCGGCATCCCCTTTCTGTGGCCTTCTCTTCCTTGAGGATGCTGTTTTCCCTGGTCATGTGTCCTAAGCCCTCATTTTACCCTATTTCTTTCTCTGGGGGGAGAGAATAATAATAAAAGCTCATTAATATTAAGACTGAAGGAACTGACTAGGCATGACATACATGCCTTATGATCCCAGTATTCAAGAAACTGAGACAGGCGAATCAAGAACTCAAGGCCAGCCTAAGCTACAGAGTGAGATCTTGTCCCAAAAGAAGCAAACAAAAGCTTGAAATAATTAATGAGGTTTGTGGAGCATTTAGATGTTGACAGAGTGAAGTTTTAGGTCTTAGTGAATAGATATGAAAGGTCTTTTTAGTTTGGGATGGCTTTTTGTTCTTGCTATGTTGGTTGAGGCTGGCATTTAACTCTTTACCTCCCAAGTACTGGGATTGTACCACCATGCCTGGCTGGGTCTTCATTTTTTTCTTTGATTTTTGAGACAGGTCTCACTGTTTAGTCCAGAATGGCCTCAAACACTGCTGAGTGCTAAAATTATAAACATGGAACAGCATGCCCTGATGGCTAGCTTCCCCCCTCCCATTTTAAGTTAGGTACTTTTTTAGGCTGGGGTGTAGCTCCTGGTATAATGCGTATTCAGCATTTGTGAAGCCCTGAGTTCTAGCCCCAGCATGGCAAAAATAAAATAAAATAAAATAAAATTAGATACTTTACCTGATTCCATAGACTATTAGAAAGATAGTTGCCTACCAGGGATGGTGGCACATACCTGTAATCCCATTAGCAAGAGGGTCAAGATGTTGAGGCCAGTCTAGGTAATGTGTAAGAACGACCCTGCTGAAAAGTTTTAATGTTTTTGGTTTTTTGTTTTTTGGGTTTTGTTTTGTTTTGTTTTTTTTTTTTTTGGTGTTTTTGAGACAGGGTCTCCCTGTAACCCCAGCTGGCCTAGAACTCACTATGTAGACCAGGCTGGCCTTGAACTCATAGAGATCAGCCTGTCTCTGCCTCCCTAGTGCTGGACTAAAGGCTGTGCACCACCACACATGGGGGGGGTTGTTTGTTTGTTTGTTTGTTTGTTTGCTGGGGGGGTGGTCTTTTGAGACAGGGACTCACTCCCTGTAGCTGGTCTGGAATTCACTATGTAGACCAGGCTGGCTACCCTCTTACTGGATTTGCCTGCCTCTGCGCCCGAGTGCTGGGATTAAAGTTATGTGCCACCATACTTGGCTCTTAATTTATTTTAAAAACAGAAAGACTGCAGTCTATTCTGGCAATATGGAGTTAAACTGTGTTTCCCAAAGGCAGAAGCTAAAAGAAAGACAATGTAGGAACAAGAAAGAGCCAAGACAGAGATTTGTCATAACTGCGGGCTGAGTTTATTTGTTTTTGACCATAATAATGATTAATATTATGGCAACACCCTACATTGCGGGTATAAAAACACAATTCTCTCCCAAAATATGACTCAGCCTCTGTGCTCCCAGATATCACTGACATTCCTTGGAAGGCAGCTGCGGGCCTTCGCAGAGCTCCCATTCTTGCCACAAGACCAAGCAGACTGAAGACCCTGTTGCTAGGTGCACACCATTAGCAGAAGGAGACCTGGGCCCACAGATCCCCCCCCCCCCCCCCCCCGCCCATAGTACAGGGAAGAGTATATCCTACCCATCCCCAGCTACTGCCCAGGAAATAGGCTGATTCTGGACCAAACTCCACATTTAACAGGAGCCCAAGCACCATCATGGACGTTTGAGTGGAAGAGCTTGTGAAAGCTCAGGGGAATGGTACTTGCCTTTATCCACAACATTCCAGAACCATACCCCTGCCTCTTCTTTCTTGGGAACTCTGTGATTGTATCTTTTACTCTAAGAAATGAAACTCAGTCCCTCTACTAAGATCATAGCCTTGGGTATGGCTTTTTAGTTAACTTAAGTCCGGGAGAAACAGGTAGAGAGGGATGGGGGAATGTGGGGGCAAGCTCTTAGAAGACCAAGCATTCTAATTAGCATCCCTTTTGAGTGCATGAGCCAGTCCTTCCACCTCCAGCCAAGTACTCCATCCAAAAAGATGTGTGATTCTCCCCAGTGAGTCAGGGAAACTGCAGAGAAACAGGGTTATCAGAGGAGAGGGCTGCAGTTCATGTGCTTTCATTCAACCTCCTAAAACGAACAGGATAGAGAGACACAAACAGGGCCTCAATGGATCAGCCAGAAGGCCTGCATTGCAGGGCAGGAGGGGCAGCGATATGATCTATTTTCAAAGATGCTGCTCCAGCACTGGGCCACCCCATCTGTGCAAATGTCCATTGCTATGCTGGAGGAGGGATGGGGAAGAAAAGGGACATGTGGGAAAGAAGAGAAAGGAAAAAATCTGGGACAAAGATTTGGAAGGAGGAAAAGGGATGGCCGAATGTTTGAAAAAGAATAATATGCCATCCCAGTATGCTTTGGGGTCCCAAGAGAAGAGAGGATTCTTTCTCTATCTCTTTGTCTTCCCTTCAGTTCACCTTTCTTTTCTTCCTAGCTGCCTGGCTTGGGCTCTGAGGCCTCTGGACTTAAACTCTTTTGAAGGAATTTCTGGGCCAGTTCAACCTACATGCTATCTGACCTACATACTCAAATGATGTTGGTTACCTCTGCCATTCCCCAGGGGACGTAAGCAAAGATAGCAATAAAATATCTATTCTAAGTGTCTTGTTATATTCAGTGGGGAAAATGTCATATTTTCTCCCTCCCACATCTACCACAAACAGAAAGGTGCCTCTTCTCAATGCTTCTTAGAGCAGAGTCAAAACAGCCCCACTAAGATTATACCTCCAACCTGACCACTACCTTAACAGTGGGCTTCACAGTCCCAGAAGCAAAGAGGCCCAAGCCACCAAGAAAAAAATGTGGAATCCAATTGAACAACACCTCCCTTATGTAGAGTACACTTGTCTGAAAACTTTATAGATATAGAACAAATTGAAAACAAAGGATACCAGATGTGGGGGCTCACACTATACTCAGGAGGCTAAGAGAGAAGAATTTCTGTCTTTGAGGGCAGCCTGGGCTACAAAAATGAGACGCTGTCTAAAAAATAAAGGGGGCTGTTAATTCCATCTGCCAGTCCCCAGGGCACTTGAGCAATAGCAGGAAAATATCTAGTCCAAGTAATATTATATTCAACAGAGGAACTATCAGATTTCACAACAAAAAGACTTCTCGATGTCCCTTAGAGTAAGGCTGTTAAGGCAGCTGAGCTAAGACTGTGTCTACAATTCAGTGGTAGAACGTTTGCCTAGCATGTGTGAGATCTGGGTTCGATCCTCAGCATCACACAGAATGGAAAAAAGGCCTCTAGGAAGTCTAAATAGATGTCAACATCCATACAATAAACGTTGCCAGATTTACTATTAAAAGAATTTTTCATGGGGCCGGGCCCAGCGCCCACTGGGTTCAAAGTTTGCGGCCGCCCCTACGCTGCGCGCCTGATGTATGGGTGATATACTGCGGCGGCCGCAGGGTGAAGGACGGCCATATTTGCCGACGGGCGCAAGCCGTCAACAACGAAAAGTGTGCGGGCGCCCAGTGCACCCTCGGACGGGCACGGAGACGCCGGGCCACTTGGCCCGGGCCTTGGCCTCGAGGCCGCCGCCCCCATGACTTGCTCGCCGGCCGCAGGGGATGTCTTACAAGCCAAACTTGACCGCGCACATGCCCTTGACGCCGCCCTCAGCGCCGCAGGAAGTGTCCGTTCGCCTTCCACTAGCATGGCAACAACCGCCAGCTGCTGAGTGACTACTGACCGCCATCACTAGGCTACGCCCAGGGAACTGGGAACAGCCAGGTACCTCAGAGCAAATATGCAGAGCTGCTGGCCATCGTTGAAGAGTTGGGGAAAGAGATCAGACCCACATATACAGGGAGCAAGAGTGCCATGGAGAGACTGAAACGAGACATCACGCTGGAGGCCTGCCTGGTTCAGGAGTGCTTGGCTGAAACAGAGCGCAATGCCAGGTCCAAGCCTCCGTAGTTTTGAAGGTCCGCATCTTTGTATGAGATGGGAGGTTAACAATTCATATATCGCCTGTTGAGATGAAATTCTTTTTTAAAAAATGGTAATAGTTTAGTTTTTTTCTGCCATGGTTCACTAAGCTCTGAACCTACACACTCAAAGATTGGGAATTAAGATGTGCATTTTAAGTAGTTAGGAATGACCCAGGTCATCTTTTTTTTTAAGCATTGATTTTAAAGATGCATGTAAAATTACTTTAGAGCAAACTATTGTTTGCCCCCAAATGCCAGTGTCTCCCTTTAATCTTCCTTTGAGTACATTTGTCTTTTGCATCACCCAAACTGGTTTGTTCCTTTTCATAAGCTCCTGCTTAACGGAGCTTTTTTGCTTAAGCATTTGCATGACTCTGAGAGCTCTGAAGTCAATCTTAAAAAATGCACAATTGATCTTTGCCCAAGATTTATCTACATGACACGCAGTAATTAAAAGTACCCGACTGGTGGAACTAAAGTTCTTGGATGTTTAACAGACATATTTTGAGGCCTATAATAATTTGGTCAGAAGGACATAAAGGACAGTTTCTGCTCCTAGCTCTCCTAGGTCA
>NW_008341888.1:1948129-1948340 GCF_000622305.1 Nannospalax galili | reverse complement strand
CAGAGTATAAGGGCTCTAGTGGGGGGAGGGAGGCTATGGGAGGGTGCCATCTGGGAAGTGGGTATATAGTTGAATAAGATAGTTTGGGATGCTCTGTGTGATATATACACACAAAAAAAAAACCAACAAATTTTTTAAATGTATTATATTTGAGGAGGAAGCATGGAAATCATGCTAATTACTTAGTAGAGGTGATAAAAATTACCATTGC
>NW_008341888.1:1947641-1947828 GCF_000622305.1 Nannospalax galili | reverse complement strand
GATGTGCTCCTGCTCTGGAGTGTGTTACTAAATATGTTAAATCTGTAGTGAAATGCTTCTTCTAATCATGTAGTTATTAAAAATTTTTTTAAAGATGAGAATGAAAAATAAATAAATAAATAAAATAAAAAATAAATAAAAATACCTTAATAACAATATAAAAAATAAAAAATATATTAAAAAATGT
>NW_008341888.1:1947046-1947332 GCF_000622305.1 Nannospalax galili | reverse complement strand
AGGGATTATAAATACATATGTGTCTTAGTGTCAATTGTATTAAAAATGAATTTTTCTGTATAAAACTGTGTATTTTAATAATAAAATGGAGATCTTTTTTTAAAGGTTAAAGCTTCACTCAATTTTTCTTGTTTTGGAGTTTATACTGAGTAAAATATTGTATAACTGTAACAATTCAACTGTAAACCTAAAAATTTACAACCAATTTTGAAAAAGATGCATCTTAGCTCAGAAAATTGTCATTAAATATGTCAATGCTGTTGTAATGAAATGCTTTTTTCTAAAT
>NW_008341888.1:1931556-1947033 GCF_000622305.1 Nannospalax galili | reverse complement strand
TATGTCTTAAAGGGTTTATACTGAGTACAATATTGTATAACTGTATTAATTCAACTGTAAACCTAAAAATTTATGGCCAATTTTGAAAGAGATGCGTCCTAGCTCTGGAAATTGTTATTGAATATGTCAATGCTGTTGTAATGAGATGCTTCTTCTAATTATGTGGTTATTAAATAAATAAAAAATAGTATAAAGCAAAAAAATGCACGCTATAAATACAGAAGAAAGAGCAGTCTACCCAACCTAACAAGCACCCCCAAAATTTCTATCCCAAGACTGTGTGTAGATGTCAGTTCCACATTTGCTGTAAGGTGATCAGAACATCTGGAAGAAAATGACTGAAACTGTTTGCATCTTTGTATGTATTTATTACTTGATGTAATAAAGCTTATTTTCATTAAAAAAAGAATTTTTCATAAAGCCAATTTATTTTAGACTAAATCTTTACAAGCGTGTTTATTTTTTCCATAGGCACAAAAAAAGAGAAACAGAAAATTATGAGTCAGAAACACTGATAACAGTGTAGATGTAAACAGTGAATCAAAGTTGGAGAGAGAATCAGAGACTCTGTCCTCTTCATAATGTGGCCTACCTGACCCCTGGGTGGTCAGCTGGGGAGAAACATGCCTGGTGACAAGAAAGGTAGTGAGTCTTGCTGGCCAGCAAGCCTAGTGGTCTGCTCCAGGGCACTGTTAGGTGTCCTTCAACTATGCTGCCCTCCAACCATTTGCTTTAGGATAGTGGATTATGATAGCCATTCAGCTAAGGCTCCTTCCTAAAATTAATAAGATAAATTTAAGGGAAAGAATCTTCTTAAACCCTACTGAGGTAAACTCATCTCTTGTGAGTTTGTCAAACATGAGGGTGCATTGTAACTTGTGTGCTGTAATTAAACAGCCTACAGGTGGTTAGCAGTGTCTTGGGTGGGATTTAGAGTATCAGGCTTGTCTATGCAGAAAAGGCCACCACAAGCCAGACATTCTTCCATGACTGGTCCTACCAAGTCAACAAATCACTGGGGATTTTCCTGACTTTGGGGGTGGGGTTGGGCAGTGGACCCAGACCTCAGGGCCTCCTGCATGGTAGGCAAGTGTTCTACTACTGAACCATACCTCCAGCTCCTTTGAGAATTGTTTACCAAGACCTCTCAGACACTTCCCAGTAACATGGTAATTTGGAAAGGCCGGGGTAGGCAGCCTTGCCCACTCCACACTCCCCTATCCACATTGCTTTAAGCAGCAAAAGCCCATTCAGGGTCACCCAGTTCGGCTTGTCAACAGTTCCAGGATATAGTTTGTGAAGTACAGCCAAGCTGATAGGGTCACCACCTCTACTATCACTTCACTGGTCTGGGTGTGAATAAGGCAGTGTAGATGAGTAGGGAGGAGATAGATGAGGGCCTTAGGGGACATGGGGGCACAGTCACTAACCTGATCACTTTGTACCCTGAAGGAAGAAGCACTGGCATAGAAAAATACACCTTGGCTAAGAGTAATGTGAGGATCAGGCTCAGTTAGGTACAGAGATGCAGGGTTCCAGAGGGCAGGAAGGCCCACTGGCTGCCACCTGCCATCATAATCAAGAGAATTTAGGCGGCACACTAATAATAATAAAATTTAAAACTGCAGTACAATGTCACAAGCAGGATATTCAGCATATCAATACAACCTGCTGATTCTGATTTCTCTGATTTTACTTGCATTTATTTGGGGGCGTACTAAAAGAGAAGGTCCTGAAGGGGATAGAGCATACTGAAGGAGCAGCAGAAGCAGTGGATGCAGACTCAACAGAGCTCTTCCATATTGGAGATGTGCCTGGAGTCTTGAACTGCATTTAAGCACATACCTCCCTGTTTTAGTTGAGAAGTGTGCAGCTCAGATCTTAAGCAATCAGACACCAACAGCCGTCACCACAAGACATCTGGCATTTAGGGTCTCCACCCATATCAGACCCCATTTTTTAGAGAAATCTTGGAGGTAAGAAATCATTAATTACAGCAGAGCCCAACCATGGAGTATGTAACATTCCAGAAACTGTCCACACACTGAGCAGCGGTTGCCTTTTGGGGAAGAAAGCCCATTGTAGTCGCCAAGTAGCCTCAGGAAAGCCAAAGGCTTGATGTTCAGAGTAGTTATGGTGGGGAGGACACACTCCAGAAATCTCCATGGTACTGATTCTGTCTTAGTTTTTCACTTATTGAAAACCTAAAGAAAGGCTCAGTGATGAGCACTTGTCACCCCAGCTACTCTGGAGAGTGAAACAGGAAGATCACTTGAGTGCAGGTGTTCAAGGCCAGGGGTGCAACAAAGCAAAAACTTATCTCAAAGAAGAAAACAGGTGGGACTGCTCTCTCAGAGGACCTGGGTCTGGTTCCCAGCACACACATGGCAGCTAACAACTACCCTTAACTCCAGTTCCAAAAGATCTGATGCCTTTTTCTGGCTTCCAAGGGCATTGGACAAATGGGTGCACTGACATACATGTAGGCAAAACACTCATACACATAAAATAAAAATAAATAAATAATAAATCCTAAAGCAGAAACAGTGTAATATTATAAAAGTCTCTTGAAATTAGGCTATCTGTAGAAAATCCCATGGTGCCAGTGAAAATGGCCCCTGGGCCAGGAGAATGTACTTCTTAATTCTTCGAGGAAGCCCACACCTAAATCTCCATGTGTACACTCCTGGCTTTTTTTTTCTTCTTTTTTTCCTAATTGTTACATGTTTTCCAGAAGTTGTAATGCTGCTATGGGCAAGGCAGAGACAAACAGAATTTCTCTCCTCCCAGTGTTGGTCAAAACTGTGAAGAAATTCATTTTTTTACATTTTTATATATGTTATGTTATTCTCTCTTAATGTGGGGAAGCTAATTGACCCAGTGCCAGGTCACAGCCAGGGCTCCAGTAACAGTATTCCACATAATTATTTCCGTGTACATTTGGTGGGTAGTCTGTTGCTTTCATCGAGACCTTTCATTCAAAGAGGTGACTAAGACCCCTTCACTACCACTATTTCCTCTTTACACCAGAAGCTGTGATGATGAGCATGATAAATGCTGGCAATAAATTTTCATTGGCAAAAACAGTCTTGTTGGTTTATATAATGGAGGCTGTCAAGATGGTTCCACAGGTGAAGGTACCTGCTGCCAAGCAGTGGTCTCATGTGCTATGTGACTAGCTCATGATCCATTTTGGGTCCTGCTCTTTCTGCAGAAAGGTAACTTTGTCTAAGGATGACCTTGAACTCTTGCTCCCCCTTCCCCGACCTCCCCAGTGCTGGGATTACAGGTGTGTGCCACCATATCTGGCTTATGTGGTCTTAGGGGACAAACCCAGGGCTTCCTGCATCCTAGGCAAGCTATATCCTCAGCCCATGAAGTGTCTTCTGTGTGCCAGGCACTAGCCTAGGTTACTTATACCCACTCTATGACATTTACTCCTGGATTATTTGGCATCATTATATAGAACACAGTACACCCAGGTTCAAACCCAAATGTGCCACCACAAAGCCCTGCTTTTTATGACACTTCTTGTACCCTGTTTGGGAATATAGAATTGATTTTCTCTTTTTCTTTCCTTGCTTCCTTTGTTCTTCCTCTTCTTCCTCCTCCCCTTTCTCCTCTTCATCTTGTTCTCTCTCTCTCTCTCTCTCTCTCTCTCTCTCTCTCTCTCTCCCCCCACCCTTTCTCTCGGAGATGCAGATGGAACCTGGGCCAAAAGCACATGCAGAGAACATGTAGACACTTCACTGACTCAGCCCACAGTGCACTAAAAATACTCAACCTCAATAAAGACTACCTCAGTCTCCATCCAATTCCCATCAATAAGATCCATAAAAGATCACTGGGAAGGGCAGTACTGTGGCACTCCTCCCTTAGAATCCCTCCCTCTTTCTGGAGTTCTTTCTTTTCCTAATAAATCTACATTCCCTCTGCTCATTTCTTGCCTGCATTCTTTTATTCCTATTCAGCATGAGACAGTGAACTCTGAAACCACTGGTTCGGGAACACTTTGATGGCCATTAATCATCTGACACCCCAGCTCCCAGATTTAAGCTCATCAAGAGCTAAGGAAGGCTCTGTCACTCTCAGAGAACCCATATCGATCCTTGGCTAAATAGTTAGTTCAAGGCCAGGCAGGGTTACATGAGACCTTGTCTCAAAAAAAGAGAAACTTGGGGCTGGAGACATGGCTCAGCGATTAAGAGCACTGGCTGCTCTTGGAGAGGACCTGGGTTCAGTAGCCAGCACCCACATGGCAGCTAACAACCATCCTTAACTCCACTTCCAGGGGATATGACACCCTCTTTTGGCCTCTGCAGCTATTGCATGACACAGGTGTACTTACATAAATGCAGGCATAACATTCATACACATAAACAATAAAAGTAAATTTTTTTGGTCTTTTTGAGACAGGGTCTCCCTGTAGCCTCAGCTGTCCTGGAACTCACTATGTAGGCCTAGCTGGCCTTGAACTCACAGAGATCCGCCTGCCTCTGCCTCCCAAGTGCTGGGATTAAAGGTGTGAGCCACCACGCCCGGCAAAAAAGTATTTTAAAAAAAATTAATTAAATAAATAAAAATAAAAAAGAGAAACTTTGTACATGAAATATGTGTGTGTGTATATATATACTTCATCACGCTGGGATCAAAATCAATAAGTTCCCCCACAATCTTTTCTTTTTTTGGTTGCTGAGAAATGAACCCAGAGCCTCAGGCATACTTAGAACTGCCACCAAACTACATACTCAGGCCTCCTCAAAGCTGTTCTCTGTCACAATGAGGAGTACTCGATAACTAAAAAGTGTTCATTGACCTGACTAGAAGGAGGCTCACAGTGTAATAAATATTCCACAAACAGAAAAACCAAGCTAGGGGCACACTCCTGGAATTCTAACAGCACTCCAGAGATGGGCCAGGAGGATGGCAAGTTCAAGGCCAACCTGGGCTACATAGCAAGACTTGTTCTCATAAAAAGCAAAATTACAAACAAAATGAAAACACAGAAAAATCCTCCTTCCCTATAGCATTCTGTCCTTTTGCCCTGGAGCCTTGTCCCCAAGCACAGAGACTGACTGCACAGTAATGACTCACAACTCCTCAGCCACTGAAATCCTTTTGTCCCCAGCTCTGCTCCCCAGGGAAGATCTTCATGGGGCAGAATTCTATCCTAAGATAAAGCACCTGAGCTCTCTTGTGGTTTACATGAGTTTGGAGTTGGTAGAACAGAGTGTATCATTAAAATTCACTGTCATTTGATAGTCTGTGGTGGCAAGTAATGGAAGAAATGCCACATTGCTCAGATATGTTTCGATGATCATTCTGACTACAGGGGGAAGGTGGACTGTGATGTAGCCAGGAAAGCCAAGGAAGAAGCTCCTGCAGCTGGGCATGGTGGCATATTCTTCCCAGGCACCAGAAAGCTGAGGCAGGAGGATCACGGATTCAAAGCCAGCCTTGATGACACAGCAAGATCCTGTCTCAGAAGGGAAAGGAAAAAAGAAACCCCTACAGCTATCCATTCAGGAGGTGATCAAGTTTGGGTTCAAGGCATAGAAGAGAAAGAGGATGCTGGGTAAAATGAGATGTCTAAAGAGAAAGGAAGACCTTGAATCCATACCACAAGAAGAGGAAATTGTTCACTGACATAAGGGAATTGGTAACACTGACATGCAAGAGAAGAGAACAGGCTTTGTGAGGAAGCTGGGTCTAAAGGAGGGTGAGAGATCCCAGTCCCATGCTCTCAACATTGCAGCAAACCAGGAGGCAATCTCATCTCCTAAGCATGGAAAGGTGTGTGGCAGCTTGGTCAGGCACATATAGCAAGGTTTCTAGGCAGCTGAGTTTAGAGATCATTGTAGTTTCATTGTGACTCCTTCTTAAAGGGTCATGGGATTTTTCTTTCTGAGAAAAAAAATTCATTGGATGTGTTGGATTCAGATAGCTTCCTGACAAGAGGAGCCTATGTGTGAATGAGAGTCATGGTGAAAGAGGAAGAAGTACAGGTCACACTTTCAAGAAGTTTGGCAGAAGCCTGGCATGGTGATGCTCACCAGGAGGCAGAAGCAGGGCGACTGTAAATTCAAAAGCAACCTGGGCTAAGTAGAGAGCCTGTCTCGACAAACAAACAGAAAACCCACTTCCTTATCTTGAGAAATTATGGAAATGAAAAAGAATAAAGGACCCCACCAATGTGCTTGCCCTATATAACAAGACCTTGTGTCAAAGGGGAAGTAGAGAAAGGGAGAGAGGGAGGAAAGGAAGGAAGGAAGGAAGGAAGGAAGGAAGGAAGGAAGGAAGGAAGGCCCACTTAAAGTCTGTTCGCTTATTTTAAAGATAAGGTCTTGCTATAATGCCCAGGCTGGTTCCCTAGCTTCTAGGCTTTGGTCATCTTCCCACTTCAGCCTCTTGAGCAGCTGTGACTATAGGTGCATGCCACTGAACCTAGCTATAGCCACTAATGTCAAATCACAGAATCCTTGGCATTTGTAACACAGTTTATAAGTAATGTGCTGTGAGATTGTCAGATTATTTATATAACTCATATGGTCTACATAACACATATATCATATATTATTATATTTTAACCTCACACTCATCCATGAGGTAGCTTTACCTGCTGTTTCAATTTTATAGTCAGAGAGAACTGGAAGGATTCAATGATTTGCCTAAAGTTCCACAGATAGTGATAGATTTACAGTGAGATCTGTCCAACATTGCTTTGCTTTATTTTTTGAGACAGGGTCTCACTATGTACACAGACTGGCTTTGAACCCTGATCCTCCTGCCTTTGACTCCACGTACACGACTACACATGGCCTGGTTGTTGTTGTTGTTGTTGTTGTTGTTGTTGTTTGAGCTGGGATAGGTCTCACCGTGCTGCCCAAGCTCGTCTTAAATTCCTGGGCTCCAGAGATCCTACTACCCCACCTCCCAAGTAGCCCAGCCTACAGGCATGCCACATCCAGTACTTATCAGGCCTTTATCTGATACTTAATACCTGCTACAAATTATATCTTGGACTCCAAGAGAGCCTGAGGTGTACCAATTATGGTATCTGATTCCAAGACTGTCACTCCCCTGCATGGCCAAGCTCCAAAACCTTGCTGGAGGGTAAGTTATCCCACTCCAAGTAAGCAGCCAGCTGGCCCTGGTTATGGTTTAGGAAGCTCAGCAATTACCACTTGGAGTTTCTCTCTCTTTTTTTTCTATTTGTTTTCCAGGTTAAAGTCAGTAGATTAAGCACCCTCTGTTTTGGAAATCTTGAATACACTTGAAAAGATAATGCTTTTTATATGCAGAAGAGGAGACCCCTGTCACATTAAAAGAACTGATCAGTGTTGGCTTTACCCTGCCTGGAACCATGTGAACCACACTTGGTGCCTCCCCAGCACCCAGCCATCCTTTACTCCACATTCTGTTCAGGAGAAAGTCATAGTTTTACAAATAGCTTCATGGTCAGTGCTTTGAATTACACAACCCCTTGGGTAAACTGGAGATTACAAAATTTAGCTTTAAACGCATTTGTTTTATGGGCCGCCAAGTCATGACACTGTCATCTCCTCTCACACCAGGCTGACTTCATCTTGTACTGTGGGCCTGAGATGCTAATCAAGAAAGTCCTGGGCTTGGGGAGGTCCAGACAGTCAAGAGCCAATGAAGCCGACACCCTCAAAGGACAGCCTTGTATTCCCTTCCCAGGGTGGTGGGGAAGACTGGAAACTGAGGTCTGTGCTTCTCTGAAGTCTGCAGCAGAGATTTGGAGCAATAGTCTGACTATGGGAATTTGTATGGACGGCACTACAACGATCTGTCCAGCAGTGTGTCCTATCTATCTAGGGCCATCTACCACTGACAGGTTTATTTTCCATCTCTACCAAACCTAGGTTCTGGGTGTGTCAGTCAGATTTCCCTCAATATGACAAAATTCCTGAGATAATGAATTTATAGAAATAAAGAGATTATTTTTGGCTCATAGTTTTGGAGGGTCCAGTCTATGGCCAAGCAGACCGTGGCTTTTTGGTCTTTGGTGGGCGCCCAAATGGCAACAACAAGGAGCACATGGTAAAGCAGAAGGTCTTGTCTCTTCAAGACTCAGAAAGCAGGACTGGCAAGATGACTCAAGTGGGTAAAGGCTCTTGCTGCCAAAGCTGATAACCTGAGTTTTAGCTCTGATACCCCCATGGCGGAAGGAGAGAACCAACTCTAGAATCTTGTCCTCTGACCTCCAGATGCACACCATGGCATATGTGCACATAAATAAATAAATACATAAATACACAAATAAATAAATAATAAAGTAATTTTAAAATAAAAGATTTTTAGAAAGAAAGCAGGTGGGCAAGATGGCTCAGGAGGAAAAAGCACTTGCCATGCAAGCCTGACAACCTGAGTTCCATCTCTGAAACCCACATGAAAACTCGGGTGCAATAGTGTACATCTGTAATCCCAGCTCTCCTACCTATGGAGAGATGGGAGGCAGACACAAGAGAATCATCTGAAAGCTCTCAGACTAGCTAGCATAGAGTACTCATTAGGGCAGAAATAACAAGAGAGATCTGCTTCAAAACCAAAGTGGAGGGAGAGAAGTGACCCCTGAAAGTTGTCCTCTGACCTCCACACACTGTGTCATGTATGCACTCTCCTCACGAACAATAATATTAATTTCAATTTAAATTTAAAAAGAGGAGCTACAGAGATGGCTCAGTGGTTAAGAGAGGAGCACTGACTGCCCTTGTTGAAGACCAGCACCCACCTGGCAGCTAACAACTGTTTGTAACTACAGTTCCAGGATCTGTCGCCCTCTTCTGGACTCCACAGATACTGCACGACACAGGTGCATTTACATGCAGGCAAAACACTCATTCGCGTAAAATTTTTAAAAACATAAATATTTTAAAAAATATTTAAGATTTAAAAAGAACCAGAAATCAAAAGAGAGAGGAATGGGCTGAGGTCCCAGTATCCCCTCCAAAATTACACCTCCATTGACCTGTAGTATTTGTATTCATTTTGCTCAGAATCAGAGAGAAATATGAGATCTCCATCCATACCTTGCCAGCTGAGACTCAAGTAAAGAACATCTGGCTCCAAATTTTAAATTTTTAAATTCATTTTTAAACTACTTTATTTTATTTTGGTACTAGACATCAAGCACGCAAAGGCCTTTCATATGTTCGGCAAACCTTCCACTACAAGCTCTGCATTGCTCTCAAAGAAGTTTAGTTCCAGTAACTGAGCTCTCACCCCTTCCCTCACTGACATATGCCTGTCTTGTACTTGGTCCCTGTACTGGGTTCTCATCTATCTCCTCAGTATCTGAAGCCCTGTACAGTTCCTTATGTACCCAAATTCCTCCTGGGGGCAGAGGAGGACTTCTCTGCCAATCCCTCCGATCTCCACCCAGCCTAGGAACTTCATTGCAATTAAAGTTCTTTGGAATTTTAAAAATGTATGTATTTCAATTTCAGACATTATTTGTTGGTTTCCTGTAGAAAAGAGTAATTGGTTCTCATCCATTTTCCTTTTCTTCTTGTCACTTCCTTATTTTTTTCACTTTTCTTCTACCCCTCTTTTTTTAAACTTTGGGAATTGAACCCAGACTTTGTACATGTAAACACTTTCTATTTGGTCATATCAATATTTTTTGATTTATTTATTTTTGTTTTCTGTGTATGAGTGTTATGCCTGCATGTATGTAAGTGCGCCCATGTCGTACAGTGCCCATGGAGGACAGAAAAGGGCATCGGACCCCCTGGAACGAGTTATAGATTGTTGTTAGCCACCATGTTCGTGCTGAGATTCAAACCTGGGTCTTCTGCAAGAGCACCCAGTGCTCTTAGCCACTGAACCATCTCTCCAGTCCCCATACCAATATTTTTACTTTGCCCAGGTTTCTAATGTACCAGTAATGCATTCTGCCACCTGAAACTGCTTTCTTGAGACCAGTTCCCTTCCTACACACTAACTTCTCCTTGCACTCTAAGGCAGTTTGGGAATCACATCCCCAGCAGCCAAGGGCACACTAACACCCTTGGGCAATCTCACTCTCAACATTTTCAAATGGTACTGGAAAAAGTCCTTTTCTTCTCAAATTTATCCAAGAGAAAATTGGAGTTTGGGGGGATTTTGTTGTTGGTTTGATTTGGTTTGGTTCTCTTTCTTTCTCTCTCTCTCTCTCTCTCTCTCTCTCTCTCTCTCTCTCTCTGACTTTCTCTTCCAGTTTTTCTTTCTTTTTTGAGAGAGTCTCACTATGTAGTTTAGGCTAGCCTCAAACTTGTAATCCTAATGGCTCGGCCTCCCTAGTGCTATCATTACAGGGGTGCCCCATCACATCTGGCAAAATTAAGAGCTTTTTAAAAAATAATACAATTTTACCAATAAGTTAAAGAAAACCGGAGGAAATAGCATGTACGCAAAATACCAGATATCTAATCACTTAAATAATAAGCCCACGTTTAACCACAGACTACATTGGATGACAGTGTACAGGGCCATTTAGATATTTATTTTCTTTCCTCTACTCTTTCCCTCTAATCCCTTTTTGAGGGTTGTTTTGCTTTGTTGCAGGGATTTTCTATTCCCTAAAAGATAGGGCATTCAACTCTTATCTCAATCACCTATTAAAAGAGGGCTGGAGGTATGGCTCAGTGGCAGTGTGCTTGCCTAGCAAGTGTGACACCCTGGATTCTATCGAGAGAGAGAGAGAGAGAGAGAGAGAGAGAGAGAGATCGATCCAGTGGTGTACACCTGTAGTCACAACCCTTGGGAGGTTGAGAGGATTTTGAGTTCAAGTCCAGCCCAAGTTTCATAGCAAGACCTTTTCTCAAATCAAACAAGTAAACAACAAAATGAACTGCAACCCAGAATCACCTTCTCCAGGAAACTTCAGATTCCTGCTTCTCTACCTCCAGCATCACATGGAATTAGCACTTTAAGGCAGTCAACTCTGAACTTCTACTGCTGTATTGGTAAGCTACTTTAGGCTGCACAAGGGAATCCCACACCAGTCCTTTTTGACCTTGGGGCACACTTAGAAAATGTCTGAGTACTGTCTATAAAGGTCAGCAAAGAAACACTGTTCTCAAAACAAAATTGGGGCTCCCACTTTTTCGGGTATTTTGTTATGTTTTGGTTTGGTTGATTCAGTGTTTCACAATGTAGCCCAGGCTGGCCTTGAACTCATGATGCTCCTGCCTCACTTCCCCAGTGCTAGGATTTTGGAGGTGTACCTCTGTACTTGGCCTTGGAGCTGCCTTTCTTTTTATAACTAGTTAGAAAATGGAGTACTCAGGTTTTGCAGGAGGAGCTCAGTGGTAAAGTGCTTACATAGCATGCAAGAGGCTGTGGGTTAGAGCCCCAGCACAGCAAAAACAGTAAAAAGAGCTGGGCATAGTGCCTCATGCATGTAATCCCAGCATGAAGAAGGTCATAAGTTCAAGGCTAGCCTTGCGTATTCAAGACCATGTGTCAAAAAAATAAATAAAATAAAAGGAAAAAGAAAATGAAGGACTCAAACAGAGCCATACCAAAAATCCTCTCCAGCATCCTGGGGAACAGCTACCAAAGACACTGCAAGTATTCCCAGGTCCATGAAGTAGAGTGTAGAGCTGAAAGGAATTTTTAATCATCTCCCAAACTTTTATACTATGGCATGTATATTCCTGGGGGGGGGGGGCCTCCAAAAGTCACCGGATGAGCATGGTGTCTATTTTACTCAAATATAAAAAAATTTAAGAGCATTTCTATATTAAAACAACTACAGCTACATCAGAAAAAAGAATGCAAACTTTAGATAGATTTTTAGGATAAAGAATTAGACCTGAATTAGACCATTAGAGCTTGTAGTGGGCTGCTTTGGGCTACCTACTCCCCTATATCCCCTGTCCAAACTAGACATTTGTTTTTGTTTATTTGGGTTTTTGTTTTGTTTGGTTTTGTTTTGGTGTATTTTTGTGTGTGCTGTATATACATGTTCCTGTAGGTATGCATGTGCATGTGGAAGCCAGAGGTCAGCATCAGTATCTTCTTCAAGCCCTATCCACCTTTTCTTTACTTATTTTTATTTTATGTGTGTGTGCCTGCATGTAAATGCACCCATGTTGTGCAGTACCCACTGAGAGCAGAAGAGGGTGTCAGATCCCATGGAACTGGAGTTAGGGATGGTTGTCAGTCACCATGTGGGTGCTGGGATTAGAACCCAGGTCTCCTGCAAGAATAGACAGTGCTCTTAACTGCTGAGCCATCTCTTCAGCCCCTCACCTTTTCTTTTTTTGAGACAAGATCTTTCATTGAACCTAGAGTTCATCAATTGGCTAGGCTAGCTGGCCACTGAGCTCTAGGGATACCCTGTTTCCAATGCCAAACCACCATCAGGGCCCAGGTTCTTAGTGTGGGTGCTGGGGATCAAAATTCGGGTCCTTATACTTCTGAGACAGATACATTATCCACTGAGCCATCTCCCCAGGCCCTGCTTTAGTTTTTTGAGATAGAGTCGCACCCAGGCTGGTCTGGAATTCATTGCAATCCTGCCTCAGCCTTCCATGTGCAGGAATTGCACACTAGGCTCTGGAGATTTCAGGTTTGGTTTCTTCAGCTAAAAAATAAAATACAAGTTTGAGACCTGATGATCCAGTCCAACCCTCTGTTTTCACAGGTAGGAAAGCTGTGGCCTACAGGTGAAGAATAATTGAGCCAAATCCACATAAAGTGCTTGTTCACCAAGAGCTAGGGCTACAACCCACCTCTTTCAGAATGTCAGTTTCTTCCCAGCTAGTTTGCTGCTGGGGTTACTACCACCTTAACTGTATGTTCTTGTTAACTACTGTCCATTTGGATTTGTTTGCTTTGCCAATACTCATACAACCTAGTCTGAGAGAAACTGCACAGAAGCTTTGAGGACAGAATAAATCCTAGATCCCTTTCTATAGTATTAAATTCAGTGAATAACAATGTGTGATGATTTCAGAGAGAGAGAAAGAGAGAGAGAGAGAGAGAGAGAGAGAGAGAGAGAGAGAGAGAGAGAGTTTTCCAGGACCTTTAGGGAAAGAGAAGCGAAATGGAGAGGAGGTTCTGTGTTCTGCTAATCAAAGACCTCAGTGGGAAGTCAGGAGCTGACCTCAGGGCTGGTGCAATGGCTGAGAGGGCAAAAGTGCTCACAGCATAAGCCTTATGTCCTGAATCCAATCATTAGAACCCGCATAAGAAAGACTGATGCAGTAGTGTAAATGTGTAATCCCAGCATTCCTGTGGGTAGAGGAGAATCACCCTGGATGGAGCTCGTGAGCCAGCTAACCTGGAGCACACAGCATGGCAGAAACAAGAGAAAACTTTACCTCAACAAAGTGGAAGGAGAAAAGCGACTCCTGAATGTTGTCCTCTGACCTCTACATGTATGCCATGGCATGCACATATGCACACTCACATACATCACACACACACACACACACACACACACACACGCACGCACACACTAAAAAAGGAAGAGCTAAATTCAAGCTAACTGCATTTCCCCATCATTTGCATAAAGACATGATTAAGGCCACCTCACTCCCTGCCTGGTTTCTCTGTCTCCCTAGACTGTGAGGCTAAAATATTTCATATAAAAAGGAAATGAATTTGAGCTGAGTGTGGTGGTAAACACCTGCAATCCCAGCACTCAAGGGAGGCAGAAGCAGGAGGGCCAGCCTCATCTACACTGAGTGTTACAGGCAAGCTAGGGCTATGTATCAAGACTGTCCGGGTGGGGGGGGTGACCTTGAATTCAAAAGAGCCCAGCTTTACAACCAACCATCATGTCTACTCTTCATACAAATTAGCATAGGCTGCCTCTAGATTCATAGACTTGCATACACTATGCACATCAAAAACTGACAACTCTTGATTTACATAGACAGTATTGTGTTGGGGAAAGCAAAATAAGCATGGCCTCTGGCCACACTTCTCCCTCATCGCCCAGCCTGGTGCATACACAACCGCCATTGATATTCTCATTCACAATCACACACACACACCAGCCTGAGAAGTGCCTCAGGTTGCCAGGACAAGAGCCACATTCCATAGTGTCCCGCTCTCTCAGAGAACTAACAGATCATTTCACAGAGATGTCATCACCTGCCTACTAATGTCAAGTTACAGCCAGAATAAATGGTCCATTACCTCCCCCATTACAGGTAGGCCCACAGGAGAATGACAGCAGAGACAAAGGAGACTTGTGGCTCAGTGTCACTGTGGGAGACTGAGCAGAAAGGTAAGATGGGGAGCTCATCTGAACCAGAAAGATTTTCTTTCTTCTCTGGATCCTAGAATTGGGGGTGGGGAGATTGAGGGTAGTTAGGCTTTTTGCAGACTTCTCAAACTCTAGGTACAGATTCAATACTATGGTGAAAGAAAAAGAAAAAAGAAAGGGAAGAGGAGGGAAGGGGAGGGGAGCAGAGGGAAGGGAAGAGGACAAGGATAAAGGTAGCTTCCTTTAATTGCAGTGTTAGGGATAGAACCCAGGCTCATGCTTGTCAGACAAGTCCTCCACCATTGAGTCACACCCCACCAAAGACTACCATTTTAACCTGGGTTCATCTTTGTCTAGAAGATGATTGATTCATCATATTATAAGACTTTCCCTTTTGAGTAAAGCCCCAACACTTTTCAGATAGTGTCTTCATCAACAGCAATCACCTATACCAAACTCCAGGTCTGATTTGCAGCCCCACCATATGACACGGCTGTATGACATTAAGCAAGTGACTTTATCCTCTCTACCCTCAGTTCTAACATCTGTTAAAAATCAAGATAATAACAGTATCTACCTCATGGTGTTATGACATGATTCAAATGCAAGGCACTTACAAAAGTGCCCGACACTTAGGGTGCTCTGTAGATGAATACAAACGAGCAACTTCCTGTTTTCCCCAGGCCTCTGTTCCCTTACTATCTGTCTGCCCACCCAGGGTTGACAGTGTGGTCACCCTGTTTCTGAGACAGGCCTTCTAAAGCCCAGAGAGAATAAGAGTGGCTTATACCCTGCAGAGAGATGATCAGGGTTGGAGCTGATGGCTTTGAGGTGACTTAATCAGAAGCCAGTCTTCTTATGTACTTCATCTGTTCCTCAAGTACAAAAAAGCATAATTTAAAGAAATTAGAGAAGGAAACATAACTGAAGCTGGGGAAAATGTAAATACCATGAGGGTCAGTGAGATGACTGAACAGGTACTTGCTGCCAAGGCTGAAGAGTTGAGCTCAGTCCCTGGGACTCACATAGTGGGAGCAGAGAACTGACTCCTGCAGGTTGTCCTTTGACCTCTGCATGAGTACTGGGGCACACACACACAAATAAAATGAAAAAAAATTACAAGCAATGGCATGCTAATATGCGCCAAACACAGTTTTTGGTTTTTTTAATATTTATTATTTTTATTTTATGTGTATGAGTGTATTGCCTGCATGTAAGTGAGGGCACCCGTGTCGTGCAGTGCCTCCAAG
>NW_008341888.1:1911171-1931338 GCF_000622305.1 Nannospalax galili | reverse complement strand
CACCCGTGTCGTGCAGTGCCGCGGAGGTCAGAAGAGGGCTTCGGATTCCACTGGAACTGGAGTTAAGGATGGTTCACAGCCGCCATGTGGGTGCTGGAAATTGAACCCAGGTCCTCTGCAAGAGCAGTCAATGCTCTTAACCACTGAACCATCTCTCCAGCCCCCAGGCACAGTTTTTTTAAATTTTTATTTATTATTTTTAGTTTATGTGTATGCGTGTATTGCCTGTATGTAGGTACATGCACCCGTGACATGCAATGCCCATGGAGGTCAGAAGAGGCTGTTGGATCCCCTGGGATCCCCTGGGACTGGAGTTACAGACAGTTGTTAGCTACCATGTGGGTGCTGTGATTTGAACCCGGGTCTTCTGCAAGAACAACCAGTGTTCTTAACTGCTGAGCCATCTCTCCAGCCCCCATCCAGGCACAGTTTTAAACAGATGCTATATTACTTCATTTAAATTTCACAGCAACCCCTGTTGATCATATCATACAGAAGAGAAAATGAGTTTACAGCTCCTAAAATGGCTTGATGCTGTGATTACAAAGCTAGACAATTTGACACTAGAGATGGAGTGTGCAAATACTTCAAGTTCCTGCTGTCCTCAGAAAACAGGAAGGCAGGACAGCAAGGCAGGAACAACGTGCAGAGGGGCAACACTTCAGTAAGCTGAGGTAGTTTAGTATTTTGATTAAGTACTGACTTAAAATCAGGATTCAAGCTGAGTATGGTGGCGCACACCTTTAATCCCAGCACTCAGGAGGCAGAGGCAGGCAGAATTCAAGGCCAGCCTGGTCTTCATAGTGAATCCAGGCCAGCTGCAGCTACAGGAGACCCTGTCTCAAAAAGAAAAAAATCAGGATTCACAACTAACTGAATTGACTGGGAGTGGAACTCAATGGCAGAGTTCTTGCCTAGCATGTGGGAGGTCCCTGGGTTCAAACCCCAGCACTCCCCAGAAGAAAAATACCTGGATTTAAGTCCTATCTCAGCTACAAAGTGTTGTATCTCTTTGAATCTGTTTCTGTATATGTAAAATGGAAATAAAACTATTTCTTATAGTTGTGGTAAGGTGTACAGAAGATAATATATGCAAATCACCCAGGGTAATGGTTACCACATGCTCTGTAAATAGGAGCCCTTGATGTCCTTGGCTGTCTTTCCCCCCTTGCAGGATTTGCCTGGCAATACAGCTTCTCCTGCCTCCTCTCAGGGAAACTCAGTTATAGAGGAGAAAACATGTATGAATTGTTGGGGAAATGTACTGGACAGAGTAACATTTCTAGACAAGCTTTTGCACTTCCTGGGAGGAAGGGTGGGGGCTGGTGAGAGCAGTCTTATCAGCATCACTTTCTCCTTCTACCAGGAACAGAGCTGGGCAGGTTGTCTCCAATCCTGTTCCCAGCTCACTTACAGTAGGAGTCAGAACATTATTTGGGGTTAGGAATGTAGCTCAGTGGTAGCCTAGTATGTACAAGGCTCCAGGTTCAATCTGCAGCACTACAAGAAAAAGACTTGCCTGTCTTTCTTTCTCTTTCTTTTTCTTCTGTCTTCTTTTCCTTCCTTCATCTATGACAGGTACTTGCTTCTAACATAGGTTAGCCATAGTAACTCTCCTATCTCAGCCTCCTGCATATTGAGGGTTATAGGGTTTCCCCCATGTTTTTCATGTCCTTTTCACATCAGATGTTTTGTTTACTTCAACCTTAGAAGGTATTGGGAAAGAAGGATGACGTAGTGGTGAGGGTTGTGTGTCTTCCAAGAGCCGTACAATGCCATAGTATACATGTGGAAGTCAGAAGACAACTTTGTGGAGTCAGTTCTCTTCTTCCACTTTTATGTGGGTTATGGGGATTCAACTCAGGCTTTTGAGGCAAGCACATTACCTGATTACCTGCACCGTGGCATGTATCATACATACACACAATAATAATTTTTAAAAATTTAAATAACCAGTACTTAAAACAGAGGCATCAGAGCTAGAGAGATGGCTCATCAGTTAAGAGCACCGGCTACTCTTACAGAGGTCCTGGGTCCCAGCACCCACATAGAAGCTAATAGCCATTTGTAACTCCAGTTCCAGGGGATCCGATGGCTTCACAGGCATTGTACACAGGGGTACACTTACATACATGCAGGCAAAACACTCATACATGTAGAAATTGAAGATAAAAATATAAGAAAATTAAAACAGAAGCATCAGTCAGGTTAATCTCAAAAGAGCCCCAGACACGCAATAGAATTCTTCAATGTCTAAACTTGACTCAGGTATAACTGCAGCTGTGCCAACTGTGGTTGGTGACCTTGGGAATGCTGAGGGACAAAAAATACAAAAACATAAAATATGTGACTTATCATAGACATCTAAATCCTTTATAGTGAGTGCTTCTCAAAGTTGCTTCATCTACATTATTTCATTTGACACACACTAAAATCTGCAAGAATTAATCTTTACCAATTAAAATTGTTCTATTTTAAGACAGGTGTGGTAGTGCACACCTTTAATCCCAGCACCCTGGAGACAGAGGCAGGTGGATCTCTGCTGAGTTTGAGGCCAGTCTGGCCTATATAGCAACCTCCAGGCCAGCCAGGATTATGTAGTGGGACCCTGTCTCAAATCATGAAAACAATTTTTAAGAATTTGTTCCATTTGCTTTGTTACAATTTTCATCTTTTTGGAAGTGGTCCTTCTGAATCTCAGAAATTCTTCCCATCTTTGCCTCAAGGCCCAGACATTATAAAGGCCACCTTAACCTAGGAGGGACCTATGGCCTCTACCTAGATCAGTTTTCTCTCTGCTTTATGAATCCACACAGCACTATACACCTTTGTTGTTGTTTTTGTTGTTGTTGTTCAGGCAGGGTCTCATGTAGCCCCGGTTGGCTTTGAAGTCCTGATCCTCCTGCCTCCACCTCCCAAGTGTTGGGATTAAAATCGTGAGCGACTATGCCCAGTACTTTGGATAATTTCTTGTTCTTTCTGTTTTGAGGCAGGTTCAGTGTTTTGCAGCTCAAGCTGGCTTCAGATTCTCAATGCCCCAAACGCTGGCATTACAGGTGGGCACCAGCATACCCAGCTCTTACTTGGGATGATGTTAAACTAAATCCAAGACGGCTTATACTTTCATCTATGCATACTCTAACATGGACTCCACCCTTTTGCATTTGTGTCCACTACAACTGGACGATGACTTGCCTCTGTGCTCTCTACTACTGGAAGCATAACATTGCTTTCGAGCGCTTACAAGTGCCAGGCATTATGTGTGGCCCTGGAGGTTCCCTCTGAGCTAAAGACACGGTTGCTGTTCCAAACCAAGAATTGCTATGGTTCCAGGGAGTAAGCACTGGATGCACACACCGGGTCTAAGAACAGGGCCTCTGAGTTTTCTCACTTTATGGTAACCCTGAATTGTAACTTGCCGCACGGCTGGGTCTCCAGCAGGAGGCACTGCAAAGGCGCGGAGGGGTGGGGTGGGGTGTTTCGGCCGCTGCGGGAACCTGGGAAAGCAGCCAGCGCCTGCTGCGTGTGAAAACTGCAAGCAACAACCCAGTTTAATAGGCGAGAGGGAAGCCGAGCGCCAGAGCCCCAGAGGGACCTTGGGGTTCAGGTGCGGGGCAGGGGTGCAGGGGCTCAAGGCAGGCAGGCAGGCACCTGCTCGCCAAGTCCTCTCCACTTGGGCCGGTCGTCCTGGCTGCCGCCAGTTCCTGCCCCAGCTGCCGCTCTTCCTGATAAGAGTATCTTGGATCAGGGCACAGGACAGATAGAGGAAACACCTGTTTCCAACAAGAAACGAGGTGGGGGAAAACCCCCACCAGGCTTCCAATAGCCCCTCTTCGAGCTTGTTCTCGAGAGCCTTGTAAAAGTGCGCCCAGAAAGCCAATGAAGATCGTTTTTCAAAAAGATCGCTTTCTATTTATTACTCAACCCGCACCCCACCTATGCCTGAGCTGCTACGTCCCTTAAAAAAATGTCTTCTTTCCTCCGGGGGGGGTCTCTCGCTCCCAGATCCCTTAACCCCCACCCCCCACCCCCACCCCCGCTTCAGTGTCTGCAGGGACCGCCACCACTCCTCAGTCCTTAATGTTGCCACTGCATTCGCTTCCGGATCTTGCCTTCCTCAGCCCCCTGTTGACCTACAGGTGGGACAAGGGGGCCACGGAACAAAGGAACCGGGGCTCCACTATCCTGGGCCAGATGCCCTTTCTGCATACTCATACCAGCCCGGGGAGAACTGGGGCTCAGCGGTGCAAGGAGGCCCTCCCCCAGCCGCGGTCTCCAGCACTTTTCATAGGGAAGCAACCGGAGGATGCGTGGGAGGTGGGGATGGCCCAGTGCAGCAAACTGACAGGCAGACCCCCACGGAAAGGCCTTCGTGGCTGTAGGCGCGAACGGCCTCCACGCACTGGGCTCCGTTATTTCATCAGCAGTTTCAGAAAACCTGCCAACAGCAGTTATGCCTCACTGCAATGTGTAGCTTTTTCCTGCCATTTTTTTCATAATAAAAGAGGGAGTGAAGCTCGCTCGCTCGCTCACCCCTCCCCCCTCCTCTCCCAAAAAGAGCCAAATGGATACGAGGAGGAAAAAAAAAAGGGAAAAAACCCACACACCAATCTCTGAGGGGATGCCAGTGAGGTGTGGCTTGTATTTAAATATCCAATATGTCAATGGAAGGGGAGTGGGTATGTATATAAAGTGCTGTTTGCATTTGATAGCTCCACGAAACCAGCTATGAGAGGCCAGCGGAGATGGATGCGGAGGGGAAGCCGCACTTTGACTGAGTGCAAGGTCAGGAGCGCGCTACCCCGCGCTCTCCGCCGCTGAGAAGTTCCTTGGCCGCGAACAGACGTGTGCTGCAGCTGGGCCGAGCGCGGAGCGGAGCGACAAGCGAGCGAGCAAGCAAGCGAAGGGAGGCCGCCGACCCGCCCAGCCCGCCGCGGGGAGAGGCAGTTCGCGCCCCGCGGCCCCGTCTCGGCCCGCGCGCGCCCCGCAACAGCCCGCGCCGCCTCCGGCCGCGCCATGGCGGAGGTGGGGGCCGTCTTCGCGTCCTTGGACTGGGACCTGCACGGTTTCTCCTCGTCTCTGGGGAACGTGCCCTTAGCTGACTCCCCGGGTTTCCTGAACGAGCGCCTGGGCCAGATCGAGGGGAAGCTGCAGCGCGGTTCGCCCACAGACTTCGCCCACCTGAAGGGGATCCTGCGGCGCCGCCAGCTCTACTGCCGCACCGGCTTCCACCTGGAGATCTTCCCCAACGGCACGGTGCACGGCACCCGCCACGACCACAGCCGCTTTGGTGAGCAGCGGGAGGTGCGGGCGGCGGGTGGACGGCGCACCCGGGAGCCGACTGACGGCGCGGGGCTCCAGTGCGCGGGCCTCCGGAGCCACCAACGGGTCGCTGGCTGTCCAGGCCCGTCGAGGCGGGACGCGGTGGCGCGGCCCGGAGCGGCGCGGTCACCCGGGGCTCCACGCCGGGACACGCTCCCGGGAGGGGGCGGAGGCGCCTTGCGGTGCGGCCTTTTCGCCACCCACTCCACCCTCCCTCCCCCTGGGAGCGAGGGGCTCTTGGTGGGAATCGGGCAGGGCCTCAACGGAAGCAGGTGGAGCCGGCCGGGAGTGTGTATCCCCGCCTAGGAGGCCGGGGGCAGCAGGCCCGTCGCGGTTGATTGCCCAGAGCAGTAGCCCGCCTGGTGTGTCCACACCCAAACCACCTTTATCTGGTGGGGACCCGGCAGCTGTGGGACTGGTCGGCCTCGGGGTGGCTCTGCCCAGGGCAGGAGCCAATCCAGGCAGCACGCGGGGTATCCGGGAATCTAGAAAAAAACTCTCGGTGCCCATTGCTTAAGGGCACAAGTCTTGGGGCATTTTTGTTCAAAACCACCTCCTTGGAACCCAGGTGAAGAGACTCCTGAGCCCACTCCTAGCCCAGAAACAGGTGTCTCCTGGGCCCAGGACAGGAAATGTCTAATCTCCAGGCAGCATTTCCTCTGCCTGCCCATCACTATGCAGATTGTTCAGAGGACCCAGCTGCTTGTGTCACAGACAGAACTAATTATACAATTAATAAAAACCTTGATCTGGGGTGGAGATCTTTAGGTTTCTAAGCAAATGTGTTCCCTTTTCAGTGATTTAGCATTTTTATTTTCAATTTCCGAATCTCTAAGCCACCACACAGGTGCTAAGACAGCTCCCCTTCCTTCAATGCCTTCTGCTTCCTCCCGAGGTCCCTGTAATGCCAGAAGGGCATCTTCTATGCCTAAGTCAGCTCTGCCTACCCTCAAGCAGCACATGGTTCCTTTTTTTCCCACCCTCCCCCACCCCAAGTCTCCCACCTTCCTGTTCTACATACTTTGCTAGAACTACTTCTAGAGTGTTCAGTAAAAAATGGGAGGAGGGGTGGCTGCAGAGGCCAGCTTAAGGCCAAGGCTAGCAAACAACTTAGGACCAGGGTTGGTCTTCCTTGCTGGGAGCAGGCAGGAACCCTAATGAGGTCTATGTCATCTTGGAAAAATGCACTCAAACAGAGCTGGAGCAGAGTAGGTTGGGAGGGGTAATGGAAGGGTGCAGGTGTCTGTAGAAACTTGCAGCAGGTCCTCAAAAGGGTGATGAGTTGGGGTGGGAGGACAGGGAGTGTTAACTTGGCGCCTTTTCCTTCCATCACTTGTGATTTTTGTGGTCCCCTTTTGTTCCTCTCCATAAGGAATGGGACTCCCAGCCTGGGCTCAGAGGCTCCCAGAAATAGCCTAAAGATATTGGAATAGTTCATATATAAAAGAAACATATGTGTTTGCATGTGTATATGTATGCATAAAAGAAAAGCCGTGATCTGATGGCGAAATGTGTGGTGGGGGGGGCATGAAAGTGGTGAAACTGTGCGCAGGGCTCCCAGCTGCCACAACTGTCTGACTCTGTCTGTACCTGAGTTGAGCCCAATAATCTACAAGGTCAACATAAATCAGTAATAGGCTCTTGGGATAAGTGGTCTTTAATTACCTCCCTAAAGACACATCTTGATTTCTTTTCATCTTCCAGGCCTGCTAAGGGTGTTAAGTTTAAGGAGAAACCAAAGGAAGTAAAGTTGGCTGAGGAAGGGATGTTTGTGCTGCTGAACTGGCCACTTCAGCTTTGGTTTGGCCTGTTAGAAAAAACAAACTGCCTGAGACCACCTCCGAATCACCTTTTCCCTTTCCTCCTTCCCTGATTTCCTGGCAGTTCCATGTATTTCCTGTAAAAGAAATGATAACTGGTCAAAACTGTCTCTTTGTAACCTCCCTTGCCAACTTTCAAACACACTCTTACTCCGTTTAGCTTTTGGCACAGGACGAGGTGGTGGTTGAGTTTGCTCACACTCTCCGCCCTCCACATTTGAGTTAATCAGCCAGGGTATTCAATAAATCGAAACTTTAACATTCCATAAGTGCTTTAGCAGTCAACATTCCAGCAGGGTAAAGTAGGCCAGACTTAAGATATAAAATATTATAGATTTCTGCTTGGGGGGAGGAGGGAGTCTCCAAAGGCCATGTAAAGTAAATAGCTATTTGTTGTAATTGGAGAGCAGGGCCCCCAAGGATTACCCTGGAATCCATGTGTTCTGAAGGAGTCAGGCTGAGCCCAAGTGCAGCCCCGACTCCAAATAATAACCTGTTGGCACTGCACATGCTCCCTGTTCTCCATTTGCAGTCAGTAGCCAGGAGTGCCCCAGTCCCCGCCTGACTAGTGGCATTTACATGAGGTTCACAGGGACCCTGACATTCCTGAGGGGCACCTGTGGACTGGCAGAGCAGGGATTGGGAGCCAGACTGAAGGAGAGGCCTCCTGCCAGGTGGGCCAGAGCAGGCTGCTGCAGCTGCTCTAAGTTGTGAGCCATCTAGTTCTTATTTGGCAAGGGGCCAGGGCAGCACTGTCTTGGCCCTGAAAGTCTGACAGGATGGCTGAGGGAGCTCAAGCGAGTCATGGAACCAGATTAAATGACACATTAGTAGGCCATCCAGCTAGGTTCTCAAGTAGTGGGGCCCAGGACAGATCCGTTTTGATTGAGGCCCTGGAGAGAAAGGTATAAGAAGAGTCTGGAAATTGTCAAGAAAATGCCAGAGCATGAGGTAGGCAGGTCAAGCTGAAGCAGAGGAGACAGAGGTCCTGGGCCTCAAAGGGGTGAGGGAACTGAAGACAAACTTTGTCTGCTTAATACTCTGCCTCAACGCTTTGCTGTTAACACCCCTGTCCAGCTGTAGCTGGGAAAATATGAAAATGCCTTGTTTTTTCTCCCCTTTTATGCTGGCTGGGATTCAGGAGAAGGCTTAGAAATATCTGTTCCATCATCATGTGCCACCGGGTTCCCACAGTCTGAATCCAACTAATAGGAAAGTTGGCAAAGGCAAATGATGCCCAGAGACAGCTGGGCAGGGATGATTCCAGCTGTTGGAGACCCCGGTTACTGGACACAACCCAAGCAACATCCTGTATGATCTATCCTTTGGCATTGGGGTTCACTGAGAGTTGAAGAAAAACTGTGGTGACTCAAATGGCCACACCTCTTGAGTTTCATGATTTGTTCTCACACCAGGTCTTGGGCAGTGAGATCACAGGCTACCCTCTGCTACTTAATGAGCTCAGAGTAGTCCAAGACAGGAGATACTTAAAGAATGAGGGAATTGGTCCCCATTGGAAGCTTGGAAATGGTAACCTGCCCCAGGAAAGCAAAGAAGTCACAGGGGTTGTGGCCCTCAGAGATAAGCACCCAGAGTACCTCATGACCTGCCTTCTGATCTCCTTGCCAAGCTGGGCACTCTACTTTGAGCATGCTCTTGTTTGTCTTCAACACTCTCTCCACACAGTAGCACCAGACACAGTACCCCTAGTGTGATCTTACCAGCACAGAGCAGAGCGATGGGGCGGTCCCCATTCTGGTACTAAATCTCTCTGCAGCATTAGACCATACTAACTCCACATACTCTTTTCTATATTTATACTACTTTTTAAGTTCTTTTTTAATTTTTTAAAGACCGTTAAGGTTATACATCTGTAATCCCAAAAGCTGGGAGGTGGAAGCATGAGGATTCAGAGTTCAAGGTCATCCTTCACTGCACAGTAAGTTCAAGGCCAGTCTGAACTACATGAAACCCTATCTCAAAAACAAAAATTTAAATTTTTTTTTAGAATGCTTCACTTTGTAGCCCAGGCTGGCCTCAAACTTGGGATCCTCCTGTCTCAGCCTCCTAATTCCTGAGGTGACAAGCATGTGTCAATTTAGTTGGTGATTTTTAGTTTTACTTTGCATTGGCTTTGTGTTTTTGAGACGGACTCTCCCTATATAGCCTAGGCTAGCCTTAAACTACTGATCTTCCTGCCTCAAACTCTCCTATAATTCTTTATTTCTTTTTAACCAGTTTTTTTTCTTATTTTTGGAGACAAGGTCTCCGTGTAACCCCAGCTGGCCTGGAACTCACTATGTAGACCAACATCTGCCTACTTCTGCCTCCTGAGTGCTGGGATTAAAGGTGTGTGTCACTCCACGCCCAGCTTTTTTTTTAACTAGTTTTATATTAGCTTTAAAAAAATGTCTTACTTCAGGTGTGGGGTGGGGAGAGAAGTGCCAGTGTCTGTGTGCAGGTCAGAGGACAACCTTTGGAAGTTACTTCTCACCTTCCATCATGCAGGTCCCAGGGTTTGAACTCAGGTCAGCAAGCTTGGCAGTAATTGACTTTATCCACTGAGATATCTTACAAGCCCTGTATTAGCTTTTTAAAGAAAATGTATTATTACATTGTATTTATTTATGTGTGTATTTGGGAGGGCGTGCATGCTATGGCATATGTGTGGTGGTCCGTGGACAGTTTGTAAGAGTCAGTTCTCTCCTACCATGTAGGTCCCAGGGATCAAACTTAGGTCATCAGGTTTGAGGGTGGGTGCCTTTACTTACTGGATCATTTCAACAGCCCTACATTAGCTTTTAATAGTCCTGCTAATCACCATTACATTGAGCTAACTTTGTTCAGTGAAATCCCTGAAGCCATTACTGTGTATGTTTCACTGGGCCACATTTCCCCATTACAGAGATGAGAAGACTTGCATATAATTGAAATACAACATACTCAAGGCACTAGGTTCAGTCTCCAGTGCCAAACAAAAAAGTGCAGAGAAACCAAAACTACTAAGCATACTCTCAAGAAAATACACAAAGCTATATCCTGTATAGCTTAGTGGTAGAGTGCTTACCTAGCAAGTACAAATCTCTGAATTCAACCTTGAAGTAGAAGGTAGGGGGATCCAAAGAGGGAGATAGATAACTGAAAAGCCCTCTCATGGAACAACTCTAGTAAGGGGCTTCGAACTAAGGAGCACTGTTAACTGTATATATGTGAGGCCCCCCTCCCTCAGCAAAACCCCCAAACAGAAACATCTTGTGAAACTGGTTTGGGGGACCAAGGTGTAGTACTTTCTATACTTGGTTATAATTATGCTTATTCTCTTGGGCCAGTCCATTTTTCAACCTCTTGACACCTCTTGGGTGTTGATTATGTCATCCCTTGTGTGTCCTCAGGAGCTATGAGAGGCAGCCCTCCTGTGTCTTCTTATGAGTTGTTTATTAAAATGCTAAACAGGGCAGAACCTTGTGCAATGCAATCAAATATTTAATAAATTAATCTGTAAAAACTGGGGTCCCTTAGGTGAGTGCTTGATTAGCCTCTGTCACCATTAGCTGTCCCTTTCCCTTCTACCATCACATGGCACTGTCTTCCTGAGAATGGTTACACTGTACTACAGCCTGACAGCTGGAGTTCAGTCCCTGGAACCCACAATAGAAGGAGAGAAACAGCTTCTGAAAGCTGTCCTCTGACCTTCATACACCTGCCATGGCATATGCCTACCTGCACACACTTGTACATACTACTAATAATAAACTGAATTTTTAAAAGTTACTACCAGGACTGGAGAGATGGCTCAGTAGTTAAGAGCACTGACTGCTCTTGCAGAGGACCCGGTTTCAATTCCCAACACCCACATGGTGGCTAACAACCATCCATAACTCCAGTTCCAGGGGAATCCAACTCCTTTCTTCTGACATCTGTGGGGAACTGCATAACACAGGTGCACTTACACACATGCAATACACTCATGCACATAAAGTAACAAATGAACTATATTTTCTAGTTACTAGCGATCAGAATGAGGCTAGGACTCAGAGCATTTAAATGTGAGAAGCAAAAGACCAATCCCTAAGTGTCTTATAGAACTTTACATCCTTCACATAGATGTGAGTGAGCCATACCCCAAAAGCTGCCACCTACCACCATCTAAGTCACTAGAGCTCCAAAGGAAACTTCCCATTGGAGTTTCCAACCTGATTGCAGAATAGTGCTTGCAAGTTTTGCCTTAGCACTTGGGAGGTAGAGGCAGAAGGATCCCAAGTTCAAGGGTGGCCTGGACTACAGAGTTCGAGACAAGCCAGGGCTACATAGCTAGATACTGTCTCAATTTTAAAGACTTTTACTTTATTACATTTGTGTGTGTGTGTGTGTGTGTGTGTGTGTGTGTGTGTGTTGGAAAATGTGATTAGAGGCAGGAGTATCAAAGAAGCATCTAGTTGACTATTAACATCTATGTCTAGATAACAGATGTGCTATTTTAGGATAAAATTATGAAGCCTTTACTACTATGATGATTTCATTCTGTGTCTTTTTACCCTCTTCAGAAAATTTTTTTTCCTTTTCTCATAGAGTAAATGAAAACATTTAAAAATCTTCACCTCTAACCTTGTCAGCTAAAAGGACATTTCTGAATTTCTTCCCTTTCCCCTTAAAGTTGCAACATGTCAAATTGGTATGGAGTCCAGTAATACCTGCCAACTCTGCCGTGGCTAAACTTGAAATTCTCAAGAGAGAAGGGGAGAGTGACAGGCTTGTCAGCTTGGGACTGAACAAGCTGAGAGTGCTTTTTAGGAGAAATCGCTCATGGAGCCAAGTTTTACCTCCTGCCATAAACTGGGTGAACAAACTTAGTGCATTCCCTGTGTGGCATTTGTTAGAGCCAGCTCCAGGCAGTTGACAGCCTCATGTGGCTTTTAAGGACATGAGAACTGAGAGGGTGCAAAACAAGTTCAGCGGAGAGGACAGCAAGAGAACGAGGGCAGATGGTGGGGAGGAGTGGCGGGGTGACTTGGCATTGAGAAAGGCCGCCTTCCCATTTCTTCAAATGGGTGGTACTTGACTACACTGACGCCTTATAATTATGGAGGATTTATAACAAAGCCTTCACATGGTCTTTTCCTCCTAACCTGCCTAAGGGGGCTGGGGATGTAGCCTAGTGGTACATCTCTTTCCTAGTATGCTCACGGCCCTGGATTCCATCCCCAGCACCACCAAATAAAGAAGAAAATCATATGCCTAAGAGCGTTAAATAGAGGCAAGGATTGTTTCCCCCATTTTATACATGGAAAAACTGAGTCCTGGAGAGAATGAGCACTTTTCCTAGGTTTCATCCTTGCTGCAAAAGATGGAGTTCGGCAGGCAGTTCACCATGGGTTCCCAGGGCCAGCCTCTAGTTAGGGGCAAAAGACTTGTAGCTCATGGCACCCTACCAGCTTTCTCTTAGCTCTATGTTAGTAACAGAACGGCTTCTCCTTTTTGTCCTAGGAATTCTGGAGTTTATCAGCCTGGCTGTGGGGCTGATCAGCATCCGGGGAGTGGACTCTGGCCTGTACCTAGGGATGAATGAAAGAGGAGAGCTGTATGGATCAGTAAGTTTCAGCTGTTCTATTTATCAGGGGCTATTGTCACCAATGTTTGGACAATGTAAGGCAAAGGATAAAAATGTTTATCGAGCACCTGAAAGCCCCTTTATGCCTAAAAAGGATTAGCATCTTCTTGTTCCTGGCTGCTCAGGGCCTTACTCTGTAATATCTGCACTCATTCAACCATCCATCAAAGCATAAGATTTTCTGTAATACATTTGCTTTCACTTTTTCCAATAAGAGGGCCAGCTAGAATGATAATAGGAAGTGGGGGGCTGGTTTGTCAGTAGGTGCTCAGGGTTTGGGGCATTCATGTTTCCAAGAGCACACCTCAGTTTTTTATTGAATTTTTTGTGTATTTCATGGCACACCTCAGTTTTAATGGGTGCCCAGCGCAGCACACACATACACACACACACACACACAAAAAAAAAAACCACACACACACACCAAAAAAACCATACAGTGGAAGAGCTAGCCTTCCAAGCCAGAATTCCAAGGTTAATAGCACAGCCCCCAATTTCCAGATTGCGTCAGCTGCGTCCCAAAGGCCAAATGACACCAACAAATGAAGAATGACAGTTCTAAGGATTGGTGACAGCACTAAGACCCTAGCTAGGACTGGGCTGGCTGCAATACGTTTTCTCCATTCTGGAAGCAAGCCCAGCACTGGGACATGGAGAGTGACTTTGCCGACCTTAACTCTTTCAGGAGATCCCAATATCCTGGCTCAGACTTTTGAGTCACATAGCTTGCTTTCTGGCTGGCTACACCCCATGGAATCAGAACACATTTTTCCCCTGACACCTAAGAGATAGGCTTGTCCCCAGCACTCAGTATCGGCCACCCCAGCAAGTAGTATGGTGGCTGATCGAGTAGGAGAAGGGGCCAGGAGCAGGAGACCCGGGAGCTGCCAGCTAGAAGTAGCCAGATTGGAGGAACTTTTTAAAGAGAGCTTTTCTGAGCTTTCCAGCTGACAGGCTGCTCATTAGGAGAGATCACAACTCACCTCCCATGCATCTTTATATAGACCAATGGCTTTTGCCTGCCAGTTGATGTGGGTGACTGTGTTCTCAGTGCATTTGAACATTATTAGCCCTAAGTAGGGAGCAGGCTAAGTGGATCCCAGCATGGCATTGGAAGGTCACAATGGAAATTCTGGGGCTCAGAGATCCAGCTGGAGCCAACAAATCTCCTCCCTTCAAGAAAGATCGCATCCAAAGCATTTTTGTGTGGCTCATGAAATTTAAGAAAGAAGATGCATTCGAGAGGGGTTTGTGATACTTGGAAGAAAGACGCCCTGATAATATGGAAAGACAGGACTGAAATTTTCTAATCGCAATGTGCTGTTGCTATTTAGGGCTTCTCTACCAGCAAGCTGGGATGGGAGGAATAGTCATATAATGGGCTCTGCTTTATTTTCTCACCCTCACAGAAGAAACTCACACGTGAATGTGTTTTCCGGGAACAGTTTGAAGAAAACTGGTACAACACCTATGCTTCCACCTTGTACAAACACTCGGACTCGGAGAGACAGTATTATGTGGCTCTGAATAAAGACGGCTCACCCCGGGAGGGATACAGGACTAAACGACACCAGAAATTCACTCACTTTTTACCCAGGCCAGTAGATCCTTCTAAGTTGCCCTCCATGTCCAGAGACCTGTTCCGCTATAGGTAATGAACCTCTGGTGCCATGTCTGTGACCCATGTACTCTGCAGCCACGGTTGGCTCTGCAAGCACTATACTCATAGCTTTTCAATCCTTCTTTCCTATCAATTTAGATAACAAAGAAGCACTTACTGTTCAACTTGACCCAGCTGTTCCCTTGTTCAAAGTGTATATCAAGGTTGGGTTATTTTGGGGAGGGATGTGGGGGGAGGGGTGGGCCTGAGGGAACCTTGTATATACTTTTTTCTTTACTCATGTTCTTTCCGTGAGGCGGCATGACAAAGAATGAGGGCCCCACTAAGGGTCAAGGTGCCTTGCCTCACAGTCCACCCAGATACCTTGAGAAGGGGTATAAATGAAAGACCAAGGAATCTGCCACAGATGCTACCTATAGAGCTCTGAGAAAGTGTCATTTGGAAAATGTGCGGGGCTCCAGCCCTGCTGCAAGCCATCCCTTCTTTGGCTCTGCAGATTTCAAATTTATCCTGACATGCAGTTTTCCTGACACCAGAAGTGGGAGATGTGGGCCAGGTTGTAAGAAAATGATATTAAAATGCAAGCATGAATACTGTGCATAAGGACAAACTATTTATGAAATGTATATGCTATTTATTTTATATATTTATTTATTTCAAAATAATTTTATTTTTAATGAGAGATGCTATGACTGGATTTTCATCAGAAAGAATAAGGTCCTACTGAAACAGGAAAAAACGAGTTATTAAAGGCTTTTATTGGCAATAAAATTGTCTTTATATTATAAACCAGTGTCTAATTCCACTGATTTGTGCATTTGGTCGAATGAACAGGCTGGCCAATTTCTTTCTCCACAGCTCACTAGGATAGTGGGAGCCACATTAGATGATGGGATCACTCCATCATCTAGTGTAGTAGCATTATCTAGGGCCCTCCCCCAAGGGGAGTGCTCCCTTCTGGTTCCATGACTTATCAGAACTTGGAAGGCCTGGACCAACAGCTCTTACTGAAGCTCCATTTGTGTTTAGGATTCAGTGTTTTCAGAGACCTAACTGGTGAATCTTTACTCCAGATATGAAGGTGAAGCAGTTCAAACAAACAGCAGTCAACAAGGACATGAGTTTTTGAGCCAGTCAATTTGCCTTCCAGAAGATGTTCTCTACTTTCCCTTTACTACTCTAACATCTCCTGCCAGTGCTTCCCCCAGGGAATTCTGGGAAACTATCAGACATTCCTTTAGAACAGCAGTGCAATATCACCTGGAAGCTCAGACATAGGAATCAGCAAAACTTGGAGGCAGCCCCAGGGACCTTGTGTGTCATGAAGCATTCTAGAGAATTCCTAAGCAATACATGATATAGTTTGAGAGTTAATGCCCTAAAGAGGTTTTAGTTCTTTGTTTTTGCAACTAAATGGTCATAAGTAAAATCTTGGGGGTAGCATTAGTTCATAGAACAAGGTATAGTGGCATACCTCAGCACTCCTCCTTTCCCAAAACAGCCCTGAGGCATGTTGGCTACAAATGCCTGGCCTCCTGACTGGCATTACAGAGGTAGGAGCACAGGAAATAGGAATCAAAAGAAGAAAAGTCTCATTGACCAGACTCTGAAGGCCTGATAGGCAGAGGTTTAGTATCTGAGACAGTTCCCCATCCTCCTCAAGCCTATTCTAGTTAGTTTCTCTATTGCTGTGACAAAACACTTTGACCAATGCCAACTTGGGGGGGGGAGGCGTTATTTGGCTTACATCTCCCGGGTCAGAGTTTGTCACTGAGGGAGCCCAAGGTAGGAACTCAAGACAGGAACCTGAAGGCAGGAGATGGAGGAACACTGCTTACTGGCTTGCTCCCTTGGCCCATGCTCAACCTGCATTCTTATGCAATACAGGATCATCTGCCCCAGGGTGGCACCACCCACAGTGGGCTGGGCCCTCCCTGCATTACTCAACAATCAAAATGTCCCACAGACATGGCCACATGCCAATCCAATGGAAGCACTTCCTCAGTTGAGACTCCCTCATCCCAGGTGTGTCAAGTTGACAACTAAAGCTATCTAGCACAATTGACCACCTTGTCTACTTGATATACATTTATCACCATTAAACCACAAGCCCTAAGATCTCATGTTATTAATATTACAACATAAAACAGTACAACTTTAAATACCATAGTCCTTAAAAAATCCAAACACTCTAAAAGCTCAAATTCTCTTTTAAAAGTCTCTTAACTGTGGGTTCCTGTAAAATCCAAAACAAGTACTGTCTTATTTCAAAAGGTAAGAATCAGGCATACTTAAGCAAAACCAAAGTTCCTCAAAATGTCTGAAGGCTGGACATCTGAAATTCACTCATGATCTTCTGGACTTCAAAGGACTTGGGCAACTTCACTTCTCTGGCTGCACTCTCCACAGCACACAGAGCATGTCTCGTGGGCTCAATCCACATTTGCCACTGCCCCTGGTGGTTGTCCCATGGGCCTGGTATCTCCAGTATGTGAGGATCTCATCTCAACTGAGGCTGCACCTTCAATGGCCTCTTTTGGCCTCACACAATGCCAATCCTCAGATTCTCTCCATGACCCTGTCAGTCCTATGGATCTTCACAAAAACTAAGGCTGCACCTTTACCAATGGCTGTTCCTAGCCTCTCACAGTGCCAAGCCTCAGCTGTTCTCCATGACTCCCTCATGCACTCAAAACTAGTACCATATAAGATACTCTTACAGATTACCAAGTCCTGCTTCCAGCTTGAGATGGAACCTTGGGCCCCCCTTCTAGACCACAGCTGCTGTGTGCTGACCTTGAGGAAATACTTCCCAGAAGATTTACCTCGATGATACTGGTCTCTTGTTACAGCTGATTTTTTGCCCCAGCTAACTAGTATCAATTGTCCCAGTAAGGCACAAAAGGTTTCACTTCCAAAAATTCTTAATTCAACACAAACAGCCCTGATAAGTGTCTTTGCTTCCCTTTGAAGCATCACAAGCTATGCCTCCATCGTCTACACCTATTTCAGCAGAACTGCTCCAAACTCCACAGCAACAGCTCATTAAGCTCTGAGCTTTTCCAGCTCAAAGTTCCAAATATTTCTCCAGTCCTTCCCCAAACAACATAATCAGGTCTATGTCATAGCAACACCCCACAATCCTGGTACCAATTTCTGTTCTAGCTTGCCTTCAATTGCTGTGATAAAAACACTGACTAAAACCAACTTGGGGAGGAAAAGTTTTATTTGGCTTACAAGCACAGTCCATAATCAAGGGAAACCAAGGCAGGAACCTAGAGCACAAACCATGGAGGATAGCTGCTTACTGGCTTGCTCTGTTGGCCCATGCTCAACCTGCTTAATTATACAATACAGGACCACCTGCCTTGGGGTGACACCACCCACCCACAGTGGGCTGGGCTCTCCCACATCACTCATCAATCAAAAAGATGCCCCACAGACATAGTCACAGCCCAGTCCAATAGAAACAGTTCCCCAATTTGGGCTCCCTCAATCCAGGCGTGTCAAGTTGACAACTAAAGCTATGCGGCACACCTGTCATGTAGGCATCCACTATTTTTCCAACTAATTGTATGCATCAATCAAATTGTTTAAATGCTTCCTCACTTACAAAGCAAAACCAGCGGTGTGGGTATAGATCAATGGTAGAGTATTTGCTTAACATACACAAGGCCCTGGGTCCCACCCACAGCACTGCCACAACCACAACAAAACAAAATTAGAAGGGCATAAAAGCTCACACAATAGAGAAGCCACACATTTGGGAATACAAACCTCAAACAGCAAATAGGATGTGTGACAAAAAGTGCTAAATTGAGGGCTGGTAATATAGCTCAGTGGAAGACCGCTTACCTAGCATGCATGGGACCCTAGGTTTGATTCCCAGCACTGAAAACAATAAAAAAGTTAGCTTGCATGGCATGTGTGATTATCAACATGTTGATCAGTTGATCAGTAGATGCTCCGAAGTGGACAGATCTCAGTGGGCTAGGCAAGGGAAATGTCTCCTTTGAAGAACCAACAGGGTTTGGTAAATCAAAGAGGCTGATGGTGATATTTGTGTTGGGCTGTGGAAAAGAGATACTAGTTCTAAAATTCTCTGGGAGAAGATGAAAAGCCAGCTACATTTAATTTTTATGTGTGTTTTTGAGACAGGGTGTCTCTATGTAGCCCAAGTTGACCTAGAAACTTGCTATGTATTGCAGGTTGGCCTCAAACTCACAGTCCTATGTCAGCCTCCTGAGTGCTGGACTTACAAGCATGCACCACCCCACCTGGCTTATTACATTGGTAATGAGCATTAGACCTTGGATTTTTTTTTAAAGACAGGGTTTTGCTATGTTGCTCAGGCTGGCCTCCAATTCCTGGGCTCAAGTGATCTACCTGCTTCAGTCTCCGGAGTGTTAAGACTACAGGTGTGTACCACCATACCCAGTTTGTACCTTGATTATTATGATTTTTGTTAGTTTGGATTTTTGAGACAGGGTTTTGTGTAGCTCAGACTTGCCGTGAACTATCGTGTGGCTGAGGGTGACCTTGAACTTCTGATCCTCCTTTCTCTACTTCGCAGTTTCTGAGTTGATAGGTATGCACCACCATGCCTAGGTGCACCTTGATTTTATTTAGTTATTTTGGGCTTTTTTTTGAGACAGAATTTCCCTGTGGGTGCAGGGAACCAAATCCAGGTCCTCTGAAAGAGCAACCAGTGCACTTAACCTCTGAGCCATCTCTCCAGCCCCCTATTTATTTATTTTTATTACATTTTGTCTGTGTGTGTGTGTGTGTGTGTGTGTGTGTCTGTCTGTCTGTCTGTCTGTCTGTCTGTCTGTCTCTGTCTGTGGGCATATGCATGCCATATGTGGAAGTCAATGGACAGCTTACAGGAGTCAGTTCTCTCCTACCATGTGGGACCCAGTGATTGAAATTCAGCTCATTAGGCTAGGCAGCAAGCGCCTTCACCCACTGAGTCATCTCACCAGCCCTGCACCTTGATTTTAAAACCAAAACTTTACCTAAGTTGTCAGTGTTCAGCTACCTAGAACTTCTGATATCCAGACAGATTGTGAGTCCTTGTGAGTTACACAAGATCTGCTGCAACCAATAGTAGAGTGACAATAGAAGTTCAAGCAGGGCCAGTGTGGGCTGTTAGCATGGGCTTAGAAAGACCATAGGCACCATACTATGGAGAGGATTTTCAAGAGAAAACGCCACAAGACCAAGACAGGGAACAAGCCTACATGCCATGCCAAGTCAGTCCTTAAAACTTCCCTCTGGGTAGAAATAGAGGAAGCAAGACTAGAAGAAAGGTATGGCCTCCTATGGTACACAGTAAGGGCTCACTCTGGGTATGAAACCCAGGGGTAACAATGAATGGAGCATGTGGACAGAGAATAGCTATTCTCGTTTTTAAAAATAGGAATAAATTATGGAAGTGGAAATAGAAATGTAAGATTGGATGAGCCAGTACTACTAGGTCAGGCAGTAATGGAATGACACCACGTTCTCAATGGACTAAAACAATGGATTTTGTACCAACCTAAAGAGAATTCTAGAAAAGTAAGGCCTGCAGCTCTGCTTTTGGTTGGAAGCATGTAGAGACCATTTCTCAGTCATTTTTGCATCCCTTCACCATGGTTAGGACATTCCCAGAGCAGAATAGGCACTTGGGAAATATCAAATAAATAGGCCATTGGTTGAAAGAATGAATGAGTAAATGAGTGAATGGACAAAGACACAGATACCTTCTTTAGCGGATGGATGAATGGATGGATGGATACAACATAGGTCATAGAG
>NW_008341888.1:1906678-1911132 GCF_000622305.1 Nannospalax galili | reverse complement strand
GCGTTTTGTGTGTGTGTGTGTGTGTGTGTGTGTGTGTGTGTGTTGTGGTGTGTGTGTGTGTGTGTGTGTGTGTGTGTGTGTGTGTTTACAAATCCTGAGCTAGAATGAATTTAGGTCTTAAATAACAGAATAATCTGGAGTGCTATGTTAAGTTCCAAGCACACCTAAACAGGACAATGATAAATGAGTACGCCAAGGGAAAGATAATGAGCTCCCTGTCACTGGGAGTGTTTAAACAGAGACTAGACAATGACTTGACAAGAATATTGTGTCATTAGTGTGCACAGGGTGAATATTACATAAATGGTAGGATGCAGAATTAATTTACTACCTATATATTCAGCAAGGCTCCCAGAATTCTCCTGAGCACCAGTAGCTTCAAGAAAGAATACATAAAACCTAACAGTGCTGCCCAACTGCTGTGCTATGCCAAGGAAAACACTGTACACCAGAGGTCCCCAATTTGAGGTTCATGAGGTTTTTAAAGGTCCGTGGAAGGACCTTTCAATTTGATCCTTCATTTGATCCTCAAAGCATCCTCTAAGAGCTAGAAACAACCATCTTAAGAGTCTTCATAGCCTGAAAGCATCCAGCATAAAAGATGGTGGCAACGGCAATCCTTTGTGAAAACTCCTCTAGCAAAAGCTTTAGATATTTGCTTGCTTGCTTCCCCAAAAAGAGGTAGGTTTTATGTGTGAAACCTTTGTCACTGATCCTCTGAGAGAGCTTCAAGGCTGGTAATAGGAAACTGTGAATGGGGCAGGATGCACAAGCCAGCCTGTCCAAGTGCTAGTGGCATTGTTCCTCCCTCCGCTCCCCTCTTTGCCCCCAAACTGCCACAGTGGGATCCCAGAAACTAATTTATAAAGAATCAAAATTTATTGGACTCGGGTGTCTGAAGGCTAAGGAGTTCAGGATCAGGCAGCCACATCTGGAGGGCCTTCTTGCTGCCAGGGACTCTAGGCAGTGTCCCAAAGTGGTTCAAGGCATCACATGACAAGACAGAACAGCCTGCTGTTACAAAGCCACCATCCCATGCCATTAGGACTCCACCCTTATGGTCTCCTTTACCTCAGTCACCTCCCAGACACCCCCTCCAGATACCACAGCCAGATCAAGTTTCCACCTCCCTTTGTTCCTTTGGATCAGAGTCTCCCTATATAGACCAGGATGGGCTCAAACTCCAATAACTCCTGCATCAGCCTTCATAATGCTAGGATTACAAGCATAAACCAACATGGTCAGCGAGTCTCTACCTTCTTAATATCTCAAAATAGTGATTAAAATTTAGCAGGAATTTTGATCGAGGCATTCAAGCCATGACAGTTATTCATGCTCAAAAAAACAATGTACTGAACCCACCAGACCACGGCACAGGTAGCTAGCTCATCAGAGCCATTGGTGCAGGACTCCTCTCCAAAGCCCAAAGGAAGTTAGTCAAAGACTTGGAATGAACACACACACACACACACACACACACACACACAAATGAACCCAAATTTCTCTTACCTCCAACTCTCTGCAGTGCTCAGCTACCAAACCCCTAGGGTGGCACAGAAAGCCATTAGGCTCAGGACTGCAGTAAGGCCACGGGTCACCTGGGCTCAGTCCAAGTTGTCTGGAGTGCAGCCCCAGCCTTCCTCCTTCTGAAAAGGTTGGCTCTTGGGGACTGCCTTCCTCCCGTCCCAAGTAGCTGGAGCTGCTGTACCATACCCCAACACTGCGTAAGTTAGATCTGTCACGGATGACAAAGGGAACAGAAAGAAGGAGGGCAGACAGGAGGGGTCTGCTCTGTTTGGGGGGAAAGGGTCTCCTCTTTTGAAAGGCATGTTCATTTTCAATCATCTAACTCCCTTACTTGACAGGAGGCTCAGAAGATCTTCTGGTCTGTCATTTATAAAAGAAGTTTTCAAGTGGGTCTCTACGCCTGGTGGCAAGTGCAGAGAAACATGGTTGTTGCCTTGACCCTCAGTCACCTCTGTCCACTCCTCTACCCAGCATGGGCTGTGTGCCCCCCCTCTATGTTTCTTGTAGTCAACTCTTTTTCTCTTTTTTTTTCTCATTTGCAATAGAACCAAAGACATGCAGATAACAGGCCCTGAGTCAGACCAACCTCATTTTTTGTTTTGCTTTCAGTGTGTGTGTGTGTGTGTGTGTGTGTGTGTGTGTGTGTGTGTGAGTGTGTGTGTGTGTGAGTGTGTGTGTGTGTGAGTGTGTGTGTGTGTGAGTGTGTGTGTGTGTGAGTGTGTGTGTGTGTGTGTGTGTGTGTGTGTGTGTGTGTGTGTGTTGCTGAGTATCAAACGCAGAAAGCCTTGTCCATACTATATATGTGCTCTAACACTGAGCCATGCTCCCAGCCCTTGGTTTTGGAAATACAATCTTACTACACAGCTCAGGCTGACTACAGCACCAATCTTATTTTAAATCATATTCCTTTACGTCCTAACTCTTTTTTGACTGTGAACAAATCCATTCATTCATGAGTTTGGTGAGTATCTGTTGAGCAGGTACTACATCCTTAGAGGCATAAATGTGAACATAACAAAGTCCTGTCTTTGTGGCATAGTTTAGTCAGGAAGTCAGACATAAACACTGAACTATAGATTGCAGTGCATGCTGAAAAAGAAGAGCACCAGGCACTGCAAGAGTGTACAGGCAGAGCTGGCCACATGGTGTGCCCCTGTTATCCCAGACACTAGGGCAGCTGAGGAAGGAGGATCATGTAAGTTTAGGATTTCAAGATCAGCCTGGACAACACAGAAAGACTGTCTCAGTCAAAGGGAGAGCTGCATATGGGAGAGAAATAACCAATTCAGGGGATTGTGGGTGTTTCCTGATAAATGGATACTTAGGGCGAGCACCAGCCACTATGAAGTTTCTAGGAGTCAAGTGCACAGTAGGGAGGACTGGGGTGGGACTCAGACAAGAAAGCAGTTTAGCTCATCTGTAAGGGATTTATAGAGTTCTCATATGTCCAACAGAAAGATAGTAGTCTCTGCCCCAAGGGTTGTTGCTGTGAAGATGAAATAAGAAAATGCATGAGGAACAGGAAGCACTTAGCACAGTGTGGGTGCACAGTCAGCATGCCACCCCACTGGATTTCATTGTTCTGTATGCTGCCAGTTCAAAGCCCACTACACCATCCAGAACTCTCCTCAAACTGTCTCCTGTAGGTTTACTCATCTTCCCCTTTAGGCTATTATGTCCACACCCCAGAGGTACCTGAACTCTGCCCCCTCATACGTCCAGGGAAGAGCTTCTCAGTGAACAACTTGAACAGCCACATATATCTAGCATGAGGTGACTTAAAAAGTGCACCCAGAGCACCAGTCAGCTGTAGTTCACACTGCCACTTTCTATTTCTGTTCCTGGGTTGCCAACACTGCTAGACATAGCTATGAAAATCTGTCCATTGCATGCTGTCACTGCCCACGCAGCCTCGGCAGTGTCCGGACCAACTATTTTCTGACAATCCTAATTCCTCTAGCTTTGATTCCATCTGACATTTGTTATTAAAACTCCTAGCACTTGAACACCTTTACATTGGTTCAGTATGTACCAAGCTTCTGCAGTAAGTACCTTACAATCTAAGGGAGAATTTCTAAATCAAAATCTCTCTAAACTAGAATTTTCAACTGAAACACTTGATTTTCTCTGTCAGTGGTTCTCAATTTTGATCTCAGGAACACTTCCAATCATTAAAAATTACTGAGGATCTCCAAGAACTTTTGATTATGTGTGGTAGAGCTACTGATATTTATTAAAAATTAAAACTCAAAAAATGGAGGCAGTGGTACAAGCCTATAATCCTAGAAATCCCCATCATTTAATAAATTCATTTAAAACAATCCAGCTGCTAGACATGGTGGCTCACGCCTTTAATCCCAGCACTCAGGAGGCAGAGGCAGACAGATCTCCGTGAGATGGAGGCCAACCAGGGCTACACAGTGAGACACTGTCTCAAACAAAACAGAATACCAATAAACCTAGTACATATAAACATAAGTAACATTTTAACAAAATGACTATTTTCTCAACAATCAACTGAGAGTAATGGTATTGTACATTTTCCCACTTTTTAGTGTCTGTCTTTTCTTTTATCAGAACAGATATATCTTTAAATTTGTAATTATTTATTGAGGGAGGGCACACATGTGACATTGTGCCTTTTCAGGAGTTACTTCTCACCTTTCATCTTGTTTTGTTTCACCTTGTTTTGAGACAGTGCCTCTCTTGTTTCTACTGTCTGTCATTGAAAGTGAGATGAGTTTCTTGCAGACAACAAAACGATGGGTTTTGTTTCTTAATCCATTCACCTAGTCTGTGTCTTTTGACTGCAGAGTTCAGTCTGTTAATATTTAAAGTTATTAATGAAAGATGAGTATTGAATCCTGTCATTTTTATTTCTGTTCACATTCTTGATATAGCTGTACTTTTCCACAGTTGTACCTCGA
>NW_008341888.1:1905809-1906187 GCF_000622305.1 Nannospalax galili | reverse complement strand
AGACCAGGCTTGCCTTGAACTCACAGAGATCTGCCTGCCTCTGCCTCCCAAGTGCTGGGACTACAGGCGTGCAACACCACACCCAGGTGGGTTTTGTTTCTTAATCCATTCACCTAGTGTGTGTCTTTTGACTGGGGAGTTCAGTCCATTGATATTTAAAGTTATTAATGAAAAATGTGCATTGAATCCTGTCATTTTTATTTCTGTTCACATACTTGATATAGCTGTACTTTTCCATAGTTATACCTTCATTGAATTTCTTTCCGCAACCCCTTGATTATAGTCATTCCTTTGTTCAGCTCTTTGTATTACTTCCAGAACTCTCTGAAGGGCTGATTTTGTGGACATGAATTCCTTCAGCTTATTTATATCTTGGAG
>NW_008341888.1:1835314-1905191 GCF_000622305.1 Nannospalax galili | reverse complement strand
GCTTTAGATGATCCAATCAAGAAGATCTCTTTCATTTCAGTTAATCCCAGATCCAATCAAGTTTCCATGTCCTGCATTATCTCTAGGGGGTTCTCATTGTACCCCTCTAGAGGATTATTGATATTTGGTGGGGATACATTATTTTGGTTTTTCATGTTATTAGTTTTTCTCTGTGATTTTGACATGTGAATTTCTTTTGTAGTTTCTGATACTTGTCTGAGTCTGTCTGTGAGACAGACTTCTTTCTGTGACCTTTATGTGTCTTTGTGGTTTACTTTTTGGGCATGAAAAGCTGGTTCCTCTAAGCTTCTGGTTCTCTCTTTTGATTTTATGTTGGAGTGGCCAGATTGCTTTTGTCTTCAGGAGTTCCCACAGAGGCCCAAGTTAGATGAGGATCAGATGCTCTCAGGCTTTCTCCTAAGGTCTGGATCTCTCCAGGAAAGATTTTGGCCTCAGGAATTTAGGGGTTGGACTCGCCTGGGAGCCAGGCCCAGGAAGGATGCTGGTCTAGGCAGCTGGTGGCCGTGCCACCCAGAGGTGAAAAGGAAGATGGAGGAAGGAAGCAGCCCCAAGGGCTCCTGGGGACTGCACTGAGGAGCTGGGTTGGTCTAGATACAAAGGATCAGGAAGAGGAAAGGTCAGTCCCCATGTCCAGGAAAGAGGCTGGTGTGTTGTGCAGACCCAGGGAAGTAGAGGGAAGTGAAGGTGAGGCCAGGCCCAGAGTGCTCCTGGGGACCTGAGAAGGAACTGAGTTGGTCTGGATGCACATGATCAGGAAGCAATGGTGGTTCCCCAGGTGTCTAGGGCACCAAGACAAGGAATGGGACAGGACCCAGGCTAGGAGGAGAGACCAGTGGGGGAGATAGGAAGGTGAATAAGGCTGGGGGAGTCAAGACATGGAGGGTGTGATGGACTTATCCAGGAGAGAGAGGCCTGCAGGTCCTGCGGGCCCAAGGAAGCAGAGGTGAGGGTGGGGCCAGGCCCAGAAGCCAATTTCCTTCTTTTTAAAAAATTTCTACATGTGCAATAAAAAATCACGCTGCTTGAGGAAAACAAAAGGAAATGAGTACATAAAAGTAAAAATATAATGTTTGGATGATTTGGTAAAAGCAGAAACCAACCTTGGTTACAAAGGACTATACATTCAAGATGCTTTTAAACCCGGTGGGATAACTTATGTTAAAACTCTGTTAACAGTTAACTTTAAAAATCTCAAGTTTTTAAATCTTCACAATACAAGCAAAGCTGTTTTAAAATATACACTGTACATATTTCTCATAGTCTGTCCAACTTCATTAATGCACTTTAGGCTTTTTCATATATTAAAACAAGGGAGTTTTCAAAGTTAAACTGCTTTTTAGTAAACAATTTTTAAAAGAATATATCGGGTCAGGTGCAGTGGCATGTATCTTTAATCCCAGTGCTTGGGAGGCAGAGGCAGGGGGATCTCTGTGTGTTTGAGGTGAACCCGGTCTACATAGCCTGAGTTCCAGGCTAGGCAGAGCTGCAGAGTGAGACTGTGTCTCAAAAATTAGAATATATCATACTGTTTGAATTTATATAGCTGGTACTAGTTTACTAAAATGGAATCACTTTCTTATAGTAAGTGTAAGAAATCATATATGAAATATTAAAGAGCCAGAATGTTACACATGGAATTTGAAGTGGATATTGAAATTAATTCTTTTGTAGTAGTTTTCTCAAAAGCAACATGTTCAATAAATTGTTTCAGTTTACATCACCATTTTTTGTGTTTTATTAGATGGAAAGTTTATGATGAGAAAGTAACTATATAAACCACCTGAAAGTCTTAGAGTTAATGCTTCATTGCTTAGTCTTTTTAGAGTATGCTTCATCAGTTAATGGCTACCTTTTATGGTTTTTTTTTGTTTGTTTAGTTGATTGGGTTTTTTTTTTAGATAGTCTTATTCTGTGGCCCCAGCCTGTAATTCACTTGGTAGCCCAGGGTGGCCTCAGACATGCAGCAATTCTTCTCCCTCAGCCTCCTGGCACATTTTAAAATTTATCTAATGTTGTGTATGAGTATAAACTTTAATGACAATTCTTATATGTGATATAGGGCTGTAATATTAGCATAATACCTTGTGTCTATAGGAAGAGTGGGGGAAGGGGGGAGTGGGAGAAGCAGGAAGAACATGAAGAGCAGAATGGTGCTATGGGTTTGAATATACATGTTGAATTTATTCATTCAACAAATATACTTATTGAGTACTTACTGTGTACTGGGTATTTCTAGAGCAAAACATATTAATGGAGCTTGCCAATTTTCTTACTCTGTTTTCTGATGCTGTAACTGATTGCATAATCTACCAAGGAAATCATTGTTTTGGCTCACAGTTCTAGAGGCCAAGTAATCCACAAATTCGGTGGCCACATAAAGTGAGGGCCTTGTGCTATATCAGTTTGTGGTGACAAGTAGAAGTACAAACAGACAATATAAGAAACAGACAAAATGCAAGAGAAGCTGGTTCCTCTAAGCTTCTGGTTCTCTCTTTTGATTTTATATTGGAGTGGCCAGATTGCTTTTGTCTTCAGGAGTTCCCACAGAGGCCCAAGTCAAATGAGGATCAGATGTTCTCAGGCTTTCTCCTAAGGTCTGGATCCCTCCAGGAAAGATTTTGGCCTCAGGAATTTGGGGGTTGGGCTGCCTGGGAGCTGGGCCCAGGAAAGATGCTGGCCTAGGGCAGCTGGTGGCCATGCCACCCAGAGATGCAAAGGAAGACGGGGGCGGGAAGAGGCCCCAGGGCTCCTGGGGACTGCACTGAGGATCCAGGTTGGTCTGGATGCAAAGGATCAGGAATTGGAAAGGTCAGCCCCAGCGTACAGGAAAGAGGCTGGTAGGTGTTGCAGGCCCAGGGAAGTAGAGGGAGGTGAGGGCGCTGCCAGGCCCAGAAGCAGTGCTTGCTCCTGGGAACCCGAGAACGAACTGAGTTGGTCTGGATGCAAAGGATCAGGAAGCAGTGGTGTTTCCCCAGGTGTCTGGGGCGCCAAGACAAAGAATGGGATAGGACCCAGGCTAGGAGGAGAGACCGACAGGGGAGATGGGAGGGTGAATGAGGCTGGGGGAGTCAAGGCACGGAGGGCATGATCGACTTACCCCAGAGAGAGGCCTGTGGGTCTGAGAGAGGCCTGCCCATCGTTCTATTTTAATTTTTTAAGGAATCTCCATGCTGCTTTCTCTAATGTCGTATATTCCCACCAACAGTGTACAATGGTTCCCTTTCCTCCACATCTTCACCAACACTTAGTCTTTGTGTATGTGTGTGTGTGTTATGTATTTGGTCTTGTGGTATGTGCATGTGTGTGCACACATATGTGGAAGTCCCAAGTTGATTTTGGATGTCTTCTGCAGACATTCTTCACCTTATTGTTTTTTGAGACAGGGTCTCCCTGTTGCCCCAGCTAGCCTAGAGCTGGCTATGTAGACCAGGCTGGCCTCAATCTCACAAAGATCTGCCTGCTTCTGCCTCCCAAGTTCTAGGATTAAAGGTGTGCACCGCCAAGCCCGGCTTCGCCTTCTTTTTTTTGAGACAGGTTCTCTCACTGAACCTACAGCTCACCGATTAAGCTAGCTAGGCTGGACTGGCCAGCAAGTCACAGGAAACCCTCTTGTCTCTGTCTTCACAGCTCTAGAAATGCATAGAAAAACCTGGCTTTGTTTGTGGGCAGTAGAGGTCGAACTCAGTCCTCTTGCCTGCACAGCCATCTCAACCATCTCCCCAGCCTGCCTTACTCTTTTTGGTATAGTTGTTTAAAAATAGAGAGTCCGGGGGCTTAGGGAGACTTTCTATACTCTTTTTTTATAGCCATTATACTAGGGTTCAGCTACATTGTAGATTTCAGGTTTGGATTTGCATTTTTCTGACAATTAGTGGCAATCAGAATTTTTTCTTTATTGGTATATCATCTTCTAAGAAACTTCTGTTCATCTGGTCAAGCCCTTTGCCCTCTTCTTTGCTACATTTTGTTTTACAGAACTGGAAATGAAGCCTAGGACCTTGTGCATGCTAGCCGAGCATTCTGCCTCGAGCTACATACACTCCAGCCCCCTTTGCTCATTTTTTAATCAAATTATTTATTTTATTCCTATTGGGTTGAGTTTGGCTATATGTTTGGCTATTAATCCTTTTTTTTTTGTTGTTGGTTTTTTTGAGAATGGGTCTCCCTGAAGCCCCAGCTGTCCTGGAACTCGCTATGTAGAGCAGGCTGGCCTTGAACTCACAGAGATCCACCTGCCTCTGCCTCCTGAGCGCTGGGATTAAAAGCATGTGCCACCACGCCTAGTGCTATTAACCTTTTATCAGATGAATAGTTTGCAAATATTTTCTCCTACTCCATGCGATGCTCCTTTTCTTCCTTCCTTCTTTCCTTCCTTCCTTCTTTCTTTTTTTTCAGAATTTCCTGTCGACCAAGTTGGCCTTGAACTAGCTAGGTAGCTGAAGATGACCCCGAACTCTAATTGAACTTGAGATTTGTAGGGGACAAACCTTCTAACCATGACATACGTGATCTCTCTCTCTCTCTCTCTCTCTCTCTCTCTCTCTCTCTCTCTCTCTTTCTCTCTCCACCATTTTCCTTTGGATGCTGTACTTTCTGAGTCATATCCAAAGAATCACTGCCCAAATCAACGTGGAACATTTCTCATGTGTTTTTTTCTCATATGATTTCTTCTAGTAATTTTGCAGTTTAAAATCTTACATTTAATTCCTTAATCCATTTTGAGTTGATTTTTGCAGATGGTGTAAAATAAAGTTCAAATTTCATTCTTCTGCATGTGAATATTCAGTTTCCCCAACACCATTTATTGAAGGAATTGTCATTTCTCCAGTATGTATTCTTGGCAACTTTGCCAAAAATAAATTGACCATCAATCCATGAATTTATTTCTGGCTTTTCAAATCCTGTTCCATTGGTCGGTATGTCTGTTTTTATGCCAGTACAATGTTGTTTCAATTACAGTTGCCTTATATTTTGGAAACAGGGAGTGTGATATCTCAAACTTTGTTCTTTTTGTCAAAATTGCTTGGGCTTTAAGGTCTGGGGATGTACCTCAGTGGTAGAGCACATGCCTAGTATGTTCAAGGCACTGGGTTCCATTCCCAACATTTCCATCCATTTATCTATCACCTATCTATCTGCCCATCTGTCTATCATCTATCCATCTATCCATCAATCTATCATCTATCCATCTATATCTATCTAACATCTATCTATCTACCTACCATCTATCTCTGTCTATCTGCTATTTGAATTATTTTGTGATTCCATACACATTTAATGATTGTTTTTACACTTTCTGTAAAAAATGGAATTTGGGCTGGGCATGGTGGCACACACCTTTAGGCCCACCACAAAGGAAGCAGAAGCAGGTGGGTCTCTGTGAGTCTGAGACCAGCCTGGTCTACATAGGCTAGCCAGGGGTACACAGTGAAACTTTGTCTCAAAAAAAAGTGGAATTTGAATTTTGATAGGAATTTTATTGAATATAATTCACTTTGGGTAATATGGACATTTTAACAATGTTGATTCTTCCAATCCATGATCATAGGATATATTTACATTTATTTGTGTTTTCCTCAAGTTTTTCACCAATAATTGAAATATGCTCACTAATACTTCTCTTAAGGCTCTTGTTGGTGTTATATATGGGACTGCCTCCTTAACTTTTTCTGAATAGTTATTAGTATATAGAAATGTTACTGATTTTTGTACGGTTTATCAAAGACAAGGTTCTACTATGTAGCCCATGCTGGCCTCAGACTTGCATCTATTTGTCCTACTATGTCTCCCAAGGGCTGAAACTACAGGTGTCTGCCAACCACTCAGCTCATATATATAGAGAGAGAGAGAGAGAGAGAGAGAGAGAGACAGGTTCTCATTATTGTAGCTCAGGTTGGCCTTGGGCTCACAGTCCTCATGGCTCAGCCTCCCGAGTCCTAGGTGTAAATCTGTCTCCTATTTATGTAGCTGTAAATCCATTATCAGCTATCAATTCACAAAGATTTTCTCCTATTCTGTGGGTTGTTTTCCCTCCTTCCCTCCTCTCTCTTTCTCTCTCTCTCTCTCTGTTTCTCTCTCTCCCCCTTCTTTCCTACCCCACCCTTCTGTACTGAAGATCAAATTCAGGGCCTTGTGATTGCTAACAAGCACTCTGACTCTGAGCTAAATCCTCAACTCCATCATTTTCTTGATAGTGTCATATAGGGGAGAGGTTTGAGACAGGGCCTCACATTGTAGCACAGAATGGCCTGGAACTCACTACATAGCCAGAATAGCTTCAGATTTGTGGCAGTCCTCCTGTCTCAGCCACTCAAGCACTGGGATAAGAGGTGTGAGTCAAACTCGAGCTTCATAATGTCCTGTTGTGCATTAAACTTTTTTTTTTGCCTCTCATTTCTGAGGATTTAATATTTATTTTGTTTTAGAAGAAGCATTTCATTGCAGCTTTAACATATTCAGTAATGGTTTCCAGAGCAAACATACATCTCTTTCAAAAGTGGCTGTACATTTTTAGGTTCACAGAGGATTTATTTAATGGGCATAGAAGCAGTTGAATTAATACAGTTATACAATATTGAACTCAGTATAAACCCTGTAAGATATAAAATTGAATGATTTTTACTCTTTAAAGAAGATCTCAATTTCATTTTAAAATATACTGTTTCCTACATATTTTAATGATGCTAACACTTAGATGTTTGCACATGTCTTTAATCTCTATGTATCTGATTATTACTAATTACAGTCGGTTACACTCGAATCCTTGGCACCTGAGTATGGATATAAAATCATCAGGTAGATTTCAATGGTAATTTTATCACCTCTACTAATTAACATGAAGTAAATTTGCATAAAAGTTTTAAATTTTGATGCAGTCCAATTCATTTGTTTTTCTCTTATGGCTTGTCTTTTTGATGTTACGTATAAGAAACTATGTCCTAACCCAAGTTTTTCTACACCTTTATAGAGTTTTATATATTATATTCATTCCATTGATCTATCTTGAGTTCACTTTTATACATCATGCGAGATAGAAATCCAACTTCATTCTTTTGCATGTATATTTCCAGATGTCTCTGCAGCATGTGTTGAAGAAAAACTATTCTTTTCCCATTTAAATGTTGCAGCACCCTTATCAACAATTAAGAGGCTGGAAACATAGCCCAGTTGTAGAGCATTTGCCTAGCATGTACAAGACCGTATGTCTGATCCCCAGCAACACACACCCAAATCAATGGACCGAAGATATGCATGCACTCTCAAGTCCATCCATTGATTCGTATATCTGTGCCATGCTAGTACCCACATTATTCCACAGTTTTCAGTAAGCTTTGGAATTAGGAAGTAGGGTCCTCCAACTTTTTTCTTTTCAAAATGGTTTATTTTTTACCTGTTCTGGGTTCCTTGCATTTCCCTGTGAATTTTAGGATTGGCTTGTCAGTTTACATAAAGAAGCTTTAGGCTGGAGAGATGGCTCAGTGGTTAAGAACACTGATTGTTCTTGCCGAAGACCCGGGTTCGAATCCCAGCACCTACATGACAGCTAACAACTGTCCGTAACTCCAGTCCCAGGGGATCTGACAGCCTCTTCTGACCTCCGCGGGCATTGCACGACTCGGGTGCACTTACCTACATGCAGGCAGTACATGCATCCACATAGAATAAAAAATTAAAAATTAAAAAAAGAAGTTTCATGGATTTTAATAGGAAGTGTGTTAAATCTGTAGATGATCAGTTTTAAGGAGCACTGTCATCTTAAAGATAATAAAGCCTTTCATCCTTGAACATGGGGCATATTTCCATTTATTTGTCTCCTTTGACTTGTTTTCTTGGTCTTTTTGAGACGGGGTCTCCCTGTAACCCCAACTGGCCTGGCACTCAATATGTGGACCAGGCTGGCCTCAGAGTCACAGAGATCCACCTGCCTCTGCCTCCCAATTGCTGGGATTAAAGGTGTGTGCCACCACTTCCTTCGACTTCTTTTGAGCTGTCTTTAAGACTCCTTTTTCCTTTCTTTCTGAGTATTCCTCACCCTCTGAAACCTGTGTCCTTTCCTTGTGCTGTTGTTCCAAACTTCCCACACTCAATCCTTACTCTTTCAGTTTGTTTGAGTTTCTCTAGTTATTACCAAACTTGCTAAATATTCCCACCAATGGATGCAACTGCTAAGAAAATACCAAGAAGTTTGAAACTTCTAAATATAAAAAGTAATAAAATAAAAGGTAAGAAACCTGGTAAAATATTTTCCACAAAATAAAAATGTTACTTTTAGTATGCATAACTTAGGACTCATAGACATCTGTAATAAAAACCACTGTTTCCGGAGCTGAACATGGTGGCACATAACTTTAATCCAAGCACCTGAAAGGCAGAGATAGTCAGATTTCAGTGAGTTTGAAGCAGCCTGCTCTACATAGCAAGTTCCAGCCAGAGCTACATAGTGAGACCCTATCTCAAAGACAAAAACAAGGGGCTAGAAAGATGACTCAGTGGTTAAGAGCACTGGCTGCTCTTTCCAGAGGACCTGGGTTTGGTTCTCAGCATCCATATGGCAGCTAACAACCATCCATAACTCCAGTTTCAGTGGATCCAATGCCCTCTTCTGGCCTCTGCAAACATTGCACACATGTGGTACACTTACATATATGCAGACAAAACACTCATCCACATAAAATAAAAAATAATAGTATATGCTGGGTGTGGTGGTGCACACCTTTAATCCCATCAGTTGGGGGGCAGAGGCAGGTGCATCTCTGTGAGTTCAAGGCCAGCCTGGTCTACATAGTGAGTTGCAGGCCATCTGGGGCAACAGGGAGATTCCACCTCAAAAAAATTAAAAAATAGAATATTTAAAACAAAAACTCCAATACAGTAATAGCTAAGTACAAAACCAATTCACTAAATAAGATATACAATTTTTTCAAATCCATAAATAATACACTTTGACTTCAAAAATAATAGATAAATGCAAATAAGTTACACACATTATCTCATCTGTTCCTTATAATATTCTCAAGAGGTAATTATCCATATTTTGTGAATGAAAAACTGAGGCTGTATAAAAGTAAGGAAAAATTCATTAACTACTGAGCAATAAATTTCAGATTGCCATAAGTCACATTTAGGTTGCCAAACTCTAGTGCTTACACCAACCTTAACCTATTTTTCTAAGATGAAAATAACATCTTATTTTAGAAATAAATATCCATGTTTGTTGCTGCTCTCTTCACAACAGCTAAGCAATGGAAACAACCTAAATGTCCCTCAACTGACAAATGGGTAATTAAAATGTGGTACATCTACACAATGGAGTTCTACTCAGCAGTAAGAAAAGATGAAATTATGAAACTTGCAGGTAAATGGATGGAGCTAGAGAGTGTTATACTAAGTGAAGTAACACAAATGCAGAAAAGCAAGCAATGTATGTTCTCCCTCATTTGCTGGTTGTAGCACTGATCCCTTATATGTCAGTATATATATTCTGATGAAACACCAGGAACCAGGAAAATGGAAAGGATACACAGAGGTAAAGGAAAAGAAAGAACCTGGAAAGGGGATAGTAGGGAATGGATGTTACCAGGAGGGAGATGGGGAAAGTGGAAGTGTTTGGCAGGGAAGAGAAGAGGAAGGTCATGCAAGGGACCACGGTGTGTGGTGGGGGGGAGGGAAGACAAGAGAAGGGGGATGGTGGGGATAATGGAGGCACTGGGACTGGGGAGGGAGGAAGGAGGCAGGATGGGAGGAAAAAGAGTAGAGATGAATGAATCTTGGGGGGCTAGGAAACCCAGAGGGAAATGTGATATCCTCAAAACCCCATGAGAAATGCACATACAGTGTCTGAACATTAGTGCATATGTACACCTGGGAGCTGCTTGGCAAGGAACACAGTGCCAGACAGAAGAGACCTCCCTTTGAGTGGCTGGTGAGAGTGGTCCAGAAGATTCCCAAAATAAGCCAGGCTATTGCCAAACCTCTTGGTTATCTCCCAGAACTAGTAGATAAGACTCTACTGCTGAAGACAAGACATAATTTCAGATACAGGACTTGGAGCAATGGAGCAGGAACTGACCTGGAAACCTTCTAACCGAAGTTTAGCTATCATAATACTAGATGATAATATGCAAACTGCCAAGGGAGAAAAACAATCAATGGTCCAACCCAGTCCCAAAACCTAATAACCATAACAACTGGCATTGCAAAGTACCCCGGCTACCTTTCTTATACAGCCCAGGCCCATCTGCCTAAGGATGGCACCATTCATAGTGAGCTGGGCCGTCTCATCAATCAGCAGTCAAAAAACTGGTGCACAGGCCCACAAGCCAATCTGGTGGGGGTAATTCTTCAGTTGGGGTTCCCTCTTCCCTGGTTTCTTTAGTTTGTGTCAAGTTGAAAAAAACTGATCAGCAAAATGTCCTAGTTTATCTATCAAAGTGGATAGTTTATCCACTTTGTTTTTAAATTATTTGGTGAAAGGGGTAGGATTTAAGACAGGGTCTCACTATGTAGCCCTGGCTGGCCTGGAACTCACAATGTAGACCAGGCTGGCCTTGAATTTACAAATATCCACCTGCCTCTGCCTCCTGAATGCTGCAGCTTTTTTAAAAAGAGATCCTCTCACTGGAACCTGGGTCTTGCCAATTATACTAGACTGACTGACTGGTCAGCATCCTCCAAGGACCTAGTTGTTTCCACCTCCCAAATTCTGGGATTACATGCATGCATCATCATGCCTGTCTTTTTATGTGGTGCTATATGTTATTTGTAATAATAAAAAAGAAGATGGGGGCTCAGTCAGTAAAGTACTTGTTTTGCTAGCATGAGGATCTGAGTTCAGTCTCCAAAACCCACATAAAAAGCCAGGTGGTAGCACAGGAAGCCAGCCAGGACTACATAGTGAGACCCTGTTTCAAAAGAAAAATTAAAAATACAAAGTCAGCTGTGATGGTGTGTGCCTATATTCCCAGCACTCAGAAGGCTAGGGAGGAGGATCATGAGTTTGAGGCTAGCTTGGGCTACATAGGGAGCTCCAGGCAGGCCTGATCAGTATAGTAAGACTGTCTAAAAAATTAAAATTAAATGATGTTGATGAATCTCTTAAATGACATTGGAACATTCTCCCAGGATAATTTAAAGGAGAAAGCAGGACGGAAACTGCATTACACTATCATGTTATTCATGGTAATACAACATCCATGCAAACATACATGTGAATAGGAAAAAGAATGGTGGTAATGGGGACAAAAGCTATTGGTTGTTTTTGATAAATCCGTATCTTCTGGTGCTGGAGAGATGACTCAGCAGTTAAGAGCACTGACTGTTCTTGCAGACCCAGGTGTGACTCCCAGGACCCACATGGCAGCTAACAACCATCTGTAACTCCAGTTCCAGGGGATCCAACACTGACTTCCATCCTCTGAGGGCACAGTTGCACTTACATACATGCATGAGTAACACTCATACACACAAAAAGTAAAAATAAATAAAATCCTTATCTTCTGTATTTTCTGCCTCCATTTCCAAAGATCCTTGTGATTATCTAGACCCACCTAAAAAAGCTAGGCAATCTGCCTCCACCTCAGAGTCAGCTGATTAGCAACCTGAGTTCCATCCTCAACCTGAATTCTCCTTTGCACGGAAGGTAACATGCTGGAGATTAGGGCTACTGTGTAGGTCCCAATTCTGCCTACACCACCATTTAACTGCAAATTCCGCATTTTGGCAACTACTGGCTTAAGGAGGGCTATGATCTTTTGTGCAGAAGTACAATGTGCCATTTCTCAGAAGTATCCTATTGTGAGTTCTGTCCTTTGCTGCAACTGTTTGTTCTGCTGACTCCACTGCCTGAGATGGTGCCCTAACTCTTACTCCGCATGTTCACATTCTAGGTGTCATTCTCATTACCTTCGTTTGTGATGTGGGATGGAACCCAGGGCTTTGCGTGTATGAGACAAGTGGTTACCACTCAGCAAGTCTTGGCCCTCTGGTTATGTTTGTTCATTCTCTTAATATTTTTTTTGTTCTTACATTTATTTGTCTGGGTTTATTTGGTGGAATAATTTCTTATATTTGTTTACACTAATTTCAGCTGAATATTCTTTTCAGCTGAATTACTTTTATTTTAAAATTTTGTATTTTTATTTACGTGTGTTTGCATGTATGTGTGAGTTATGCCATGTGTGTGCAGAGCCCTGAGTTCATAAGAGAATAACAGATCCCCTGGAACTGGAGTTACAGGTGGCTATGAGCCACCCAACATGAGTGCTGGGAACCAAACCTGATTGTAAGAGCAGCAAGTGCGCTTAACTGCTAAGCCATCTCTCTAACCCATCTGTTTTTGAGACAGAGTCTTGCTATGTAGCCCAGGTTGGCCTCTGAATTCATGATTGTCCTGTTTCAGTTTACCATGTACTGGGACTACAGGCCTCTCACAAGAGTGAAATGTTATCAGGCAGAACCATGAATAATCAATTAGTTCAGAATACTTAACCCTTAAGGGTTCTCCACTGTAACTAACTGAGTTTCTGAGGAAGTCACTGCATTAAAAGTGAGTTCATTGGGGCTGAAGAGATAAGCAGTTAAGAGCACTGGCTGTTCTTCCAGAGGACCTGGGTTCAATTCCTAGCATCCATATGGTGGTTAACAGCCAGTAACTCCAGTTCCAACCCTCTTCTGATCTCTGAGGGCATTGCATGATACCAGTGCACTTACATACATGCAGGCAATACACTAATACACATATATAATAAAAATATTAAAACTGGGGCTGGAGAGATGGCTCAGTGGTTAAGAGCACTGGCTGCTCTTGCAGAGGACCCAGGTTCGATTCCCAGCACCCACATGGTGGCTACAAACCGTCCTTGATGCCAGTTCTAGAGAGCCCTCTTCTGACCTCCACAACATTGCATGACACAGGTAGACTCACATACATGCAGGCAATACACTCATACACATAAAACGAAACTATTAAAAAAATAATAAAACTTTTAAAAAGTGAGTTCAGACTTGGCTGAGGCAGGAGAGTAACATAAACCCAGGAGGGCAAGGTCAGTCTGGGCAGCATAGTGAGACCTCTATGTACAAGAACAATGAGTTGCGATATGTGGAAACATTTTACAGTCTTCAGACTGGAGTTTTCAAATGCTTATTTGGATCATGGAGGGACATGAACCAAGAAAGCCAACTGGTCTCAAGAGGGAGAGAGGGAAGTGCCTTGGAAACACCAAGGAGAAGATTCTGATTTTTTTTTTGAAAAGGCTATAATAAAACCTTTTATTAGTATGCTAATTTTAAAAAGATTTTTAAAACTTTTAAAAAAATTATTTAATAACCACATAATTAGTAGAAGCATTTCATTACAACAGCATTGACATAGTCCATGACAGTTTCCAGAGCAAAGATTCATCTCTTTCAAAACTGGCTATAAATTTTTAGGTTCACAGTGAAGATTCCGATTTTTAAAGGCCTTGTGTCAGGTACAAACAGATAAACGAGAACTAATATGCAAAAATGGTGAAGGCCTGTGAATGATTTGCAAAAGGCTGGGGTTACATGATAGTCTGACAAAGAGTTTGTCTTGTTGAGATGCACAAAGTCAGCCACGTGCTCTGAAACCTGCATCTTCTAGTTAGTGTGACATTGTCTAGGTTTTATTATTTAAACCCGTTTCTTCACCTGCAAAATAAGAATAACCAAATGTAACTAAACATAATGTCCTACCACATACGAGGCATTTAACAAATCTTGTTCACTACATGAGGAGAAGATTGGGGGGTGGGGTGAAATGGCTCATCAAGCTGACCCAGGGAGAACGAGGGACCCTAATTATAGCATATTAAAATTGCTTTACTGTCAGTAATACATAAACTATTCATGATCCTTATGGCATATCTAGAACTCAAGAATAGTGCCCCCTATTTTCAGAGGTTATTCTTACACAGAGATTTCTATTTTGTTCTTATTAACTACACCAGCAGTTTTTGTCTGAAATAAGGGATTTTGAAATACCTGGTACATAAAGATGCCTAGCCTACGTGAATCCATCCTGGGCACTGAGATACAAGAACTACCTCAGTATACACAGAGCTCTGAGCCTATCAGTTTACCCATGCTAAGTGTGATGAAAGAAAAACCTTTTAAACAAATTAAATATCCGTCTGAAACAGAATCCTGAGGCCAATGTGCTAGATGTCAAATTTAAGTCTTAGCAGATATGTTGGGGGGTCTTCCCATTCTATTGCTGTGTGGGAGTTATTTGCAGTTTTTCTCATGAGTGCACACAAGAATATCTCTCCCTTTCATGTTGATTCACTTATTCCTCCACTTCCCACAAGCAGTTCTCATTTGAAACGTTAGTTCAGTACCAATTGCTCTGAAAACTGACCTAATATCATGTGGCAGATTGAAAAACTTAAAGTGGAATTAAATGTAATACGAGGCATCTGAACAGATTTAAAAGAGAACTGGAATAGGAAGGCATGGGTGCTGCAGGTGCTCCCTCCTATTTCCCTGGTTGGAAAAAGGGGTGCTGGGTGACAAGTCTTGCTCATGCCATCTCTAGTGGTCTTTCACTCTATTTGAGTGCCTCCCCTTCCACACTGTAAGTACAATCTGTATGTGGAGTAGAGAGGGGGTGGAGAAGGAAAGGGGGAAAACTGGAAGTAGACACTTGGTTTGAGCTGAGCACATCCATAGTGTAAGAGGTAGGAAAAGGGTGGAAAATCTGCTGATAGAATTGTTTCCTTTGCTGAGGATAAGATCCCAGCAGTCCTGCATCACTAAAGCCTTTGAAGCCCAACCTCTCCAGGCTGTGTTTTTCCAAACCTAAGTAAGGGCTGGGGATGAACTAACAAGACCTTGGAAGGATGCAAAGCACAGTTCCCTCCTCCTTTTCTTAAGTTTGGTTTTGTTTTCATTGAAATGCATTCGGCAGGCTAGACACAGGCTTCTACCTGCTTTCTCACTGGCGTGCAGAGACAAGCAGCTCCAGAAAAGAAAAGAAAAAAAAAAGACATTTCAGTCCCCTACTGGAGTTCATTTTTGTCACAATTTGACTATGAACTAACACCTCAAAAGGTACATGCTGTAAGTGTCAACAAAAACAAATACTGCCTCCCACCCACTATAAACTTTATCCAGACCAGCCCATTTAAACTTTGCTTGAAGCTGGCTTTTCAGTTGTGAACAACAGAATGGGAAATTACCAATTATTTGCTTAAAAGTCGACTTCACAAAAGCCGATTTCTATCTACTTCGCTGTTTCTTCACAGTCGATGCAATCATGCAGCTAGGACAGAAGAACTACCCCTTGGAAACATGTTTTTCCATTTTGTGCAATGAGTTCCAGAGGCAGCTAGAGCCCCAGCTCTGGGAGTGCCTCTGGGCAAAAGATAAAGGAGGTTACAGCTAGTGGAAGCAGTAATTAGAGCCAATTACTACGTGACTTATCTGCTTTGTCATTAAAATGCCTGTCAGACCTCCCATTTTTCTAAACAAGAGGAAAAGAAAAAGGTATAGCTTAGTGGGGGAGGAGGGTTAGCCAAAGGGAACGGATTTCTAATGCTGTTCACAAACTCACCCTGTAACCTTAGACAAACACATAGCCTTTTGGCTTCTCAGTGCTCGGCTCACAGTTAAAAACTCTTAACTCTGGGAACTGAAAAGACTGGGGGAAATCACATGGTGCAGTCCCCAGCCCCATTTTTTTTCAAAATGAGACATGAAAGACCCAGAGGCTTTAACTGATATATGTCGTCTGCTTAAGTGCAATGGATTTGACATTGGTCTCATTTTTAGTTTGGCATGAGGTTAACGTAATTATTCCTGTAACATCTCTCTATATGTCCTATATAGGCTAATACTTAATAATCACAAAGCACTTTAAAGATTCTCAGAGAACCTCATAAATATGACATCACCAAAAAGATACTACCACTTTGAATAGATGGGTCTCAAGGGGAGGTAATGGATCTAGCTTTTTAAAGGACTGCCTTGATGCTGAGCATGATAGCTCACACAATCCCAGTACGTGAGAAGCTGAGGCAGAAGGATTGCTGTGAGTTTGAAGCTACCCAGGGCTACATATTGATACCCTGTATCAGAAAAAAAAAAAAAAAAAAAAAGAGGGGAAAAAACGGCTTGAAGAAAGCTTACATTCTGCAAAGCAACAAAAATTAAGAGCAAAACACCATGATGGACCTATCATTTTGAAGAGAAAACTAAGTGAAATCTTGTGTGCAAAATCTGAAATCCTGAAAAGTTGGTCTCTTTGGAAGATGGGTAAAAGGAAGCAGCAGGTTTTTCTTACAAATGCTAGTTTCCTTTTGTCCTTCAAATTATGGTCTGTTCACTAAATACCTGAGACTCATTATCTGTCTTCTGGTCTCCAATCTTTCTTCACTTCACATTCTAACCCATTCAAATTACCCCAGTCTAAATAAGCATCTTTACCTGCTTCTTTGAACACATCATCTGCCTTGCAAACCCTAGCTGTCCTCTGTATTGAATTACTCATTCAGTATTTCAAGGCCATCAATCCACTCTAGGCTTGTTCCCCATCCTTCCCAAGCTTTGTTCCCTTCCTTTCAATACACTTTCTCCTCAAATGCCTGAAACAAAGCCCATCATCCCTGCATCTGATAAGCCATCTCTCTTCACCAGTCCTGAAAACCAACACCTATTTAATATGACTATAGGGATAGAGCTGGTCATATTGAACAGATAGAAGTCTCTTAGAAGTCACCTGATATGCTTCAAGATGACAGCCGAGCTGCCCCTCCCTTCCCCGGGTCTGTCAGGGAGGACAGTACAGGCCCAGGAACAGAATGTAGAGTATTACTGGAGCATTGTGATGAGCACTGTGATGAGCTATGAGAATTAAAGTTGCATTCTTAGTCTTAATAAAGGCTTCAATTTGCATGCCCTCTTCCTTGGCCAACGGAACTTATGCTTGTAGCAATCTCTACCCCAGGTGCTGGAATGTGAGGAAGGGTGAGTCCCTTAGCTGAGGAGGACAATGGTGTCAGGAAGGTTACTCCAAAGAGAAGGTGGTAGTATGTATGAAAGAATCTGTGGTAGTACGTACCCTGGGGGCTGACATTCTTGGGGTGAGGTGCTGCATTTTTAGATCCAACACTAATAACTATACTGACTTTAATTACCTGACAGATATTGAGCTTAAACATAGCATTTTGGAATTCTTAAATCACTCTTATGTACATATGTGTGCTGCACAGACAAAAGCCATTTCTGAAACTTGGTAACTCTAAGAATCACCTGTTACAGATTTGGGAGGGGACATGGGAAAAATTTAATTCCCTAAGAGATAGCCAAAAGTCACTTGAGGCTGGGTCTGGCAACACAGTATTGGTAATAACCTGAACATAACTCTGAGTGAAACAAACATAAAAAAAATCGGCCTATTTTACTGTAAGAATCACAGTATGTACTACCTTTAAAGGAAATCCTGGTCACTAGGGCCAATAATCAATTGCTTCTAAAGTTTTGTCAGGAGCGCATAAGGAAGAATCTGATCTTATGTAAAAAGAGGCAAAATGAGCAGAGCAAAGGGAAAGTTATAGAATATTTGTGTCTTTGGTTTCCATCTACCTGCTATGACTTCTGGATGGTAAGCATTTGCACCAATGGTGGGATGATGGCCCTGCTTAACTTGAATGAATGACAGAGTTGTTGGGAAGCAGGAAATGGGGCTAGATTAGACAGAGACAACCAAAACTAACACAAACACACACAAGGCTTCCTGGTATGTAAATTCTTTTTGAGGTTTTTTTTTCCTGGTATGTAAATTATTTTTGAGGTTAAAGGTCTCCTTTTACAAAATTTAGTATATAACAGATTCAAAAACCAAACTTCTTGACCTCCCAATATTAAACAACTAAATGTGCAAAAGAACCACCATTAACAGGACATCAAAAGCTATACATTTTCTATGAAACAATATGTGCACAGATTTTCAAAGCTGTGAAAATGCAATAAAGAGCACAACACATTTTGGTCACTTTATTAAATGACATTAAATAGTTTAAGTTCCAACTACTAAACAGCACTTTGAATGGTGAAAACACAGCTAGTATACTGTCATACTTGAATGCTTTTCTTTAAAAACACAATTCCAGTCCTTATATATATTACAAAACAGCCTTAAAGAAAGAAATGACATCTTTTCTACAGTACTTAAGATAACACAGAACTGAAAAGCAGTCTAACAGAAACAAAGGCAAGTCTTCACAGCTGTATGATTTCAGCAGCCAAAGCTGGATGATGGACTGAAACATTACTATACAACTGGGACGAAACATATACAATATCACGATACTAAGCAAAAACGCTTTACACCCAAAGAAATAAAACAGGTTACAAAATGTGGAGAATTTAGCAGGCAAAACTGTATTACAAGCAACATTTTAAATTGTCATTTTAAGCCATTGCAACTATTTAAAACATCTAAAACAAATATAAAAATGAGCTTTTTAGTATCTTATTGGTGTGATTTTTGTCTTTAAATATTTGTTAAAACTTGATGTTATACTCAAAGTACATATTATGCAGCTAAAATGTCAAGTGACAAGAGTGTATGCAAAGTGGTCCAAGTATTTCCAAATAATCCTTCTAATTACTATTCTTCAAGTTACAGCGTCATTCACGGTGAAAAAGATTAGAAGGAAAATGTGGAGAATTTAGCAGGCAAAACTGTATTACAAGCAACATTTTAAATCGTCATTTTAAGCCATTGCAACTATTTAAAAACATCTAAAACAAATATAAAAATGAGCTTTTTAGTATTTTATTGATGTGATTTTTGTCTTTAAATATTTGTTAAAAACTTAATGTTATACTCCCTTAATGTATCTTAAAGAAAACAAAAATATGTGATCTGATTAAAACTATTTAGGCAGGAGAGCTACCTATATAAGGTGGTTAGCTGATTAGCAAAGACTTCTGAGGAGGTGGCGTTTGAGATCAGACCTAAATAACAAGGGAACAAAAACACTTTAATGTGCGGGAAAGTAAGAACTAAAAGTGCAAAACCTTAAGATGCCTTGGTATGAATCATGGTAAAATATGGTGAACCAAGTGGGATGAGGAGTGGGAGACATAACCACAGAGGTAAGCAAAGGCCAGCTAATGGGAACCTCCCAGGCTATGGTCAGGAGCTTACAAAGAGAAGTCTTACTGGAGAATTTTAATGGGCTGTGATCTGATTTTTGTTTTTAAAGGATTATTCTGGTGAGTAGAAAATGAATTAAGTGGCAGGAGTGAAAGCAAGCTTTTCTAGTTTGTTGTTGTTGTTGTTGTTGTTGTTGTTGTTCCTGTGATAATACAGTGACCAAAACCAGCTTGGGAAGAAAAGGTAGCACTTCCAGGTAGCTGTCCATCACTGAGGGAAATCAGGGCAGTACCTCAAGCAGGAGCAGAGACAGGGACCATGTAGGAAAGATGCTTATTGGCTTGTACTCTCTGGCTTGCTCATCTTGCTTTCTTATACAGCTGAGGGCACCTGCCTAAGGATGGTACTACTCATAATGGGCTGAATCCTCCCACCACAATCATTAATCAAAATAATTCCCCACAGACATGCTCATAGGCCAATTTGATGGAGGAAATTGCTCAGTTGAGGTTCCCTCTTCCCAGGTGACTGGTTTGTGTCAGGTTAACAATAAGAATCAACAATAAGTATACAAGGTAAAGGGCTTGCACGCTATTACAAATTCCTAAGCAGAATTGGATGGTGTCAGATTTGAGATATATTTTGAAGAAAATATGGAAGGCTAACTATGGGAATAAGTCAGTCTTATTCTTCATCATCACATCTATGTCTTTGAGTAAATAATTAGACCATGTTGAAAATTCTCAGGTCTAGTAAATCAGGTTTAAAGTATTCTGGACTTGTAGAAATACCAACTGATAACAGTTTGCCAGAGCACACTGCTTTCAAATATCTATCTCATAAATCTTGCCTCTTTCATTTCTTCTAAAGTAAACACACATCTGCCCTCCATATTAAATATACTCAATTATATGGCTGGCATAATATCTGAATATGTAGAACTCAGTAGTAGTATTTTACTATGGGAAGCGGGGAGCTGGGTCCACCAAATCGCACCAATTTTTGATCATAAACCCAGGGTATTGATTATTTACCACTAGAGTTCTTCCAAGATAAAAATGGAAATCTTTCGTCATCCAAACAACTCAAAATCGTTTTAGTCCATGTTAAATTCAACTGAATCTTGTGATACCTAGTCAAATCTCCAACCAGCTTTTTTCTTTTAGCTGTTTCTAGTACCTATTACATCACCATCTCAAAAATAGTTTTGCCATGATGAGATGACTCCTATGATCAAAAGCAAGGTTTATACTGGGGAAACTCAAGCAACCAAACTGAACATGGATAAAATCCTATAATTATTTTTTTACAAATGTGAGTTAAGAAAAAAAGTCAATAATTTTCTAGTAAACATCTCTTACAAGGGTATTGGGTGAACTGACTAGGGAAAATCACCCCAGAGATCAAAACTGGGAAAAAAAATCAAACTTGAAAACTATTAAAATGTAAAGAAATTGGGGAAAGAATCACGGCAATGAGAAAAAAGAGCGTAAAAGCCAGTGATCCTTATCGTTAAGAGGACTATTTCACAATACTGACAGTACTGTGAACTTAAATGTCAGCAATGGTTCTGCCATTTTGATATTGTTTATAAAACAGGGTGTCAGCCTAACAACCACAATTTCAACACTAACCTCTTAAAAACTTGATTTTCTGCGTCCACATCCCACTGCCAGCAACAGGATGAAGCACTAGCACTGGCACAATGCAGGTGAGAGATGTGCTTTCTACTAGTGCCAGGAGAGAGAAAATTCATGTGCGGAAGAAAAATCTACAACCCTGAAATCTTACCAGTAATTATTTCAGCACATACAACTGAGAATAAAAATGGCAGAAAGACTAAAGAAGGAAAAGGACTTTTCTCTTCTTAGACTGTACCTAAGGCTGTTTATACAATGCTAAGATAACTGCAAGACTCCTCTAGCTTTAGAGAGTAGTACTACTGAAGAATATTGCACGCACTTCTGTATCAAAGATAACCCTTAGTTTCTAACTTTCAATCACAGAGATGATAGAGCAGGAACCCAGTTTCAGATTCAGTCAAAAGAACGTTAAGACCATTTCAATCACTCTAATCGGGAAATGGATTAAGTACAAAAGCATTTTCTAACTTGAGGAATCAACTCTAAGAACTCAGCTGTGTATTTTTATCTGTAAAGAGCGAATATATAAATCTTTATTTCTAAATTCATTAATTTTATGACAATTTTACGGTTGCTAAAAGCAGGCATAAAAATTTAGAGAGGAAATCTGTGGAGCTCTTACTGTTATGGAAGGACTTGTTTTCACTGAAAACAATTTGAAATATCTTCTGTACTCAATGTGTGTAAGAAGATTCTAGGCAACATCACTGACAAATGTCAGGGAGAAATGGTATGCCCTATTTAAAAAAATTTTAAACTAATATGGAAGATTGGCTTTTAAGGGGTCCAAACTATTTATACAGTTGAGTTCTGTTAAGTCATGATTCCTAAAAAAATAAAAGATCTTTCTATGATTTTAATAATCCTTTAAATTTTTAGTGCAAAATCACATTGATTTCCCTTGGGAAGGTCCTGGATTTTTGCTTCTCATTGGGGGTGGTGCACGCTGTAAGGGTGGTGGCTGCATACCACCAGCCACTGACTGATACATTCCTCTCATATCAATCTGCTGGTAGTTAGAAGGAGTCATGATTAAATTTGGAGGCTTTGGCATCATGAGGTGACCCAGTGTTGCTTGCTGATAAGTCAGTTGTTGTTGTTGCTGCTGATTGTACTGCTGCTGGAGCCTTCTGTTCATAAGTATTCGCTGAACACAGTTGATTAACTAGAGAGAAAAAGGGGAGCTGTTACAAGTGTATGACCCATCTCAAAGAGGCAAGTATCAAGTTTTAACTTAAAATCAATTTGTTAAGGGGGTACCATACCAAAAGGAAAACACATTATTGTTATCACCATTACTAATTTGATGGCATTCACAGGACCATTACTGTAGAAACCAGTTAGTAACACCATTTAGGGCTAAATTCTCTTGATGACTTGACTATTGTATTGCATGCAGCAGTTAGGTTAGTTGCCATAGTAACCTGGCCTGCACTGTTATTAGTCTCAAGTATTAGTTACAGCACTTTTTGTCAAGTCTCCTTTCTTTGTCATTCTTTTGAATATTTCACATGATGACAGGTAAATAAACATTTTGGTGACAAACACCAAAGGGAAAAGCACTTGCAGTAGGAATAATTCCTACCTGAATGTCTCAAGTTACCTAACATAATTTAACACCGCACAATTCTGCAACGCTTTCTAAGTAAAATTCATGCTTGATTCCCTGGTGTCGAGAGTTGAAATTTCCCAGCGCAAGACTGTGTTGGGAAAGATGATCAAGAATCATGGAATATGCTAGCTTTCGGAAGATTTAGGCAAGTTACTGGAACCTGCAACGTATATCAACCAAAGTGCCACTTCTATTTTCAAAACAAATACACTGCAACGTCTACTTTCCAAGTTACTAAAAAGAGACAGAAGTGCAAAAAGTCTAGAAATAGTACTAAACGTCCAGAATACATGAAAAATAAAATTAGAATGAAATAGATCCTATATAGAGATCAAGGAGACCTACCTGGGAAACTGCTGTTTCTTTGTAACAAATACATTCTCTTTACTTGACACCACTAGTTTTATTGATAAAAATCTAGAATGGTTATTACATAGTCACACCAACCCATTACAAACTGAAGTAAACTAAACATAACCAGAGAGAGTTCTTACCATCTGTTGTTTTGTCAACACATCACTGTAGATTGCTTCTCTTCGTTTAACATCAAGCTCCTGGCTGGCTTGCCTACTTAATGCTAGTGCTTGGACTTGGGCTTCTGAGAGATTCATGTTTTCTTTCCACTAAAAGAAAAAGTTTCTATTTACTTTATATTACTGAATAACTGAGGAAAAATAATTAAGGTACTTAAAGATACTCAGGATTTCATGTCCCACCCCCTTTTCCTTTATTCTTTTCTAAAGAAACCAGTGCTATAAGAAAAGAATAATCAACTGTCCATTGTTGCATACACATTGGCTATGTCTGCAGTAAAATAACTATTTGGATTTAATTTGTGTAACTAGTACATCAAAATGTGCTTACGTAAACAATGCATACATTTCTACGCATGCTGTTTCAACTCCTGTACTTTACCCATTTCATTTCTCTTTTGTGCCAACATCTATGCAAAATTGATGAATTATAGTTTGGGACAGTTAGCTAATTTACCAAGACTTGACTATTGCAAATTAAGTTATAAGGATTATTATTCCCACAGAAGAAGTGATGTGAACAAAAATCAAAACAAATCATGTGAAGCACACATAAACTAGAGGCTGAAAGAAAGTAACTCTTAGTCTGCTTACTACAGCTGAAATGATATCTTCCAGAGGCTGAATCCGCACTGCTGTCACACTGTTCGTTGCTTCCACAACTTTCTCTCTTCCTTGATTAATAAGGTCCTAGAAGGATGTAAGAAATACACAGGGCAGAAAGACAGCATAGCTTTAAAGTGTAGGGATTGTCCCTCTTGCCAATGTATAGCCATTGGTTTAAAAACTAAATAATGGAAGAAAACAGCAGAATTCAGATGCAAGAGTGTTTTTAGAAAGACAAATTTGGGGTTCACTGAACTAATTAATTTAATAATTTAAATGAATCCGTGAGTACATTTTAAAAATGAAATCATACATTCAATTAAGTTATTAAAGTACTGGAATAATAGAACCCATTATTTCCTATTAATTTATATTTGATTCTAGTCTTAAATCACTTATTTCATAATATTGGACATTATCATACGCCTAATGGTACCTGTACATTGCAGTACAATGTAAATTAAAGTGTGTATTAACCTACTTTCAAACATTAAGCAAGTACTTTGTTTATTCCAAGTATTTTATAATTGATCAAAGTGCTGCTTACCTCGTCATTCAGCTGCCCTATTGTTCCTTAATTAAAATAATTCAAGCTATATTAGTTCAAGGACTGATTCCCTTGTGCCCTGAACAAGTTCCATTTTACTATATTATGTTGGTCAAGAAGGTCAACAAATAAAGGAAAAATGTCTTGATCTATTCAGAGGTAATCTTATGGAAAATGTGATATTCCTACATAGGGAACCCTCAACAGCAAGGCACTGGAAATTGCCTTTCATTCATGTTAAACTACTTTTGTACTTTACAACTCACCTCCAGCTGTTGATTACTCATTGCTGACAGGGCTCCCAAATTGAAAGGAATATAAGGAGTCTGAGAGTTGAAAGTGACAGGGGGTAAATTGGTCCCAGTTGGTATGTTGAAACGCATGGTCAGTCCCTAAAAACAAAGCAAAAAAATATGCACTTTTTCACATTGTGATTGAAAACTTGAAATTCTACATCACCTACTGGTTTAGTAAAGAACCCACATTCTCAGATCTAGGAAATTATTAACACTCTTCCACACACAAACAAAACACCCTTTTCACCCGAAACCAAGATCTTATTACATGGAAAGGTTTAACCCCTAAAGGTGTACTTTTTTTCTGGTAATTCCCACAGAATGAGGGAACTCGGTGAATTCTGACGAGACTCCTAACATCACATTAATGTAAGAAGTATGGTACAATGAGTTAGGAGTTTAAAGAGGATTCAGGTATTAGGATAAGGTTTCCCATGCTGAGGCACACTTGTACTCAAGTGGGCTGCTGTCTAAAATAGACATGGAATTATTTCTTATAAACTTGCTGTACACTAACAATGTTCAATAACAAAATATTTTGTTTTGATACTCAGCCAAAATTTAGAGTTCGTGGTATAGAAGCTTCAGCAATTCCAAACTCCAATCTCCAACCTCGAAGCACTGGTATATTTGTGAATATCTCTAGAGAGGGTGCTGCTGAGGGTTATGTGATGCTGAAGATACAGCAAGAGCTAAGCAGAAATGGACTTACTATTCTAAATGTGAAAGGTTTTCTTTTCCCCATTTCATTACCAAATGTAGCCAAACCGTATACGCTAATCAGGGAGTCTGCACCCGAGGACCAACTATGTTAATACCATCTTCAAATATGACCCTTTCTTTCTTCATTGCTCTTTCTAATGACTATGATTAAAATAGAAACCTAAAGGCTTTATTTTGTTTTTAATTTGTTGCCTAGGCTAGTCTCCAAATGCTAAGCTCAACTAATCTTCCTATCTCAACTCTTCAAGTTGCCAAGACTACATGCACTCTACCCAGTTCTCAAAGTATTTTTTTTAGTTATTAACATGTATTTATTGTAGAAAATAACAAATTGCATTGCAACACCTCATACATGCATATAATATAATCATATTCGCCCCTATAACCTGTCTCATTAACTACCCTCCTTCTTCCCAGATTGTTCCACGAAAAAAGCATTCTGAATGAAATACCTTCTTTTCTGCTTCATATTCAGCCCAAGCTGCTTTTCTTTCTTCTTCAGTCAACTCCTCTTCTTCTTTGTGGTCCAAAAGAGAATCGTGTTCATGATATCCAACAATGTGTTCTTTATGTATTTGAAGAAGTTCCGCAAGTATGGTATCCTGTTTTGATTTATTGAACCAATTAATTTAGTATAAACCCATAATTATTTTCTCCCACTGAGTCATGTCTTCATGGTTCTAAGGTCAAATGTACAGACTAGAAATTGACTGCTTTTGCATTTTTTCAATATATATTATAAATTACCTAGAAAACAGACCTAACACCAGAATCTCATGCTTATTTAGCATGTTTAGAGATTTTTTTTTTTTTGAGACGGGGTCTTACTATGTAGTCCAGGCTGACCTTGAGCTTACGATCCTCCTACCTCAGCTTTCCAAGTGCTGGGATTACAGATGTGCATCACCATGCCCAACAAGATATAATTTTTAAAATTTACTATTTTCATGTATCGGTCTTTTCCCAATTTAGAAAATATATTTTCATATACCTTTCGTTTTGTGCTTAGTTTATACTTAGGCTTGATAAACACTAACATAAATCTGTTTAAATTTGTGATTATTGGATACCTGTGCTAAAAATCATGACTGCTCCTATTTACTCATATTCAAAAACTTTGTTTTCAATCACTTCAACCATTAACCACTACACCAACAATGAATCTAAACAAGAACAGGGCAGGTTACCTGGAACACATAATCCTTAAATTTCAACTGCAGGAAGCTCAAATATAAATCAAACGGTAAGTGCCAACATAGTCATTTCTTTATCTGAGGTATTTAAGACATGGTTTCATGTAGCCCAGGCTGGCCTCCAACTTGCTATGTAGCCAAGAATGACCTTGAACTCTTGATTCTCCTGCCTCCATTTCCCAAGTGCTATGATTATAGATATATACCACCACACCTTGCTAGCCATACAGTCAAATTTAAGCCAATATGCATTTTCATCATCTTTTTAAAAATTATGGTGTCCTAAGCTTGTTTTTATTATTTCTGCTTATGTGCATGAAGGTGTATGTGTGCCATGGCATAAGTCTGGAGATCAGAGGACAATTTGCAGTAGTCAGTTTTCTCCTTGCATTATATGGGTCCTGAGATCAAACTCAGGTCTCATCAGGCTTGGCCCAAGCACCTTTACCTACTGAGCCATCTCGCTGGCCCTAAGTCTTTTAGTATTCATTTTTATTTATTTATTTTTATATTTGATTTATTCTTTTCATTTTATGTGTATGAGTGTATTGCCTGCATGTATATAAGTGTGCCCATGTCACGCAATGCCCCTGGAAGTCAGAAGAGGCATTGTATTTTCCTGGAACTGGAGTTAAGAAAGATTGTTAGCTGCCATGTGGGTACTGGGAATTAAACCCAGGTCCTCTGTAAGAACTGGCAGTGCTCTTAATGGCTGAGCCATCTTTTCAGCCCCTATTCATTTATTTTTAAAATTCATTTTACTTTATGTATATGAGTGCTACGCTTCCATGTATGTAAGTGCACTTGTGTTGTAGGTCCCGAGGAAGACAGAAGAGGGCATCAGGTCCCTTGGAACTGGAGTTATGGACAGTTGTCAGCTGTCCTGTGGGTGCTAGGATTGGAACTTGTGTCTTCTGCATAACAGCTAGTGCTTTTAACTGTGGAGCCATCTCTCCAACCCCTCATTTTTATTTTTAATTACATCTTTGTGTGTGTGTGCCTGTTCACGGGTATGTGCACATCGAGTGCAGTGCCCGAGGAGGCCAGAGACATTGGATGCCCCCAGAACTGGAATTACAGTTATGAGCCTCCCAATGTGGGTTCTGGGTACCAAACTTAGGTCCTCTGCAAGAACAGTATTTTCTCTTAACCATTAGCCAGGTGCATGCCTTTGATCCCAGTGCTTGGGAAGCAGAGGCAGGTGGATCTCTGTGAGATTGAGGCCAGCCTGGTCTACATAGTCAGTTCTAGGCCAGCTGGGACTAACTACATGGAGACCCTGTCTCAAAAAGCCAAAAAAAAAAAAAAAACCCAAACCCCAAAACCTGACATGTGGTACATGCCTTTAATCCCAGAACAAATAAGCAAACTTGAAAATATTCACAAGGTGTTAAAAAATCAAACATGACCTGGACATATAGAAGCAAATTTGTTTTACAAATTTATTTTCTAAAGTTATTAACAAGTTCTTTTGTTTTAGAATACACTTTCTAAACTGAATTTAGTTCAGGAATTACTGATCACATGAATATATGGGGAGGTATATAACATATTAAAACTACAAATCTGTATTTATTAATGCTTAATTCATGTGTAAATTTTAGTATGACAAGGTCCACACTTGGAAAGAACTGTCTTCACATATTTAACCATAACCAGAATATACAATCTAAAAAATGGTAGGAACTTCAATGTCCATTAAACAACTCAAAATGAGAAATTCAAATCAGGAAGCCCGAAGTCTTTCCTGTACGATAGCAAACACTGAAACTAATTAAACACTTCCCTGGTATAGAAATCCACCATCAAAATCTTACTTTGCCAGCCTGTGTCCCACTGAATGAGTTTATCATCCCTAGATCAATCTCTATAGCACTTAGTAACCAGGCAGGCAGGGAGATATGCCAGTCTTCCTTAGCTCACCCACAAAAAAATGTACCTCCCATGACAACCCCCCAAGTATGACTGAACAGATATAATAAAAGACAACATAAAAATTAAACAAGCGCCATAACACTAATTTGTTTTGTTTTGTTTATTTGGGACAGGGTCTCACTGTGTAGCCCCGGCTGGCCTGGAACTCTGAGATCTGTCGGCCTTTTGCCTTCCAAGTACTAGGATCAAAGGTGTGTACCACCACACTCAGCATAACAGTAATTTTTACTTATGGATTTTTGTTCTATTTTGCTTTGTTTTTCTGAGACAGGGCCTCATGTAGCCCAGGCTGGCCTTGAAGTCCCGATGCAACTAAAATTGGCTTTGAATTCCTAAACTTCTTGTCTCCACTTCACAGGTACGAGGATTATAGACATGTACTATACCCAGAATTTGGGTGTGTGTGTACAGAGTTCTCTATGTAGCCCAGGCTGTCCTCAAACTTATATTCTTCCTACCTCAGTTTCTCTGATGCTGGTATTATAGGCATGCATCACCACACCCAGCCTCTAATGTTCTCACATGTAACCACATCAAATACAATTAGAAAAATTAGTTATGTAATACGCCAAATGAATCATGAGGCTCAAATGCTCTATAGATACTATCTATTTCACTTCTGTCTGGCAATAACTGATGATCCTAACTATATTCACTATCAGTTCATTTCTCTGACAAAGTTACCTAGTCCAAGGTCCAAGAGAACTACATGCTGAGTTTCTGGCTACACTACTGACTCATTCTCTGTTACATTGGATAATAACTTTGCCTGACTTTGAACGTAAGTCAAATATGGATGAAATACTATTTGCTCACAGGCATAACAAGATGTTATGAGAATAACCAAATAAATTAAAGCACCCAATTCTTTAAAAGTAAACACTATGTCAATTGAGTATAATGTTTATTTCTCAACTACAAACACAATTCAGACTTTAGTTGTTTACTGAGGGAGAAGCCTTTCCAGAAACGTATGTACACACACACACACACACACACACAGTTAAAATGTCTGAGGCATCAGGGAGTTTTACCAGGTCAGTCCTTGGCATCCTGTAATTTCAAAGCCCAAATTTACCAACTTGAGATTAGTAGAAATTGAGGCCCAGAGAGGCAAAGTAACTTTTCCAATTATACAAGGGACTAGTTGAGACTAGCAACTAAATTTCCTGCTTTCTCTCCAATGATTATTATTCTATCACATTACAAAGAACGCTTGTTTTCACGAGTTCTTCCATTTCCTAGACCTACTCGTTTTTATGGTTCCTCCATTTTGTAGATCTACTTTAAAAATTATTTATTTTTATTTTATGTATATGAGTGTCTGGCTGGCATGTGTTTAAGTGCACCCACACATGCAATGACAGTGGAGGCCAGAAGAGGGCATCAGCTCCCTGGAACTGCAGTTAGAGTAGCTGCCATGTGGGTGCTGGGAACTGAACCCCTGTTCTCTGCAAGAGTAATCAGTGCTTTTAACTGTGAGCCACCTCTCCAGCCCCTAGATCTACTTTTTACAATTAAAATAAAATGACTAGGCATGGTGGAACCCACCTTTAATCCCAGCACCCAGGAGGCAGAGCAAACAAATCTCTGGGAGTTCAAAGCCAGCTTGGCCTATATAGTGGGTTCCAGGCCAGCCAGGGCTACATAGTGAGACCTTGTCTCAAACAAACAAACAAACAAACAAACAAACAAATGATAATCCTTTGTAGGATTCTGGATGAGGAAGAAATGAAACGTAAGTCTTTCATTTTTCATTTACTTTTAACACTTTTTTTCCTTAACAAGCACATGTTAATTTAACGTAAGAATATATGAAAGCCAAAATAAATATCTACCAAAGCTGACATGTATTATTTTATCATTTTCATTCCAGATTCAAGATTTATTCTATCAACATGAAATATGATCACCTAAATTAAGTCAGGTAATGGTGATGATTTAGCCTCTGCCCAGGCAATAATATTCCTTTAGATTTGCAGCCAACTGAAATTATCAGTAAGTCACAGGAAAAGTTCATGTGACTTTGATTTCTATCATTAATGCATTTTGGACAATTAGTAAAATTACTTCCCTCCTTCGGTCAAACAAAAACCAACACCAAACAAAAATAAAAACCAGACTCTTCACATTGCCTGTACTGGCTATGACACTCTCTCTTTTCAAAGAGCATAAATTAATGAAAACAATACTAATATCTAACTACACAAGCTAGCAATCACTATCAGCAACATTTGTTATGTATTCCTCCACAAATTTATACATGTAGCTTTGCATAAGATGGGAATGAATGTATGACATTTAGTTCTGGAACCTCCTTTTCTCCCTTGATAGTTTTTCACGTATATTATTTTCCACCAAATATAAAACTTTCATCATTTCCAATAGGTATCTATATAATGGTTTACATTATATAGATTCACTTCATCTATTTATATTCATTCCCTTACTGAGTTTTTGTGAAGACATTAAGACTGCATCCTGTTTTGATCACTATCACATCTGCAATGAAATGAATATTTCATTGGATATATTTTAATGTATTACAATCATTTGCTTCCATATTGATTATGCTGATAATACTTAAGCTCTTAGATAAATATGTGTGCCACAATCTTCATTTCAAGGGGTTGGGGAGATGGCTCACTTGGTAAAATGCTTGCGGTATAAACATGAGGACCAGAGTTGGGCCTCCAGCACATATACAAAAAGCTGGGTGTGTGACTCAGAGGGCAGAGGCAAGTGCATCTCTGTGAAACTGGGGTCATCCTGGTCTATACAGTGAGTTCCAGATCAGCTGGGACTACCCGGAGATCTGGTTTCAAAAAATAAAAAAGAGGGAGGGAGGGAAGGAGAGAGTTGGGTGTGGCAGGACATGTCTCCTCCCAGGGCAGGGGATAGGGAAAGAGGAAGAACGCTGGAGCTCACTGGCCAGCTAGCCTAGCCAAATCTGTTAACTCCAGGCTCCAAGTTCAGAATGAGAGACCCTGTGACAACAACAACAAGAACAAACAAGGTGGTGAGCTGTTTACAAAGGCATCCAATGTTGACCTCTGGCCTCCATACATGTGCACAAGCACTTACCTGCACACCCATATACATATACCACACACACACACACACACACACACACACACACACACACACACAGAGAGCTCATTTTAAGAAGAAAAAAAAAGGGTACATACAAATGAAGCCATGTTTTTAAAGAAAAGAAACTGATAGGTTCAAAAGTAGAAAAGCAGAAACCTTTTTTCCCTTCAGAGTGCTGTGCTAAACACAAATATAAGAAAGATACAGGGTTTCTAAGAGAAACAGTTTCTGTACCTTTAGTTTTTAAAGTAATTGCAGCATTCTATCAATATAGGAAATAAATGATGAGAGGAAGAGTGCAAAAAACTATTTGTAACAGGATCCTCAGATTATTTCTTTGGGAAAAATCATTTAAAAAAATCCAAAACTATAAAAGTTAACATTTTCATCCTATATACAACACAATCAGTGGAGAAGTTTTTGGTTTTTTCCCCTTTAAATCAACATTTATATTTGTTACTATGGTAACACTATTATTGAAAACAATACTGGAACAGAATCTATAATCACTAAGCCAAAAGTCATCAAAATGAGGTTTAAATTACATCCAAATGTGTACCTTTTCTTTGTTCAAACTTTATTTTTGCTTAAATAAGTGAAAAAGCCTACAAACTGAAAAAAGTCTGTATTTCAGCTAACAACCTAAACTGGTTTAAGCTTTAAAAATGACTAGTTCAATTAATAAAGCAAAATTAACGATAAATTAAAAGTTTAAGTTAATTTATTTAGAAGTTTAAAGTATTTGGCAAGCTGACAAAAATTCTCATCTAATTAATTCTGAAATTTAACCTTGAAAATAAAATTGTTAAAAAATAATCAAGGCTTTGCCTGGGGGTAGGGTAGGAGGTTTGCCACATTTCAAAAATATTTTACTTGCCATCACTTTGAATTTGAGTTTTATAATATCTGGAAATAAGATGTCACTAGAATACTTAACTGCCATATGACCCACTCAAAAAGCTATGAAAAAAGTTCCTTTTATTACTTAAATAAGTCTAGTATTTTAGTGAAAAAATTTAATAATCCTGGTAAAAAAGTCTCTACTTTCAAATTTGAAGCCTGTTTATTCCCTAAATTGCACTGAGGAAAAATCACAGTGTATTTGATAAATAACTAGAGAGCTTATTGAATGAAGGCCACCTTACATCTCCTATCAGATTTCTGTATCCAGAGTACATTACTTTTGTCAAAAAGCAATTAGAAATCTATCCAGATTGCCAAAATATTGGTATGAATAAGATAGTGACAACCATAAAACTTGTCATTTTCAATGAAAGAAAGGGCAAGTCTGCTGAGCTGACATCAGTAGAGGGTAAAAGCCTCTTTTGGTAAGAACAATTCCTCTTTAACACTTAAAGAATGACACTATACTTTTAGCATTTATTTTTTAAAAATTGGTTATCCATTACCGTGATTACACAAGCCGTATGCTACTGTGAGATGGAGAGCTGTGATTGTAGATTTTATCTGGCCACAGTTGCTGTTTTAGAGACTTCAGTTTTCCAAGTACAGCCTGAACTGGAAACCAAGTCTCTTCCCACACATTCTGTAGTTCTCATTACTGCCATATTTTGCAAATGTTATTACATCCTCTAACTCTACGATAGATGTCTCTTAACAACAAAACAGAACACACACAAAACAGCTATGTAGCAGTTCAAAACATCAAAAGACAAGTCAATGGAAAAATGGTAAAAATAAGGTCATCTAGTAATTCTTGTATTGATCAAATAATTTTTGCAATTTGTATTCTTTTTTAAATTTTTAAAAAATTATTTATTTATTTAGATTATTTATTTTATGTGTATGAGTGTATTGCCTGCATGTCTGTGAGTGCACCCGTGTTGTGCAATGCCGCACAGAGCAGAAGAGGGTTTCAGATTCCCCTGGAACTGTAGTTAAGGACAGTTCGTAGCCGCCATGTGGGTGCTTGGAATCGAACCCGGGTCCTCTGCAAGAGCAGTCAGTGCTCTTAACCACTGAGCCATCGCTCCAGCCCCCAACAATTTGTATTCTTTTAAGGGTTCAAAATAATAAGCCCAATACAAAAGCTTGGCTATGCAATCTAGTGATTGAATCTAGTAATTCCCCTTAAGCCTCGTAACTTCAGCTCCCAGTCACTGGTCCTCCTCTACAGTATTAAAAGATTTGGATTTGAATTAGCTAAAGTAACCAAGAGTAACACCTCTATTAATATACAAAAACTGTAGCATCTAAATCTGTATATTAATGAAGGACTGACCTTAAGGAGCCAACAATGTGTTAGGTCCTGAATCCCCATGAATGAGAAAGGAAAACACCCTTGCTTCCTAGGCTTTTCTCATTAATGGGCTACTTTGTGATTTGACGGCTCAAAATTAGTGCCAATATAATATTGTGGAATCAACTTATTTCATAAAAGAATACCTGTGTTAGTCTTTTCATTTTCAGATGGAAGTTCTGGCAGGAATTAAATGGAATATGCACAAGTTCACACACACATAATTAGAAAGGCAGTGATTTTGAAGAACTGAGTTTTTAAATTTTAATACAAATCTTCACATGTAGCTAATGAGTCTTGCACTGGACAGTGCAGATCTAGAGTGACAAGTGGATTTAAATCCTTTTTTTCTAACCCGTAATAGTTCTATGTTAGGGCTGGAGAGATGGCTCAGGTTAAGAACACTACTGTTCTTGCAGAAGACCTGGGTTCAAGTCCCAGCACCCACATGGCAGCTAACAACTGTCTATAACTCCAGTTCCAGGGGATCCAACAGCCTCTTCTGTCCTCTGCAGGCATTGCACGACACAGGTGCACTTACCTACACACAGGCAGTACATGCATACACATAAAATAAACATAATAAATAAAAAATATTAAAAAAATAGTTCTATGTCTCTGAGCAAGTTGCTTCTCGTCAGCCTCAGTTGCCAGGTGTGTAAAGTAGGCCTAGATCGTATCTACTTTGTCAGATTATAGTGAAGATTAACACCATACACAAAGAGCCTGGCTCAGCACCTGGTTTACTCATGATGGTTGTGTTCATATATGTAATGGTGAGTTCTCAGACTAGATCTTATCTTACCAATTAGTAATATCTGAGGAACAATCACTTTCTTCACCAAAGTATCTTCTTCTCTTGGTAAGCTACTAGGAAAACTCTGCTAGTATTATCACTTTCTCTAATTTTTAACACCCTTTCCAAGAAAATCCTAGATATGGATGCTAAAAAAAAAATCAGTAAGTCACTATCTGTCTTAAGAACGTGCATATATACATAATTTTTCATCAAAAAATTAAGAAACTTAGCCAATGAACTGGAGAGATGACACAGCCATTAAAGGCTCAGGCTCACAACCAAAAAGATAAGAAACTTAGCTGATGCTTAATAGACATCCCTAATTGGAAATGAAAAGAATGAGAAAGCCTGAGCAATTTATATACATGAGAATAAAAAATGCTGGAACTATATGGAACTTTAGAAGTAAGTGAATGTATTATTCTCATTTTATGAGAGACTGAGGCATAGAGAGGAAATCTGTTAACAATGCAAATGGTTATGAAAAGAAAAAGGGCCTTTTTTGCAACTTCTCTTTCTGAAAATTAACTTTGTTCCTTAATAGTTCGGTGGTCCCTTAAGACAAAACATAATACCACCTATAATTCACAAGGGCACTTCAAATACATAATGTATTTTAAATTATCTTTGGTGCTAGGTTGAATGCAGGGTCTTTTGCATGGTAAGTGTACATACCACAGAGCTACACCCCTAACCCAAACTCATACATTAAAGGGTTCATAGAAGCACTCAATAGGTGTTACTCCTTTATCTTCAGACTTGTCTTATTATGTTTTGAAAATGTAGTAATCTACTTTTATTTATTAAGTGTATGAGTATTTTGCCTGCACAAAGTGCACCACATGTATGCAATGCCCTTGGAGGCCAGAAGAGGGTGTCGGATCCCCTGGAGTTACAAACAGTTGTTAGCTGTCATGTGGGGTGCTGGGAACGGAACCAGGGTCCTCTGTAAGACCAGCCAGTGCTCCTAACCAATAAGTCATTTCTCCAGCCCCACTAATCTCTTTATACATCTCCAAAATCTTTTACTTTTTAACTATGGAACTATTGACAGTTGGTTGGCTTCTGGGAGAGGGAGAGTCAGTTGTCTTCAAGGGTGTGGCTCCTGGTAGGCTAACTAGGCTTCAGTAGAAGACACCACACCCAGGAGAGTATGGGCAGCACAAACTGGAGTTGATGGGTGCTGCTTGATCAGTATATGAGCATTGTTTTTGTTTGTTTGTTTGTTTTCCGTCTGAAAATTTTCAGAAAGGAAAAATTCTCAAAAGTCACGCAAGTTTTTCACATTCCTCACAGTAAAGGAGACAAAACATGAGATGGTGAAACAGAATACTGGAATAGCTTGAACTCTATAACAGAGGGTCAGTACACTTATCCCTTGCCCTGTATTTTAGCAGTACTATTCTAAAAGCTTCACAGGGAATATCTGAATTAAATTTTATAACTCTAAGAAACATTATTATCATCCCTATATTGTAGATCACACTAGCATGGGCTACGGACTCCCTCTCTGGAGAGATGGCTCAGCAGTTAAAGAGCACTGGCTGCTCTTGCAGAGGACTTGGATCCGGATCCCAGCACCCATGTGGCAACTAACTGTTCATAACTCCAGTTCCAGGGGATTTGATACCTTCTTCTGACTTCTGTGGGCACTGCATGACATGGGTACGCTTACACAGATGCAGGCAATACACTCATACACATAAAATAAAAATAATAAAATGAAATATATATGGAGAAAAGCAACATGAATTCCAGACACAAACATCTCCAGAGTGATAAGTGATATCATCTGCTGCATGAAGCAGTGTTACTGAAAACTCTACCAATACAAAATTTAAATTATTTTAAACAGTCAAAATTAATATTAGAGATTAAAAACTAATAGCTGAATAAAGTATCAATAGATATGATAAACAACAGGGGGGTACAGTTAAGGAATAACTTTAGTGAATTGTATCAGAATGAAGCCCTCTTCCAGAAGACAGCAGAAAAATATAAAGAAACAGGAATGCCAAAGTAAAGCTAAAATATATAGCAGCTGTAAGGAAAGAGGGAAGGGCATATACCTCAGTGGTAGAATACACACTTAGCAAGCATGATGCCCTGAGCTTAATCCCCAGCGCCAGAAAAGTAAATAAGTAAAATGAATGGAAAAGAGCAAGAATTCAGAATATTAGCAGTCTCAGAATGGGAACAAACATAAAAATAAAATGGTACGGGGTGAGGGATGGATCTGGCAAGAGTTAGGGAGAAGAATGTTGATGGATATGGTCAAAATACATGGTGTGAATGTATGAAATTCTCAAAGAATAAAAATATTATATTTTAAAAATAAAAAGGTAGCATGCAAGATCTTGGAAAAAAAAAAAACAGTGAGCCTAAGTTCAGAGCTACTTGAGACACAGAGATACTAAATACCTTGACTAGGAAGAAGATTCAAACTGAGGTAGTATTGCCATAAGGTCTTTGTTCTTAACCACTGTGTTATACTTAGAGCTAAAGACCAGTAAGTTCAACATGAAAGATAAACTGACTCCAGTTCCAGGGTCTCTGATGCTCTTTTCTGGTCTCTGCAGGCATCAAGCACATACATGCACACAAGCAAACACTTATACACTTAAAACAAAAGTAAATAAATCTAAAAAGAAAAAAAAGAAAGCACAGAGTTCTAAAAAGGAGAATGCCTCGGACTGGGGATATAGTTTTAGGATACAGTGCCCTGGGTTCAATCCATAGGGAGAGAGAGGAGAGAAGAAAGAGGAGAAAGGAAAAAGGGAGGAAGGGAAAGGGAGAGGGGGAGAGAGAGAGAGAAGGAGAGGGAGGGGGAGGGAGAGATTATCAATTTACCTTTTTGTTTTGAGACAAGTTATCACTCTGCAGTCCCAGGCTGGTCCTGAACTCATGATTCACCTGTGTCAGCCTCCCAAATGCAAAGTTTACAGGCATGCATGGATAATAAATACTTGCCCTAAAATTACAAGCTGACCATTTTGAGGCCATGGTAGATAAACCTTTCAAATAGTGTGTGTGTGTATTATTATTATATATATATATATAATTATTTTATGTGTATGAGTGTATTGCCTGTATGTGTATAAGTACACCCATGTTGTACAATGCCCATGCAGGTCAGAAGGCATCAGATCCCCTGGAACTAGAGTTACAGATGGTTGTTAGCCACCACGTGGGTGCTGGGAATCGAACCTGGGTCCTCTACAAGAGCAGGCAGTACTCTTTTAATGGCTGAGCCATCTCTCCAGCCCCTCAAGTACTATATTTTGTGTTTACTTGTTGAATATGTGTAATTTTACATGCATGCATACACACACACACACACACACACACACACACACGCACATATTAGCAGTACTGCAGCACTGGGGATTGAAACTAAGGCCTCGCACATGCTAACATGCTGTTCAAGTACTCTACCTACCACTGAACTACATTCTTAGCTCTCTTCACTTGTAACAGACTCTCACTAAGTTGCTGTGCTGGCCTTGAACTCTCTCTGTAACCCAGACAGGACTTGAACTTGTCATCCTCCTGCCTCAGACTCCTGAGCAGTTGGAATTACAAGCATGTGCCACTATGTCTAGCAAGTAGCATTTGTAGTGTCTCAAACTCTACAAAAGAAAACAATTTCTTCAGTCCATTCCAATCCTTCTCCAACAGAATCTTGCACACTACCCTCAACAATGCCAGCACAGGTACATTATATATGATGTTATCTCCACTGGCAATAATTTTGAAGGCAGCTTGGCACAGTTTGGGAGTCTGCTATCTGGAGGTTATCAGTGGCACCATGGTCTCTACAGCCTAAAGAAAGACTTGGTGACCTTGGCTTCTTAGTTTTTTTGTGTTTCAAGGTGATAGAATCAAACAAGACACAAACTAACACTACAAATAAAGCATAGGGGGCTGAAGAGAGGCTCAGTGGGTAAGAGCACTGGCTGGTCTTGCAGGGGGACCCAGGATCAATTCCCAGCACCTATATGGTGGCTAACAACTGTCCTTAAATCTAGTTCCAGGGGATCCAATGCCTTCTTCTGGCCTGTGTGGGCATTGCATAAATGTGCTTCACTTACATACATGCAGGCAGATACTCATACACACAATACGAAAATAAATAGGGAGGGAGGGAGGGAGGGAGGAAGGAAGGAAGGAAGGAAGGAAGGAAGGAAGGAAGGAAGGAAGGAAGGAAGGAAGGAAGGAAACTTTTTTTTCACAGCCATCCCAATACCAAGTATGTATTGTATAGTTTGTGGACAGGTACCAGAAGTACTTTTTCATTTTAAAAACTAACTACAGAAGCATCATGTGGCTAAGAGAATTCTTCTAACATTGCCTATATTATTTAAGAAAGGGGAAAAGAAATCCCTTGGCTACTGGAAAGGATACTCATTCTTAGATAACTGAATGCTAGCTTCACTGGAAGCAATTAAGATTTAGTAATTAATATTATTATATTGCCAACTGATACAATTAATCTCTAGGGATGCTCGAGCTTGAAATACTGGTTTGTTCTACAGCCTAGCTACAATTATTTCCTTTGATCCATAAATGTTTTCATGCCATAGATCTATCATGTGTCCAGCTTAAATTTATAAGGATCTAGATTTCATATGATTCTTCTAAACTTTTGAAAATTTAAGTCCATATTGCTTTTAGAGAAATGAACTTAGCAAAATGTCAATATGATAACAATTATGGAAAGAAACCTGTTAGCAGCTAACATGGAGCACTTACATGTGTGAGACAGTATACTACATCAAGGTCATCTCTGTGAGGTAGGTACTGTTGACGTCCTGAGGACAGTGAAGCGTACAAAGTTTATGTGGCTTGCTTAAGATAATTCTACAAGAGCAGGTGTAGTGGTTCATGCCTGCAATCTCGGCACTGTAGAGGTTGACACAGGAGGACTGTTGTGAATCTGATGCCAACCTAGGCTGCACAATGAATTCCAAGCCAGTCTTGACTACAGGGTGAGACCCTGTCTCAAAACAAGCAAAAAATAACTAGCGAGATGGCTCAGTGGGTAACAATACCTGCCACCAAGCCTGTTGGCTTGCATACAATTCTTGTAGGAACCCCCACATGGTAGAGAGAACTGACTCCCTCAAGTTGTGCTAACTTTCACTCACACGCTGTGGTGCCTTCTCATACTAAATAAATAAATAAGAAAGATAATTAAAGAAAAAAAGATTATACCTACAAATGGGTACTTGACAGATTACCTAGACTAAGGACAAGACCTAAACCAATTGTTCTTTCTACCCAGCATTAACCACCCACCCCAACAAACACCAAATAAGAGACTTCAATAATCTTTGGTAGAATTAAAATACTTTTTCTTGATCTTGTATTTTCTTGGGATCTATTCTTATTCAGGTAAGTAATAAGCATTTTCATACTAGTAAATATAAATATGTGAATACTACTAGAGTTTATTTATTAAATAAAAACTTGCAATAAGAGACAGATAAACAGACAATAGCATTAAACCTCATATTTCAATTATAAGCGAGGCTTCTTAGAAGAATACGCCAGCAAAAATTGGGCTCATGTGCCACCATGTGGTTTGTGTCATAGGTTACTACAATTAAATAAGCCCTTTAGAATCTTTAGTCTCAAAGTAAATATATGCAAGTTCAAAGAAAGTTCCTGAAATAGGTTGATTAGTTAGCTCATGCTTTACATAAAATTATTTTAATGGCATACATTTCAATCTAGTGTTAAGAACAATAAAGGCAAAACCTCATATTACCATCTGCTGGCTAATAAAACTGTACAATCACATCTCTGTTCAGTAAACTATGCTTTGAGGTATTAAAGCTTGAATAAAGGACTAAAGACAAGGAGAGAAAATTGTAGACAAAATCAGGGTGGATAAAGCCAACCTAAAGCCTCACTTAGGGTACTTTAGCTTAAATCCCCATTTTGTCCTCCCTATAATTACCAACATGCAGTCCACATTTAAAGAGACATAAATGATGCAGTGCTGGAAAAGGAAGTGCAGAAACCGTTCTATGCCAGCTTACGGGCTTTTGTTTTCTTAATAAAGGGTACAGAGCTTAGGCTGTGTGCACTGTACTTAAGAAGAACAAAACTCCTACTTAAGTGTATTATGAAACACCATCATGCCAAGATTTTATAAAGTTTATTACTAGAAAAAGAACTTTTCCAAACAAAATTTACATATGCTAATAAGTTATATATTAATATTTAAAAAACAAATAGTTAAGAATCTATCACCAACCCTATCTTTTGAGCAATTTGTAAGTTTGCTGAAGGTTCAAAATGGCTGAGGAGCATTACATGAAAAATTAAAGAGACAGAAGCTGGTGTACTGATTCATGCCTTGTAATCCCAGTGCTCAGAAGGCCGAGGCAGGAGGGCTGCTACATCAAAAGACAGACAGTATAGGCTCTATAATGAGTTTGAGGTCAGTCTAAAGTACATAGCATGACCCTGAATAAAGGCAGGCAGATCTTTGTGAGTTCAAGGCTAGCCTGGTCTACATAGTGAGTTCCAGGACAGCTGGGCTACAGGAAGACCCTGTCTCAAAAAGACAAAAAATAAAAATAAAAATAAAAATAAAATAAAAACAAAAGGGCTGGGCATGGTGGCGCACGTCTTTAATCCTAACACTCTGGGAGGTAGAGGCAGGTGAATCTCTGGGTTGCAAGTCAACCTGGTCTACATACCGAGTTCCAGGCCAGCCAAGGCTACATAGTAAGATCCTGTCTTAAAAAAAGAATACACTCATAAACATAAAAAATTAAAATAATAAAATATTTAAAAAAACAAGAATAGAAATGAAAAACAAGAATTGTATAATAAAGAGGACGTAATGAGTAAGAAAGATGTAATTATATCAAACAAATTAAAAATAAATACATTCATGAAGAATTAAGTTAAGCATGTAACTTAATCACTATTTATATTAACATCAATTGGGGAAAAGAATGAAGATATATCATTTGTAATAGTCTTAAAAGTATGGATAAAAGGGAATATGTCAGCAATTACAATATAATGGGAACTACCTTTGATACATCTTTAATAAGAACAGGTTCAAATGATGAGAAGTGTTTCACTACAAAAGTTAAAATAAATCAAAGTATTGGCAAAATACGTTTATCTTTTAAATATAAACCTAAAGAACAAATTTAACATTTCTTAACTACACTGTAGCCTCTCCTGACTGTTAACTCCTTCCTCAGACCTGTCATTACCTCTCTTGCCTACATCATATTAATAGCATCCTAACAACTGTTTTAACATCCATTTTAGTTTCTCCAATTTATCCCTTGTTTATATCCAAAATGATTTTTCTAAGATGAAAAATATAGTTTTTTGTTTGCAATTCTTCAATAGATTCCACAGCATAACACAGTATGTAAACTCTTTAAGTTCTATGATCTGATTCCCATCTACCTTTTCTGTATTTCTTTTCTTCTCTTCCCACACCTTCCTCTTCACTGCCAGTATAACACCTTCCCCCACCATTCATGTCCTTCAGGGAACTTCAGAAGGTGGTCATATTTGGAAATAGAGGCTTTATAGATGTAATTAGTTAAGATGAGGCTATATTGTAAGGAGTAGATTGGGCCTTGATCCAATATGACTTAAAAGATGTGGTAGTTAGTGCTACCTAGACAAGACACAGGAATTATCTGGGAGATGGGCCTCTGGGCATGTCTGTGATGAGTTAGAGTCATCAGGTCAATTGAAGTGGGATGACCTGCCAACTGTGGGTGGCCCCATTCCTTAGGCAGAGGATCCTGGCTGTGTAAGAACAAGCACTGGTATGACCCCTCCAACTTATGCCATTTTATACATATTTCTTTTTTCCTGCTCCATTTTCTCCCAGCAATACAAACAGCTACTCATATTTTCAACATCTCTTCAAGCCTTCTTTTTAAAAAATATTTTATTATTTTATTTTATGTGTATGACTGCATTCCTGAGTGAATGTAACCGAACCCATGTTGTGCAATGCCTGCAGAGGTCAGAAGAGGGCATCACGTCCCCTGGAACTGTAGTTATGGAAGGTTGTTAGCCCCCATGTGGTTGCTGGGAACCAAACCAGGGTCCTCAGCAAGAGCAAGTCAGCACTGTTAACCACTGAGTCATCTCTCTGGCCCCTCTTCAAGCCTTCTTATTAGCAAGTCCTCATCCTCAACTATTCCAAACAAGAATTGTGTAGTCTGTGTCCTTGTATTGATTTCTATTACATAACCCAGAACATTTATTGTATTAATTTTAGGTAAGATTAAAAGAGAGTGCAGGCTTATGTTGAAGCCCAATACATAAAAGTATATAAAAGCAGAGGGGCTCTAACTAAAAGGGGCCTGGGAGTTTGAGTTCCTGTTGTTTTGGCCTCTCTGTTCTCATTTAGTCACACAGTTCCAGCCCTGAGCCACCTCCATGTGGATTTCTTAGAGCAGCAAACAAAATTTGAAAACTACCAGGTTCAAGTTTTAGCTCTAACACTTGTTGGCCACATACCCTTGGGTAATCACAAACTCTCTAAACCTCAGTTTCCTGAGATAATTAGTAAGTACGAAACAAGCCTTTGTAAACCTTAAAGCTTTATATAAATGTGAGGAATTCAGACTTCACAAGCTATAAGCTAAATATAACTATATTACACAATCTTAATTTTATCACACAAAATTATTGACTGTGAAGGCATTCTAAATTTTAAAATCTGTATTTATTTAAAATAATCCTAAAAAGATCATTGAATTCTTGGAATCACAGGGGTTCTCTGCCTTGTTTACTAAACTTGGAAAGAAGTTTTTAATCTTTTTTTGGGTGGGGGCAATAAAGTATAATGTCATGAGTACAAACTCTCAGGCTTAAGGGCTAGCAAAATGGTAGAGTGGTTGTCTAGTATACATAAGGCCATGCATGGGGTTCAATCCCCAGCACAGAATAAGAGAAAAAACAAAATAAAACTATATGCTTTTACACTCAGTAGCCCAGATCTGAGGGCCAGTTTCAAAAAAAATTACCTGTTTAAACCTTCGTAAGTTACATAATCTCTCTGGGCCTTGACTTCCCTCATGTATTTTTTTATGTGGCACTGGGAGATTGAACCTAGGGCCTTGTGTATAGTAGGCAAGAACTAGAACACTGAGCTACATCCCCAGCCCTTCTTTTTACTTTCTCTTTATTTGAGGTAAAGTCTCACTAAATTGAGCCTTGTGTCTCAACCTCCCGAATAGCTGGAATTCCAGGCTTGCACCACCAGGCCTGGATGTATCATCTTAAAGATGCAAACAGCACTACTGGCTTTTCAGTTGCTGCTGGACTGAGAGAGAGAATCTTAACAAACTGGTTATCCTAGAGAATGAAATCCTGTTAGAAATCAATAAGTGACCCATCATTTTTCTTTACTGACGAACTGTGAGAGACTTGAAATGCCTGTGTTAACACAGCAGTCTTTTCCCTTTTTTGTTCTTCGGCAAAGGGCTAAAGAACAAAATGCAACAAATATTTTTTTTAAAATTCTGTAAGAACCTTGATAAACTTTGACCATTCAAAGCTTCAATTATAATACAGATGGTTTCTTTCCAGACAACGTGTAACTATTCAACAGCATTGCTTCCCTATCCAATGCTGAAATCTTCAAAGCCGAGACAAAGTCTTTTTCTTCTTGGCATATCCTCATAGTCTACCTCTCAACATCAGCAATTAAACAAATTTCCTGTAACCAGAAGTTCACCATATAATAAAAAAATAAATTCAAAGTAGTGTCCTCTTTTCACTTTCTCTTTGTTTTTGAAACAGGGTCTCAATGTGTAGCCCATGCAGGCCTCAAACTCATGATCTTTGTAGCTGGTATTACCAGGGGTAGGCAGACCCCATATCCAGCAACTCACGCCTCCGCCCCGTGCCCACTTTTAGACAGTCTCATGTAACTCAGACTTGCCCCAGGCAGGACAAGGGCGTGTTCAAGGTCATCAAGAGAGAGGGTACAGGCACAGAGACACCCATGATTGGGGACCGAGTCTTTGTACACTACACTGGCTGGCTATTAGACGGCACAAAGTTTGACTCCAGTCTGGACTGCAAGGACAAATTCTCTTTTGACTTGGGATATTGCTGTGGCAACCATGTGAAGGTGGGGGAAGTGTGCCATATCACCTGTAAGCCAGAATATGCCTACGGTTCATCAGGCAGCCCTCCAAAGACCTCCCCCCACACACACCAACACTACCCTTGTGTTTGAAGTGGAATTGTTTGAGTTTAAGGGAGAAGATCTGACAGAAGATGAAGATGGTGGAATTATCTGCAGAATATGGACTAGGGGTGAAGGCTATGCCAGGCCCAATGAGGGTGCTATAGTAGAAGTGGCACTGGAAGGGTACTATAAGGATCTGCTCTTTGTCCAGCAGGGGCTCCGCTTTGAGATTGGTGAAGGGGAAAGTCTCGATCTGCCCTGTGGACTAGAGTCAGACATTCAGCACATGGAGAAATGAGAACATTCCATTGTATACCTCAAACCCAGCTATGCTTTTGACAGCACTGGGAAGGAGAAGTTCTGCATCCCACCACATGCTAACCTGAGAAATGAAGTACATCTAAAGAGTTTTGAGAAAGGAGTCTGGGGAGATGAATTCTGAGGAGAAGCTGGAACAAAGTGCCACAGCGAAAGAGAGGGGCACTGTATACTTCAAGGAAGGCAAGTACAAGCAAGCTCTACTGCAGTGCAAGAAGATCATGTCTTGGCTGGAGTCTAGTTTTCCAGTGAGGAAATGCAAAAGGTCCATACTCTTTGGAGTGGCCTCACATCTCAATCTGGCCATGCGTCACCTAAACTGCAGGCCTTCTCAGCTGCCACTGAAAGCTGTAATAAGGCCCTGGACTGGACAGCAACAATGAGAAGGGCCTCTTCCATCTGGGAGAGGCCCACCTGGCTGTGAATGACTGACCTGGCAAAGACTGACATCCAGAAGGTCCTGCAGCTCTATCCCAAAAACAAAGCCACAAGACCCAGCTGGCTATTGCATCCTGGCAGTGGACTCGCAAGCAGATTGCCTGCAAGAAGAAGCTCTACGCCAACATGTTTGAGAGGCTGGCTGAGGAAGAAAGCAGGCCCAGGTGGACAAGGAGACCACTCCATCGACAAAGAGATAAAGGACCAGCAGAACAGTGTGGCAGAGAACCAGTCACAAGTGGGGACAGAACCCTAGCCTGTCTTCCCTGCCCAGCCCTGTGGCTGCCTACCTCCTTCCCTTCTCTACCATGTTAGTTTTGTAAAAACTGAAGAATTTTGAGTAAATTAGAAAAAGAAAACCCAAAATAACAAAAAACTCTTTCCCAAATGCTCTGTCAGTTAACTTTAAATTCAAGTTTCACTCATTAGAAAATTTTCTTATATATACAAACAACAACAAAAAAATGTAAATCCCTGTCATTACAGCACTCAGGAGGCTAAGGTAGGAGTAGAGCAAGTTTGAGGCCAGCATGGACATAGAGACCCTGTCTCCAAAACAAATTATATATATATGTTTCCATCCAAAATGTTATGCTAGCATTAGAGAATTACTGTTTATATAAACATTCCTTTCTAAGGCGGGCATGGTGGCACATGCCTTTAATCCTAGCACTCCAGAGGCAGGTGGATCTCTGTGAGTTCAAGGCCAGCCTGGTCTACATAGTGAGTTCCAGAACAGCTGGGGCTGCAGGGAGACCCTGTCTCAAAAAGACCAAAAAAAACCCCAAACACTCCTTTTTAATTCTATTTGCTTTAATTAAATGTGTCCAATTATATGAAGGACTAATATACAAGTTACTGAAGTGACTTTGGTGTAGTGACATGGTACCAGGCAGCCGCTTTCCCAATTCTCTAAAGGGTGAAACTGCTATGTACTAGCATATTAAATTACATAAAAGAAAAGCATAGTCTCCATTTTACCTAATGTCTTCACATGATATATTACTTCTAAATAGCATTTTCTTATCCAAGAGTGACATGCCAGAAAACAGATATGGCTAAAAGTGATGACTTTAGCTTTTATAAGCTCTGACCCAGTTTCCCTCAAAACAAAAGGGCACCACTACATTACCTTTAAGGGCTCTTTCCCAAGTCAGATAATATTTTACTTAACTGATTTTTTGTGGAGGGGGCGGGTAGGAGTGAGACAGGGTGGTCTAGAACTCACTATGTAGCCCAGGGTGATCTTAAATGTTCCATCTTCCCATTTCTCTGCCTCCCTAGTGCTGAGATTACAGTTTAGTGCCACCACACCCAGTTGGTGATGCTTTTTAAATAGATGAATAAAACATTATTTGTGTCTTGTAGGCAATGTGACAGTGCATAAACAGTATAAAGTTACAGTAAAGAAATGTGAATTACAGTGCTAATTCACTACATCACTAAATGGCAAAGTTCTATCACTGATCAGCTAAGGTAATATGTGAACATTTTTAAGTACTCATAGACTTTAAGTAAAAATTCTTTGCAGTTTACAACTATATCTCCATAATTTCTTTTGACATACAAAAAGCTGTACAGTTAATATATTTTCTCAATGTTTGTAGACACGTACACATCCATTCAAGTTTCACCAGAATCCATGCCACAACCATGTCCATCCATCACCCCGAAAAGCTTCACCCCATCTACTGTTAACTTTTTGTGATAACAACACTAAAGATCTGTAAGTATTTTTTAAAGCAGACATGATGATATATCTCTAGAACAGTCTATCTTGCCTAACTGAAACTTTCTCTTTTGACCAATACCTCCCTATTTCCACATCTTCCAGTCCCTTGCAACCACCACTTATTTAGTCTTTGAGTCTATGAGACAGACTATTTTAGATTCCTCATAAAAGTAGGATTATCTCACGTCTGGCTTGTTTCACTTTGCATAATTCCCTTTATATTGTTGCAAACAGTAGGATTTCCTGGTTTTTTGTTTTTTTTTTTTTTAGGCTGGATAATACTCCATTGTATTTTTTTTACCCACTCAACTGCTGATGAACATCTTGGTTACTTTTTTGTCTTAGCTGTTGTGAATAATGCTACAATAAATGCAAATACAGGAGTTTTGATATCTTAAGATGCCGATTTCAATTCCTTTGGATACATACCTAGAAGTGAAATTTCTGGTTCAACAGCAGCTCTATTTTTCATTTCTGAAGAACCTTCATACTGTTTTCAGTTGTGGCTACACTAATTTATACTCTCACAGAAAGTATACAAAGGTTCCCTTTTACCACATCCTCACCAGATCCAACACTTAGTATCTTTTGTTTCTTTGATTAACAGCCATCCTAACAGATATGAGGTAGTATCTCATCATGGTTTTGATTTGCAGCTCGCCAATGACTAGTGATGATGGGCACCTTTTCATATACCTATTGAGCACTTGCTGGTTCTTAATTGCTCTACGACAGAAAAGAATGCTAAGGAAGAGATAGTTTACTTATTAGTTGAATTAGTTAAATTATCCATGACCTCAACTGGAAGTTTATTAAAAAAAATCTTAATTATTTCCTTTCAGGTTCCTACTGTGATTTCTTTCTAGATGGTGGAAATTATATTTGGTATAAAACATGTATTTCAGAAATACTATCTTTTCGTGGTGCTATATGGAGAAGCAATCAAGCATGCTTTCATTTATAATTACTTAGGCAAAGTTTATTAAATAACAAATTTAGTCTCTGAAAATTTGTGAGGTACAGTCTTAATCAGATGCCTCACTTTCACTGTAGTAGTGAAAAATTCCTTTGTCCATTTCATTTTGTGGTTAGGCAAATGCTCTAAATATACTTACCTTCGGCAACATAGGGGTATCCCTTTTCTTCTTCTTTTCTGAATTAGGGTCATCTAACAAGTCTGGCTCAAAGGTATAAAGCTCAGTAAGCTCATTCATGGTAAAATGACGCTCAACTTGCTGTTGATCAACAACTCGAAAAGACAGTGACTGCTTAGTTACCTGACGATCATAAATCTTATCTTCCATGGTTCCCTTCATAAAAAAAAAAGGAACAATATACAAGTAGGTAAAATTATCAACATGAAACTTAATTTCATGTTAATATATTTCCATGAAGAATCACTACCAATGTTACATCATTCATGAAAGATTTCACGTGCTCAGGAAAATTTACCATGACACATTAAGAAAATTATATCCTAAATTATGTGACCAAAATGCATCTGTGTGCTGCTTTAGGTATTTCTGTACTTGATGAAAGTTAGAGAGCAGACAGACACAAGAGTATATCAAAATAAAGGGTACATGAAATAAGCAAGTAGGTAGAAAAAAAAAAGAAAGTAGGTGGGAAATAAAATTAGAATGCAAGAGAGTGATTGAATTCCTTCTTAGTGTAATATAATAAGCTAACAACCACAAAACTGCCTTTATATTAAATGTTACTTTCTATGTTTCAGTACAGAAAACTAATATGAAATATCAAATTCATTACTTCTTTGATTTTGTTTATTTTTCTTACATTTGAGTTGGGGGTGGCTGATTTTGGTTTTGTTTTTAGACAGGAATCTATGTATCCCAGGCTACCCCTGAATTCACCATCCTCCTGCCTCCACCACCTTTATGCTGAGATTACAGCTGTATGCCAACACAGCTGGCTTCTGTCTATCTTTTAATACCTGGGTTTATATTTAAAGGAAATTACATTAATAGTCTTATCTAAAAAGCATCAGTCTTTTATAATGATTTTAGGTTACTATTAAGAATTCAAATTTTCTTTTTATTTACTCACATTTTCAAATTAAAAGATTACTGATGGCCACTGGGAAAACAATGACCTTTCTTCTATAAGCAAATTAATTTTAGTGATTGGTCTTTTGATGCATGCTAAGTAAATACAGCAGAAATGTTTAACTTTCCTCATCACATAAAACAATCTCAATCTGAAAAGATGACATTACAGAAGTTGCAAAATAGAAAATTATGAGGCCAAACTTGACTTCTGCTTTATATGGAAAATATTTTCAACTTTGTCTCTCTGTAATATATCTATACCCTACACACCTAAAATTTATTGGTCTCATCTATACATGTTCTGCACCTCTAGAATATTATTTGTTTCATCCCACTTTTCAATATGAAAAAGAAATTATAAATTATAAACCTACCTGAGCTAAGAACCTATATACATAAACAGGCTTAGTTTGTCCAAAGCGATAAACTCTGAATATGCTCTGGATGTCATAAGATGGATTCCAAGAAGCATCAAATATAATCACTCGATTAGCAGCTACCAGATTAATCCCAAGAGATCCTGCTTTGGTGGAAATGATAAACAATCGCCCTCTGAAAATAAAAAAAATGAAATGCTTAGTTTTGATATAACTTTTTGAGGCAGGGTCTTCCTGTAGCCCCAGCTGGTCTGGAACTCGGCATGTAGACAAGGTTGTTCTTGAACTCACAGGTATCCATCTGCCTCTCCCTCCCAAGTGCTGGGATTAAAGGTGTGCACCACCACGCCCGGCTTGATATAACTTTTTTAGTCCTAAATTAGTTTTGTGAAAATCAGGAGTTCAGAAAATACACTGCATTTTAGCCCAGGAGTTTGAGAAACAGCCTAGGCAACAGTGAGATTCCATTCCCATAACAAAACAACAAACAGTAGCTTATTAAATTTCACACAAATTTACAACAGTAATAAAGTAGTAAAGAGAGTTCCTTTGTATATTATCTTTTACAGGGTTTCCTTCAATGGTATAACTAACATATCTACCGTACATTTCAAAACCAGGAAACTGATGGTATAAATTGAAGTATGGAGCACTTTTGGATTTCGCTAGTTTTTGTTTGGTGTATATTTCTCTGAAATTTTATTTTTAAAAAAGTAGAACCATGTCAGCATTGTCATATGCAGGATACAGAATTGTTTCATTGTTACAAAAGAAAAAAATTACATACCTTCTTTGCATTATTATTTACCATTCACTCTAACCCTAAACCTTGGCAACCACTGATTTGTTCTCCAGCTATGTAATTTTGTCACATCAAGAATGCTATGAGGCACTGGGGATATAGCTCAGATGGCAGAGTCAATTCCTAGCATGCACAAAACCTTGGGTTCAATCCCCAACACCTCCAACAGTGGTGTGGTGGGGCACACCTGCAATCCCAGAACTTCAAGATCATCCTTGCTATGTACAGTGTGTTCTTGGCCAGTCTGGGACACACGAGACCCTGACTCAAAAAGAAAGAGAAAGCTATACGAAAAGAACTATAAAATAAAAGATTGGTGGGGGTTTTTATCCCATTTGGCACAATGTCCATGAGATCTAGGCATGTTTTTATTTGGGTCAATACCCATACTGAAATTAGTATACCGTTCACATGTTACAGGACATTTGGGTTGATTCCAGTTTCAGACCCATCAAACCCAGGGCTTCGTGCATGCTAGGCAAGCACTCTACCAACTAAACTACATAACCAGCCATGATATTTTTAAATTTTGCTTTTACTTGCTTATTTTATTTGTAGTTCATTTATTTAGAGACGTCTTGTTATTATTCCATTGCACATTTTGTAATCCCTAAGAGTTGGGGAGGTGGAGGCAGATAGGTCAGAACTTCATGGTCATCATCAGCTACAGAGGGAGTCCGAGGCCAGACTAGGATACACGAGATCCTACCTAAAAAACATACACCCGTACCCCATCTCTTCTGTCGTGGGTATTGGCCTATTTTTTTCTCTTGGCACCCCAGACCTCTGGACTGCTCCCTTGGCCCAGACTCCCCACTGCTTCCTGATCCTTTGCACCCAGACCAACCCAATTCCTGGATCTAGTCCCTGGGAGCCCTCTGGGCCTGTTCCTTCCCCTACCTCGCCTTCGCATCGCTGGCTGGCCCAGCCCCAGCTTCCTAGGGCCAGCATCTTTCCTGGGTAAGTTTGGGCACGCCCACTGCACCTTGATGCCACAGCCTAGTTCACCCTCCCAGCTCCGCCACCCCTTCTCTCCTGCTACCACAGGCACAGGCACATTTCTTCTCTTGGCACCCCAGACCTCTGGACTACCTTCTTGGCCCAGGCTCCCCACTACTTCCTGATCCTTTGCACCCAGACCAACCCAATACCTTGGTCTGGTTGCTTGGAGCCCTCAGAGCCTGTTCTCTCCCCCACCTCCCCTGTGCATGCCTGAGACAGGCCCTCTTCCCTGACCAACACAGCCCCCAACTTCCTGAGTCCAGCATCTTTCCAGGGTAAATTCGACCATGCCCACTGCACCTTGACTCCCACAACCTCGTTCACCCTCCCGGCTCTCCCACCCCATCTACTTCAGGGGTGGGCACTGGGCCATTTCTTCTCTTAGCACCCCAGACCTCTGGACAGCCCTCTTGGTCCAGTCTCCCCACTGCTTCCTGATCCTCTGCACCAAGACCAAACCAATTCCTCCATCTAGTCCCCTGGAGCCCTCGGGGTCTGTTCCCTCCCCCAACATGCTATTACATACCTGAGACCAGCTGTCATCCCTGGCTATCCCACACCCCCAACCTGGATTTCTGAGACCATCCTCCTTCCCTGCTTCCTCTGGGGTCCTGAGACCAACCTACTTCCCTGACTGCCTGAGAGGGCTGAATCCAACCTCTACCTACCAATCCTCCCAAATTGTACTGTGCCTGCTGACTATATGGATCCAGATCTTAGGAGCAAGCCTGAGAGCATCTGATCCTCATCCGACATGGACCTCTGTGAGAACTCCTGAGCAGCAGGACAAAACCAATTTGGCCACTCCAATATAAAATCAAAAGAGAAAACCTGAGGCCTAGACCAACCAGCTTTGCATGCCCAACAAGTAAACCACAAAGGCACATAAAGTTTACAATAAGAGGGAGACCTAAACTCAACAAAGGAAGGCTTGAGTCTCACACAAGAACCAGAAACTACAATTCAAAATAACAATTATAAACATGATAAAATAATTTAGTGAATTTAAAGAACATACAAACAAAGGAATCAAAAAACTGAAAGAAGATAGGGATAAACTGCTGAATGAATTCAGAAGAGTTAAGAATACTGAAGAATACTCAGGCTGAAATGCAGAAGTAAGTGAAACACTCAAAAAGCCAATTAGAAACAACAGGAGAAAGCCTCACCACTAGGATGACTGAAATGGAAAACAGAATATCAGGACTGGAAGATAAAGTGGATGAATTAGACCACTCAAGCAAAGATCATGAAAAATTCAAGAAAACACAAGAATGGAATATGCAGGAATTGTGTGACACCATAAAAAGACCAAACTTATGGATCATAGGCATAGAGGAAGGAGAAGAATCTCAGGATAATGGTATGAACCAGAACTTCAACAAGATTGTAGAAGAAAATTTCCCAAAATTAAAGAAAGACAGGCCCATATAAATACAAGAAGCACACAGAACACCAAATAGACAGGACCTGAAAAGAAACTCTCCACAGCACATCATAGTATAAAACACTAAATGTACATAAGAAAGAAACGCTGCAAAAGAGAAACAAATCACATATAAAGGAAAACCCATTAGGATTACAGCTGACTTTTCAGTGCAAACTATGAAAGCCATAAGAGTCTGGACCAAAGTATTCCCAGTTTGAAATGACCACAGATGCCAACCCAGATTACCATACCCAGACAAAATGTCTATTATAGTTGAAGGGGAAAGAAAAAAATCTTCCATGACATAAATAGGCTGAAAGAAGTCATGTCCACAAAACCAGCCCTTCAGAGAGTTCTTGAAGCAATACGGAGAGCTAAAGGAAGGAATGCCTGATACCCAAGGGGTAAGAGAAAGAAACTTAATGAAGGTATGACTGTGGAAACGCACAGCTATACCAACAATGTGAACAGAAATCAAAACGACAGGAATCAATACACATCTTTCATTAATAACTTTAAATATCAATGGACTGAACTCACCAGTCAAAAGCCACAGACTAGTTGAACAGATTAAGAAACAAAACCCATCTTTTTGTTGTCTGCAAGAAACTCATCTCACTTTCAAGGACAGGCACTACCTTAAGGTGAAAGGATGGAAAAAAATATTTCAAACAAATGGTACTAAGAAAAAAGCAGGAGTTGCAATTCTAATATCTGACAAAGCAAACTTCAAACTAAAACTACTCAGAAGAGATAAAGAAGGCCAATTCATTCTGATCAAAGTAACAATCGACCAAAAAGATACTACAATCATGAACATATATTCACCAAACTCTGGTGCACCCAACTTCATAAAAACAGTACCACAGGACTTTAAGACCCAGATTAATCACAACTCATTAATAGTAGGGGACTTCAATACCCCATTGTCTCCATTAAATAGGTCAACAGGACAGAGAATTAACTGAGAGACATCTGAATTAAACAATACCATACATCAAATGGGCCTAACAGACATCTACCAAATATTCCACCCAATCACCAAAGAATGTACTTTCTATTCAGTACCCCAGGAAACCTTTTCCAAAGCCAACCACACACTGGGGCACAAAACAAGGCTCAACAAATACAAAAAGACAGAAATAATTCCATGCATTCCCTCAGACTACAATGCAATGAACCTTAGTATCAACATTGGAAGAAACCCTAGTAACTACAGGAACACAAGACGACTAAACAACACACTTCCGAATGATGAATGGGTCAAAGAAGAAATTAAGTAAAACATAGAAGTATTCCTGGAACTAAATGGACAGTACAACACAATAAAACCTCTGGGACAAAGTTGAAAGAAATCCTTAGAGGAAAGTTTATAGCTTTAAGTTCCTACATTAAAAAATCAGAAAGAACACAAATAAATGACTTAACATTACAACTCAAGACACTTGAAAAGCAACAACAAATGAAACCCAAACCCAGCAGATGAGAATAAATAACAAAAATCAGAGCAGAAATTAATGAAATAGAAACAAAGAAAACAATACGAAAAAAAAAAAATCAATGAATCCAAGAGCTGGTTCTTTGAAAAGATAAACAAGATTGATAGACCCTGAGCGCAGTTAACCAAAAGAAAGAAAGAGCACCTCCACATCAACAAAATCAGAGATGAAAGGGGAAACATTCCAACAGACACCCAAAAGATCCAGAACATCATAAAGGAATACTTTAAAAACCTATACACTACTAAATTTGAAAACCTAAAAGAAATGGATGGGTATCTACAAGCATGGGAACACCAAAACTTAACCAAGAAGAGATCAAGGACTTAAACAGCCCAATAATGCATAAGGAAATTGAAACAGTAATACAAAACCTCCCAACTAAAAAAAGCCCAGCACCAGATGGATTTGCAGCATTTAAAGACCACCAACCAATACTACTTATTCAAAATGACAGAAACAGAGGGAGAACTCCCAAATTCCTTCTATGAAGCCAGTATCACTCTAATACCAAAGCCAGGTAAAGATACAACCAAAAACAAAAATTATAGACGCATATCCTTAATGAACATAGATGCAAAAATTCTCAACAAGATACTTGCAAACCACATACAGACACACATAAAAAAGATCATCTATCATGATCAAGTCGGCTTTATTCCAGAGATGCAGGGATGGTTCAATACAAATGGACTCAAAGACAAGAACAACATGGTCTTCTCAATAGATGCAGAGAAGGCCTTTGCAAAATTCAACATGCATTTATGTTCAAAGTCCTAGGATGAATTGGACTGCAGGGAACATACCTCAACATAATTAAAGCCATATGCAACAAACGCACAGCCAACATCATTCTAAATGGAAAAAAACTGGAAGCATTCCCATTCAAATCAGGAACTAGACAAGGCTGTCCATTATCTCCACTCCTTTTTAACATAGTGCTTGAAATTCTTGCAAGCAGTAAGACAAGAGGAAATTAAAGGAGTAATTGGAAAAGAAAAGATCAAATTATCCCTTTTTGCAGAAGATATGATATCATATCTAAGAGACACCAAAAATTCCACTAGAAAATTTCTAGAAATGATTAACAATTTCAGTAACGTGGCAGGCTACAAAATTAATCTACAGAAATCTGTAGCCTTTCTATATACCAATAACAAGCAGTCAGAGAAAGAGTACATGGAAACACACCCTTTCATAATAGTCTCAAAAAAAATCTCAGAATAAACCTGACCAAAGACATTAAAGACCTCCACAATGAAAATTTTAACTCTTTAAAGAAAGAGACTTAGGAAGACATCAGAAGATGGAAGGACCTCCCATGCTCGTGGATTGGAAGAATTAATATTGTGGAAATGACCATCCTACAAAAGCCATTTATAGATTCAATACAATGCCAATCAAACATCCCATGACATTCTTCACAAAATTAGAAAAAAAAACATCCTAAGATTCATATGGAAGCACAAAAGACCCCAGATAGTCAAATCAACCCTGAGCACTAAGAGCAATGCCGGGGGGATTACTATACCAGATTTCAAGCTGTATCACAGAGCTATAGTCATAAGAACAACATGGTACTGGCACATAAAAAGATCCATAGACCAATGGAACAAAATTGAAGACCCAAATATGAGTAAATGCTATTTCAGCCACCTGATATTTAACAAAGGGGCCAAGAACATTAACTGGAGGAAAGAGAGCATGTTCAGCAAATGGTGCTGGCAAAATTGGATCTCCACCTGTAGAAGAATAAAACTAAACCCGTCTTTCACCTTGCACAAAAGTCAACTCCAAATGGATCAAAGACCTCAATGTGAAGCCTAAAACTCTGAAACTGTTAGAAGAAAACACTGGTAACAACCTACAAGATATAGGTATAGGAAAGGATTTTCTAAACCGGACATCAGTTGCTCAGGAAACAAGGTCAAGAATCAACAAATGGGACCTCATTAAACTAAAAGGCTTCTGTACAGCAAAAGAAGCAACCAAGGAAGTGAAGAGAAAACCCAGAGTGGGAGGAAATCTTCACCAGCAACACATCTGACAGAGCTTTAACATCCGGAATATACAATGAACTCAAGAAACAAAGAATCAAGAAAGGAAGTAACCCAATTAAAAGATAGGCTAAGGAGCTGAACAGAGAGTTCTCAAAAGAAGAATAAAGATGGCTATGAAGCATCTTAAAAAGGTGTTCAACATCATTAGTAATTAAGGAAATGCAAATTAAAACCACTTTAAGATTTCATCTTACCCCAGTCAGACTGGCTAAGATCAAGAGAACAAATGATACCAAATGTTGGAGAGGATGTGGGGAAAGGGGAACACTCATTCACTGCTGATGGGATTGCAAACTTGTTCAACCCCTGTGGAAAGCAGTCTGGAGAACTCTTTAAAAACTACAAATGAACCTACCATTTGACCCAGTTAGACCACTCCTTGGCATACATCCAAAGAACTCATCCTTGTTTGTTGCTGCTCTTTTCACAATAGCTAAGAGATGGAAGCAACCTAAGTGTCCCTCGACTGACGAGTAGATAGTGAAAATGTGGTTCATTTATACAATGGAGTTTTACTTAGCAGTAAAGAAAGAGGAAATCATGAAATGTGTGATAAATGGATGGAATTAGAAACTGTTCTACTAAGTGAAGTAACACAGACTCAGAAAAACAAATGACATATGTTCTCCCTCATATGTGGATACTAGCACCAAATCCTTATAAGTGGGTATGCATTCAGACATAACTACAGGAACCAGGAAAAGGCACCAGAGAGGTAATGGAAAAGAAAGAATCTGAAAGAGAACAGTAGGAAACAGGTGTTAATAAGGGAGATATAGATAAAAAATGGGGTTATTTTAAGGGGAGGGGGGAGTGAGGGCTATACAAGGAACCTTGGGGATAAATGGAAAGAAGGAGCTCAAGCGAGGTAGGACCATAGGAGAAGGGTATTATTAAGGGAGAAATGGGAAAAATGGGGACACTTTATATAGGAAAACCATGGTGGAAGCGTTAGATAATGAGAGAGATAAATAATGCCTCGATAGTTTTAAAAATCCAGAGGAAACTATATACAACTAGCTCAAGGAACAAAATATATGTCTAGTCAAGGTTTATCTTAGAATATTTTATTTTTGCCCAAGCTTTATCTACATAGCACATTGCAATTAAAAGTACCAGACTGGTAGAACTAACCTTCTTGGATATTTAACAGCCATACTTTGAGGCCTATACTAATCTCGTCAGAGAGACTTAAAAGGACAGTTTTTGCTCCTTGCCCTCTAAAGTCAACTAAGTTCCAGGGGACTATGGAGTATCTCTCCAAATGTCCTGTAACTGTGGTGAGTCACCTGTCCCCTTGAGCAAGGAGGCCATGGAGAATCCACCAGATGGACTTGAACCAGTGTCCAGTCTACAAAGAGGAGGGTCAACACAGAGGAAACATTTCCTCCATGCTTCCAAGTGAAGCCAGCCATGGTCGAGTAGGACCTTTGACTTATCTTCACATAGATGGAACTGGTAAAGATGTCCTGTAACTGTGGTGAGTCACCTGTCCCCTTGAGCAAGGAGGCCATGGAGAATCCACCAGATGGACTTGAACCAGTGTCCAGTCTACAAAGAGGAGGGTCAACACAGAGGAAACATTTCCTCCATGCTTCCAAGTGAAGCCAGCCATGGTCGAGTAGGACCTTTGACTTATCTTCACATAGATGGAACTGGTAAAGAAAAGGGCTCCTCCCTTCCTCCTAATCCCATGTGACCCCTGAGGAACAAATCCTTAAACGACCTTAAGTGTAAATATAAACTGATTTATTTGGGCCAAATGTATGGTCTTAAACAGCCCAAAGGAAAGTACAACCAAAGAGTAAAGTGATCAGTATATTTCTTTAAGAGTTCAAGGGATTACACTTCTAAAGGCTACATAACAAGAAACAATGCCAGACAGGAGATACCTTCCTTCCGGTTGTTGGCCAGGGTGGCCCAAGAGACTCCCAGACAGTAACACAGCAGAGAACTCAGAAGATGAACAGCAGACCCCAATCATATCTAAAGAAACTTTGGCAACTGATTGCTGCTAGATGAGGAAGAGCTGATCTTCCTAAAACAAGGGACTCTAGACAGGCTGACTAGACTCAACGGATGGGCTTGCACTGTGGAACGGCTGGGGGCACTGACAAAATAGCAGACAGCAACAGGGATGACAAAGTATAAGGGCTCCAGTGGGGGGGGCAGGGCTATGGGAGGGTGTCATTTGGGATGCGGGTATGAAAAGGAGTAAGATTGTTTGGGATGTTCTGTATGAAATACACACACACACAAAAAAAAAACAAAAATAAACAGAAACAAATAAAAGCTCATTTAAAGATCTGTTTTGTTTCTTGGTGTGTAAACAATGTTGCAACATTGTTCAATCCAAGACATTCTTCAGAGTAAGGTTTGGCTTAGCTTAAAATTACTGGGAATAGAAAGATCATCAGTACATCTCTTAGAATATGGTCTAATGGGCTAAGTGCTCAGAACATTCTTCAGAGTAAGGTTTGGCTTAGCTTAAAATTACTGGGAATAGAAAGATCATCAGTACATCTCTTAGAATATGGTCTAATGGGCTAATAGTGCTCAGATGGAAATTCTTAGCTCTCCCAAAGGTCAGTTAGGTGAAAGCAATGAGTATTTTTGTACTTCTCAGGAAACCAAATGCTTTCCCCTTAGAAAGCTGAAATGAATTTATTAAAAGGGAATAGGATACAGACATTCACCAGTGCAACAGATTCAAGATATATCATTCAAACACACAAAGACTGATCTGAAACTTTAGAGAAAACAAAAATAAACTGTTTAAGCAATCTGAATTTTGGGTATTAAAACAATATATAAACTCCCTGGATATGTAGCACAATAAGGACATGTCAAGTGTTATGGAGCTCTGAAATACAAATACATTATTTGGGGATGTTGTTAATCAGTATCATATAACAAGATATTTTTATACCTTTATCAATCATGAGGAAATTGATATTGCCACTCAACAGTAGTTATAGAATAGATGATCTGAGCAAGGATTAAGCACCAAGGTAATTTGGACATTATGGAAGTGTAACATCAATGGAATAAATATCTGTTCTTTAAAATATCCATTGTGTGAATAAGCATAACAGATTTCCCACACTTTACAGTTTAAAGTGCACCACCTTGTACTTTTCCTTATTTAACTTTTACACCATCTTCTGCATTGGGTACTACTATCTGTAATGTACAGATGATAAAATTAAATCTTGAAAAATTCATTAGCTTGGCAAAAAGCTGATTAACAGAAAATTCTTCATTTTAAATTGAATTCTCAGGTGTGAGTTCCAATTCCTATACTTCAGTTGTCGTGTTGATTATAAAATTTTATTCCAGGAGAATGTCTTCATTTAAACTAATGATGGGGCAATGCATCAGTCCACGTTCCTTCAAAACACAACATAAAAGGGTTTCAGATCATTTAGTCAATAGGCAACTGGTTCCATTGCTTTCAGGCCTCTGGCAAGACAGAAACATCATTGCAAAATAGCATGGTGGAGGAAAGCTGCTCAGTTCATGACAGCAAAGCTGCTCACTTCATGGAAGCCAAGAAGCATCGATTCCAAGAGAGGTCAAGACATAAGGTACCCTTCAGGAATATGCTCCAACTGACATTTTTTATCCAACCAGGTACCATTGCTTAATAACCTAATCAACTATGAATTCATGAATTAATTCATGAGGTCAGTGTCCTTATGATCCAATCACCCCTCTCAATTGCACTAGCAGCCAGAGACTAAGCATCCAACACATGAGCCTTTTGGAAGGCACTTCATAGCTAAAGCATAACGGGCAGTAAGCTGGACAGAATCAGTGAAGGTTCTCTATACAAAGAAACTTAGAAATCCAAAATTATCAAGAAGTGAGGTTTTCCAGTTGTTGAAACTTTGTGGGATGGTTGACATGTTGATATGTATTCATCCATTTTGTGACAATGTAAATAACTCATCTGGAAAGGTAATTGAATTTTAGTGACTTTTGGAGTAACCCAAAGAAATATCTGTTGCTTGATAACTCAACAAGCTTCCAAACCAGAATTCTAGCCATTGATTATGATGATTCAGTAATAATATATATATATATATGTGTGTGTATATATATATATATATATATGTAAACCAAACTTATACTGAATTCAAGATGTATCAAGGGTGTCACTAGAAAAAAAAAATCCGTGAACGAGAGCTTACTGTATTACTTGCTTTTTCTGCCTAGAGTCAATGCCAAGAAAAAAATTCTATCAGTGGTATTGATAAATTTAGCTATTGATGATATATATTTTTAAATGTAAGTTGATCTCCCATTCCGTACATATAGACAGAAAGCCAAAAGTCACAGATAAAATAGAAAGTAAATAAATTGAGAAGCATAAGTCAAGAAAAAAACACTCTCATTTCTTGGAGTCTTCAGTAAAGACAAAGAAATAAGCAGATGAGACTCTCTTAACTGGAAAAGGAGAATACAAGAATGTATAACCTCTTTAAACACCTACATGATCATCAGATTTCTATTACACATAGATAGTAGGTAGAAAAGATAACTCTTGTGAGAGTAACTCTAGAACCATTCTAGTATGCTAAGGCAGAAATCAAATGGCACTGAAAACACAGTGGACAGTAACAAGGATGACAGAGTATACGGGCTCCAGTGGGGGTGGGGGGGAGAGGCTACGGGAGGGTGACATTTGGGATGCAGATATAAAGATGAATAAGATTGTTTGGGATGTTCTGTATGAAATACATACAAAAAAAATCAATAAATAAAAAATGAGTTATATTTAAAGAAGCACAAAAATTTCCTTCATGTTTATTAGTAGATATGAAAAACATTACCATTGAAATCTACCTGATGAATTTTTATCTGTGCTCAGGTGTCAAGGATCTCAGAAAATAACTGTGACTAGTAATAATCAGATATATAGAGATTAGAGATGCATGTGCAAACATCTAAGTGTTAGTTGCATTAAAAATGAGGGTTTTATTGTATGAAACAGTATAATTTAAAATGAAATGGGAATCTTTTTTAAAGGTTAAAACCTTGGGCTGGAGAGATGGCTCAGCAGTTAGAAGCACTGACTGCTCTTGCAGAGGACCCGGGCTTGATTCCCAGGACCCACATGGTGGCTATGAATCGTCCTTAATTCCAGTTCCAGGAGAATCCCAAAGCCCTCTTCTGACCTGCACGGCACTGCATGGCACAGGCGCACTCACATACATGCAGGCAATACACTCATACATTTTAAAAAATAAAAATAATTTTTTTTCAAAAAAGGTTAAAACCTCAATTTTTTGTCTTATACAGTTTATACTGAGAACAATAATATATAACTGTATTAATTCAACACTGTGAACCTAAAAATTACAGTCAATTTTGAAAGACGTACATCTTTGCTCTGGAAACTGTTATTGACTACGTCAATACTGTTGTAATGAAATGCTTCTACTAATTATGTGGCTATTAAATAAATTTTTAAAAATAAAAAAAACAAAAACAAACAGCCAAGCATGGTGGCACATGCCTTTAATCCTAGCAATCAGGAGGCAGAGGTAAGCAAATCACTGTGAAATCAAGACCAGCCTGGTCTACATAGTCAGGCCAGCTTGGTGGGGGGGCTATAAAGAGACCCTGTCTCAAAAAACAACTCCAAACCAAAACAGAATAAAACAACAACAACAAAACAACTTAACCAAGGACTGTGAAAACTATTAAAAATTGATTCCAGGCCACACAAGACAATTATCTTAAAGCAATTATATTAAAGTTTATCTTACTGTGCCTTTCAGACTGCTTTAGCATAGACTGCATTTATATTCTAGTTTTAAAAACTTACTGAATTATTAGAAATTAAAATACACATGAATTTACTGTTTAAGGAGTTTGATAAAAAATTATATATTTTTATAAGTCAACTATACTCAAAATAATTTTGAAAGCTCTCATATTCTATACATTTTAATAGCTAATATTCTTGCTATTATCTAACTAGAATTTCTCTAACCATAAGCCTTGATCTAATCCATAACTATGCTTGAATTAAGACAAGCTTTAAGTTGGGAGTGATGGTGTACTCTGATCTCAGTAATAGCAGGAAGAGACAGGTGAATCTCTGTGACTTTAAGGCCAGCCCAATTTACATAGCGAGTTTCAGGCCAGTCATGGCTACACAATGAGAGTCTGTCTCAAAAAAAGAGAAAAGAACAAAACAAAAGACATGTTTTATGCATACAGGACAATACTCTTCATATCTTAAAATATTTATTAAGCCATACCTTGGCCATCTTTCCAATAAATAGCCCCATCTCTTTTCCCTTTTCTCAAAGGCCATACTTTCAAGCCTTTGTGAATAATGCGCATGTGTGTGTATGTTTATATATAAATTTTTCTTTTCCAAATGTAGCTTGACTTTGGCAATTACTAACAGTAAAAAATACCAACTATGCACACACAAAGCATGCTTTATAGAATCAGCTTTACACAACAGATAAGAAATCAAGAAAACTTTACTATCTTTAAATTTTTCAATAATTGGTCCAAAGATGATCCTAAAAATCAATAATAGATACATTAGAGTTATATTTTGTACAATTTATGATTGGAGAAAAGCAAACTAAAAATTACATGAGGATTGCTTCTCAACATTTGACTAAGATCAAGTACAGTATCTGTTCTTATCTAATGGCTGATGTACCCTCTATCTGAGGACAATATACTAAATGGATTTGTGGTTCTGGGAGACAGAATAGGAGCTTGCTCCATCCACTCCATGCATTGATCTAGTATGGCAGCACCTTCTAGAACAGCGCAACACCACCTTTAGGGGAGTGTGAATGAATGAACAAATTAATGAATCGATCAATTAAATAACTTTTGTAGAAACATGACAATACTAAGTGCTGAGAATGATGCAGACCTGAAACTCTTACACTGCTATAAGGAATACAAAGCTGTATTGTTACTTTGGAAAACTGACAATCTAATACAAAGATAAAGATAAACATAAAATTATCATACAATCCAGAAACTACAATCCTAGACTATCATTACACTTATATGTAGCCCTGAAACTCACTATGTAGACCAGGCTGGCCTCAAATTCACTGAGATCCCATGCCTCTGCCTGGGATTGAAAGTACGGGCCACCATGCTCAAATACATTTTACTAAGTGAAAGAACTGAATATAAGCTACAATGTATATGATTCCATAAGTGAATTTGGGGCTGAAAGGTGTGATTAACCTGGTTTTGGTCTTGATCCTATCTTCCATGTATTGAAAAACAAGAGAACATATTAAAGAGTGAATTTCACTGAAGCTAAGAATCTCTATTCACACAGGAAGTGTTTCATACCTCACATTAGTTTCATCATTAAATTCTTCAGCCCATTTCTTCCTCGACTGTGCAGTAGTAGAACCATCTAAGCGGTAATAGTCAATATTTCGGAGCCACTTCCCTTCACCTGAAATTTTAATAAGGAAACACAGAAAGGAATTTGATACATTACTCTGCTAGTAGTGGTAGACTTTCCTCTTTGAGTACCATTTAAAAGTGGGTGAAATCCAGAAGGATGGCTGAGTGAGTAGAGGCTCTTGCTGCCAAACTTGACAACCTGAATTTGATCTCTAAGACCCACACGGTGGAAGGAGGCATCCCCCAAGCTACCCTCTGATCTCCACTCATGCACCCATACACATATGCACACATATACATGATAAAACAAATAAATATATGTATATAAATAAATGTAATAAATTTTGAAGTAGATGATAGGCCAGAGTTAGTGGTACATGCCTATAATCTCAGCTCTATAAAGGACTGAAGGAGGAGAATTCCAAGTTACAGGCCAGCCTGAGACTACATAGCTAAACACTCTCAAAAATCAAAGATGTACCTCAGTTAGCAGAGTATTTGTCTGGCATGCATTAAGACCTGGGTTTGATCCTCAGCATGGAATAAATCCAGGAATGGTGGGGTATGCTTATAAGGCCAGTACTTGGGAGGCAGAGACAGGCAGATCTCTGTGAGTTCAAGGCCAATCTGCTCTACATAGTAAATCCAGGCCAGCTGTGACTACAGGGAAACCCTGTCTCAACCCCCCGCCCCCCCAAAAAAAGCCTGGCTGGGGCTGGAGAAATGTCTCAGCAGTTAAGAGCACTGGCTGCTCTTACAGAGGATCTGGATTCAGTTCCCAGCACCCCTATGGCAGCTAACAACCATCCATAACTCCAGTTCCAGAGTATCCCATGCCCTCTTCTGACCTCCACAGGCACTGCATGACACAAGTGCACTTACATACATGCAGGCAATACACTCATACACAAAAAATAATAATAAACAAAATATTTAAAAAATAAATAAAGCTGGGGAGATGACTCAGTGCTTGCTGTACATGCATAAGGACCTGAGTTCAGCACCTGAGTAAAAACTGGGTGTGGTGATGAGCCCTTGATTCCAGGGGCTCACTAGCCAGTCAGTCTAACTGAACTATGAGCTCCAGTTCAGTAAGAACTCTGCCTCAAAAAATAAAATGGGGGAGGGGGCTGGAGAGATGGCTCAGTGGTTAAGAACATCTGCTGTTCTTTCAGACGACCTGGGTTTGGTTTTTCAGCACCCACATGGTGGCTCACAACTGTCTGAAACCCCAGTTCCAGAGGACCCAATGACCTCTTCTGGCCTCCTTGGTCACTGCACACATGTGGTGAACATACATACAATGCAGGTAGAACACTTGCACATTTTTTAAAAGGTGGAAAGTAATTGAGAAAGTTAGCTAAGGCTGACCTCTAGCCTCCATACAAGCACAGGTGAGCACACCCACATGTTCAGCTACACATCAAAAATCAAAACAAAAAAGTGGGTAATATGGCTGGGAGGTAACTCAGTGATAGAACCCTTGCCAAGCATGAGCAAAGCCCTATGTTCCACCTCACTTAAGAAAACAGAAATGAGTTTATATATATTCTATTTGTACAAAACATATTCTTCTTCCTTTTTAAGTGTTTTGCTTTATGAGATAGAGTCACACTATATAGCGCAGGCTGGTTTAAAATTCACTATGCAACCCAGGATGTCTATGAATAAGGATAAGGAGAAAGAGCAGAATCAAGTAGTCTCTTACAGATGTGATACACTGGGTAATTTTGTTTCTTTTATTATTAAAATGTTTGTATAATGTTCAAATGAGTATTTTAAAAATTATACTAATGTAGACATGCTCACCTTTATAAATGAGAGGTTTATCCTTTTCTTCTGTTTTCTCCCTACTAGCCAATTCAAGAAAATCTTCAATCAAGTCCAAAGATATGAGAGATTGGCTAAAAACAAGACTGAAAAAAAAGATTAGTGTCATGGATTCGAAGATTCATCTAGTAAAGTTATTACTAATTATTTATAAATTTGACATAAAATTTTGCAATCAAAATCCAGAAGTCTCAGCAAGACGGACTCTGTAGAAATTAACAAGCTGATTGTAAAATTCATATGAATGCTAAGCACAAAGTAGTCAAAACAATTTTGAAAAAGAAAAGCAAATTGGAAGCCCAACTCTACATAATTTTCATACTTAAAAAGGTACAATAGTCAAGGTAATATACTACTTAAAGGATAGAAACAGATCAATGGACTAAGAGAGTACAGCTATAGACTTATTTCAAGAGTTTGATTATATTCCTCAGAATCAAACACTTCACTGAAGCAAATTATTCTGAACTACAAGCTAAATTCTTGTTGGTTCCTATAATCAGGAACATAAATTTCTAGAAATACTATTTACTTATTTGATATTAATATGGAATTTAAACTATTATGCTGGAAAAAGAGGCTGACATAAATCAATTAGCAATGAGGCTAGTCTAGGAATCACTGAGATAAGTCTCACTGAAAAAAAAGCTAAAGAGTTGTTATGACTAAATAGCAATATACTAGTGGTTTCTCTGTTAACCTATCCTAGTTGCAGATAACATAAAGAAAAATTGTCTACTAATTGATGAAAATGCTCATACCTTCATAAGCCATTTTTCTTTTACCTGCTTTATTAACATTTCATAAGAAAATATTATGGTTCTAAGGCCAAAAAGATGGCTCAATTGAGTAAAGGTGCTTGCCGGCAAGCCTGAAGACCTGAGCTGGATCCTGGGGTCCCATATGGTGGAAGGAGAAAACTGACTCCTGCAAATTGTCCTTTAACCTCCACATGTGTGCTGCATGTGGGAGTATAGAGGAGAGAAAGAAAAAAGACACTTCATCAATATTTTTTATACTCCCCATATGTGGTCTACGACACACACACCACACACACACACACACACACACACACACACACACACACACACACACACACAATAAATGTAATTTAAAAAGTTTTAAAAACGGGCCGGGCGTGGTGGCGCACACCTTTAATCCTAGCACTTGGGAGGCAGAGGCAGGCCGATCTCTGTGAGTTCAAGGCCAGCCTGGTCTACATAGTGAGTTCCGGACAGCTGGGGCTACAGGAAGACCCTGTCTCAAAAAAGACCAAAAAAAAAGTTTTAAAAGCAATCCTTATCAAATTCACACTTAACAAAGATTTAATCAAACTATAATAGTTACACAATAGAAAATAAGTTAGAAAGGTTAACCAGAAACCAGTTGTGTGTTGGAGTTACAAATAACTAGTTCAAAATAGAAAAGTTTATCGTAAGATATAATATTGGTAAGCTGAAATTTATAATAGTAGGAATACTTATACCATGAAACCAGCAAATACTAGAAATCAGGACATTTCTTTTTTGGTTGCTTCTTGCCTTTTCTTTTTATTGTAATTATTGGAAAAATGGGGATGGCTGTTAAACATTTAATGGCATATCACTCATTAAAATTACTGAAATTCTTCTACTTCTGGCCCTGTGAAATACTAAATTTTCATTTTGGTAATCCCAGCACTTGGGAGGCAGAGGCAGGTGGATCTTTGTGAGTTCAAGGCCAGTCTGATCTACATAGTGAGTTCCAGGATAGCTGGGACTACAAGGAGACCCTGTCTCAAAAAAGACCGAAAAAAAAAAAAAAAAAGATGAACTCAGGTCCTCTGGAGGAACAGAAAGTGCTCTTAACTGTTGAGCTATGTATCTTTCCAGCCCCAGAATATAACTTAGTAAGAATCTGACTGATGTACTTTGCTTATTGAGATCATTATTTTGAGATAAGTGCTGAAAAACAGAAGTGTATTCATGATAATGCTCCACAACTGAAATTATGGCATACAAAGAAACAATGAAGGAAATGAATGAAAAAAAATCTAAAAGTGGCCAGGCGTGGTGGCACACACCTTTAATCCCTGCACACAGGAGGCAGAGGTAGGAGAATTTCTGTGAGCTCAAGATCAGTAAGGTCTACATAGTTCCAGGTCAGCCAGGGATACATAGTGAGACCCTGTTCCAAAAAAAAAGTAAAAGTAATAGGAGAAATAAACATATGACTTTTTAAAAATAGGAGTAACATGAAATAGTAATGATGTCTTCAAACTACTTTGAAATGTATTAAGAAAGCACACTGAATTGATAGAGATGAATAGATAAATATGGGCATTTACTATAAAATACTTTATGCTTTTTGTGTGTCTGAAATTTTCCATAATAAAATATTGGGCAAATAATAGCACTAAGCACAATTCCAAACATGTAAAGTTTATAGTGTGAACACTGAAATCACTGAATTTTAAATCAAATAATGATCCAGTTTAGACTAGTGGTGAAACAGGTATAGAGACATGGTGTAAGGTTAAAGATGAAGTAACTAGCCTTGAATCTGAATGTCCCTTATAGGTTCATATTTTGCGAAGCTGTAAGTCTCCACCTCGTGGCACTATTTTGTGAGCTATAGAACCTTTTGGGGGTGGGTCTGGATGGCAGAAGTAGGTCACAGAGGTGGATGGGCTCTATTTGCTTCCTGGTGCAACCCATGTAAATAGTGGTTGCTTCATGCTCCCTCTGCCATGGACAGAATTGCCTGGTCACGCTTACTCCTTTATGATGGACTGAAATCCCTCAGAAACCATGAGTCAAAATAAATCTCTTTTCTTTAAGTTGTTTCTGTCAGGTATTTTGTTAGAGTGATGAGAACATGGGAAATACATATAATATCCAAAAAATTTTGTTTGTGTCACTAATGATCAAACCTAGTTTTGTGCATGCTATACAAACACTCTACCACTGAGCTATACCCCAGTCCCCAAATTAATTTTAAAACATAGAAGTTGAAAGCAGAAAAAAGCATGTCAATAGTAGTAATCATTTCTGACCTTGTAGGAACTCTAAACTCAAATATCCACTTCCTACTTCATATCCTTCATGAATAACTAACGGGCTTTTCCAAAGTTAACACAGCTTTGAAAGAGAACTTTTTATTTGTTGTAATGTACTTATTTACCCTTTAATCTCATTTTAGTAAAACACAACATAATCTATCAATGACTTAAATTGGAAGTCTAGTAGTCATTCTTTGATTATTCTTAATGTCCTATAATTGATCTAGCAATTCCTATTGTTTCTACCCCCAAACATGTTTTTTTACCCACTACTAGCTAACTATTTTGGCATATGCCTGCAATCTTGGTACCTGGGAGGCTAAGAAAGAAAGATTAAGTTCAAGATCATCTTCAAATACACTGTGAGACCCTGATACAGTGAAGAAAACCCCCAAGAATGCACTCAGAAGTAGTTGCTTATACGGAAGGCAGCTGTTTGTATTGGTAAGGCACCATAACAAAGAATCACAACTTTACATGGGAAGAAAATATAACAGATTTGTTTAAATAAACTTTTTAAACAACAGAAATGTTACCAAAATGTTCATTTACATAATAGATATATGAAAGAGCTTACACTTTATCCCCAATTTCTTCTGCCATTCGAAGAATTTCAAAAAGAAGTACCATTTTTCCAGAATGCTCTAAAACCTCAGCATCGGCATCCGTAACAAAATCTTTGTACCAGTCTGGAGCTGGGCTACTTGGGTTAGAGGTGGAAGCAGTTTTACCTAAATAAAATAAATAGAACATAAGTAAATCAGAATAAAACTGAATGAGACCAAAAGAAGCAGAACAACACAGGAAGTAAGAAGGCTAAGAGACTGATGGATATTTAGGAGAGGGGAAGGGAAGCAGACAGACAGATGGACACAAAGAAATAAAGACCACCCCAGGAGAAAGAATTCTATAGCGAGAAAGACACAAAGTGGAGGGAGATGGAAACTGGAGGAAATGCAAAATGACAGCAAGCAAGGAACAAACACTAAGAGAATGCAAGCGAGACATAGGTCCAGCAAGCAGGGATAGGGAGCTCAGAAGAGACCATAAAAGATGGAAATTCCACAGGCTGTGAAAAAAAAACCCTCAAAATATACTGTAAGAAACATGAAGCAATAAAGACAGAAAGAGAGGTCAACTAAGAAAAGCTCTTTGGGGCAGCAAATACTTCACTGGGCTACTAAAATTCTAAAAAACTCAATCAAGGATTGATCTGAAAATCACCTAATCACGTTGAATCATTTTGCTCTTATTTTTCCAACATATTTCACCATAAAAAGAGCAAGAAT
>NW_008341888.1:1834025-1835285 GCF_000622305.1 Nannospalax galili | reverse complement strand
ACATATTTAGAATCAAAATAAATATACAAACGTAACCTTATATACTTTCTCTCAACTATCTTGCAATGTAAAGTATCTTAAATTTTAAAATACTTTATTATTTTTATTTTATGTGTATTGCCTGCATGTAGGTAGGTATACCCTTGCCATACTATGCCCCCAGAGGTCAGAAAAGGGTGTCAAATTCCCCTGGAACTGGAGTTACAGATGGTTGTTAGCCTCCATGTGAATGCTGGGAACCAAATCTGGGTCCTCTGCAAAAGCAGCCAATGTTCTTAACCACTGAGCCATCTCTCCAGCACCCGTACCTTAAATTCTACTGTTATAACATATTTAAGGACTCAGAAAAGCATCTAGAATGTAATGAACAGCAGTACTTTCACATCTCATCTGCGTCAAATCTGAACTCTAAATGTACTTAATGCAGATGAAGTCTAACTTGTGACCCATTTTCTCCTTCCTTTTTTTCTAATCCCCTACTTTCCATATTTGCCTCCATCCCTAAACAGTGCATCATCTTGCAGTTTTAAGCAATACATAAGGTATCCGTACTGCTTGTATCACTCTACAAATTATGACTCAATGTACTTTTTCACTCAAATGAGATTTATTCACGTTTGTCATTTAACTCTTTCAGTTATTATAACTGTCATGTAGTATGCCATGAAGTATGTCATATAGTATGTCTGAAAAATGATAATGGTTTGTCTATGAAATAATCACAATGAATGCTCAGTGCTACTGCTGCATTTTTCACAAATACTATGGATTTTATCCAAGTTATAAATTTTGTAGCACAAAATTATACTACAACTTCTATGACAGTGCTTCAATGTACATATTTTGGAGCCTTTATCCAATACTTACACAATCTAATATTCTTAAGAATCTGATCATGTCATTTCTTTTATGTGCTAACTTTCCCCAGGCTGTTTACTATTATTTTCTTTTTAAAATATCTTATTTATGGGAGCTGGAGAGATGGCTCAGTGGTTAAGAACACTGGTTGTTCTTGCAGAAGACCCGGGTTTGAATCACAGCACCCACATGGCAGCTAACAACTGTCCGTAACTCCAGTCCCAGGGGATCTGACGGCCTCTTCTGGCCTCCATGGGCATTGCACGGCACGGGTGCACTTACCTACATGCAGGCAACACACGCATACACATAAAACAACAATAATAAATAAAAAATATTTAAAACCCTTTTCACAAATGTCTTTCCCTCTGTTTTAGCCTTGTCTCAAATTCAGGGTGTGAG
>NW_008341888.1:1817404-1833541 GCF_000622305.1 Nannospalax galili | reverse complement strand
CAATATATTCTAAAATGAAATGGAGATCTTTTTTAAAGGTTAAAAACTCATTCAATTTTATGTCTTACAGGGCTTATACTGAGTTCGATATTGTACAACTGTATTAATTCAACAGTGAACCTATAAATTTTATAACCACTTTTGAAAGAGCTGTATCTTTGCTCTGGAAACTGTTATTGGGCATGTTAAAGCTGTAATGGTATGCTTCTTCTAAAAAAAATATTAAAAAAATATATTTTTAGTTTTAGCCGGGCATGGTGGTGCACACCTTTAATCCTAGCACTCAGGAGGCAGAGGCAGGTGGATCTTTGTGAGTTCCAGGCCAGCCTGATCTACATGGTGAGCTCCAGGCCAGCTGGGGCTACACGGAGACCCTGTCTGGAAAAAAAAAATACTTTTAGCAACATGTGATATTTCAGAACTTGTATACATTATGTAATTTAAAATTTCCAAAGTTTACAAAATTATCTAAAAATGTTACTATTTATTGAATTTTGTAAAAAAAAATAATAAAAAAATAAAAACAAAAAGGAAATTAATCCATCATTTTCTCTGAACTTTGTTTACTTCAGTCTTTCTCCTAACCTCTTACGGGCAATAGCACTCCATTTGCATTATTTGTGCAATTGCCAGGGTTAATTTTTATTTTTATTTTTGCTATTTATTTGAAAAAAGAAAATGCTTCAGTCAATTGCTTTTTTATCTAAAAAAAGAAAAGAAAAAGGAAAGAAAAGGAAGAGAAAAAGGAAAGGAAAAAAAGCTGTAACCTTATCATTTCTGAGTAGACCACTGAGAGATGAATGCACACCTGTCATAGCCCAGGTCCAGCTTTAGTGGCTGAAGGGAACATTTTAAATAGCAAGATGCTCTGTTCCAAACATGGCATATGTTGGGTCCAGATAAAATGAGGGTTATCAGCCAACTGATAGTTATCACTGAGGTTCACCAATGAATTTGTATATTTTTAGTTCCCCTCGGTGAAGAGGAAAAATGATGATTTTGCCAAGACCTAGATTTTGGCTTGGTTTCTTGTCTCGTTTTTTGGCAGCCTTCATCTTCTAAAGATGAAGGGCCTGTAGGGTTTTCATAGTGGACAAAGGACTTGTGGTATCTTAAAACTGGGGTGGACTTGGGGGTCCAAAGTATAGTGTTCTAACATTTTAACAGTGACTAATTTTTAAGTTAACCCAGTCCTCTCAATTTTTAGACCAAACAGATGCCCACAGTGGAGGCTCACCAAGGGTTGTAATGAGGAGGAAGCCTTTCCCTCACTGTCAGCACCAGATGGTAAAGGTGACTGTGCAGATGTGCATTTTCCTTTTGGTAGAAATGGTCCACAGCACTAACTGATAAGGCTTATTGTACAGTATATTGTCAGGACTCTTCTGGTTTGACATACGTTATAGTTCATATATAATCTGTATTAATTGTATAGATTGTGCATTTAAAGCTGTTACCAAGTTGTCAGAACATAAGAACGAAAACAGGTCATATGTAATATTTTGTTTCTAAGTATCCTTTGTATCATAGCAAAGGAAAAGTTTTAAAAAAAAACTGCAATAAACTAATTTTAGTACAAAAAATGTTTACTAATTTCATACATTATACTTTGATTATATTCATCCTCCCCCTTCTGTATCCAACCAACTTTATGTCATCAAGCCCAATTTGTGGACTCTTAGGTGACCATCCATTGGAGAAGGGTGGTCAACCTACCAGGGACCATACTCTTAAAATTAACTCTCTCTCTCCCAAGAGCTATCAAGAGCCAATACTCAGCTGGGTAGGACTCAGGCAGCATGACACATTCTTAAATGACATCATTTAACTATAAAGAAGAAAATTATATTTTTACCATCTATTCTGGAGAACATTTTATAAACTGTGCACATATATAAGCTATAAAAATAGAAAATATACCTACATATAAATAACACCTACTTGGCTGCACACAAATATAATACAGCAAAAGCCCAAGACAAGCAATAGCTTGTTTTTTGGAACTCATGACTTTTTCTGACTGCTTTCAGGCTTACACGCAGCCTCCTACACCTTGCCCCGTGCTTTCCAAGCCCTTCGCATTGCAGCATATGTAGAAGGTGGCAATACTTAAAGCGCACACCAGGAGAATGAAAGCAGGTATTTTCTTCTGTAAACAATCAAGCTGCTACACAATCCACTTACACTTCTAAGTGATGAAGGGAATGCTAGCAAAATTTTTTTAAATTTCATTTTTTATTGTTCGAGAATTTCATACATGCAAATAGACTTTAATAAAATCTATCTTCCTTCCCTCCCCTCCGACTCCCTCCCCCACATTTTTAGGTAACTCATTTATAGCACTAGACAATGCTTATTATCAGTTGGTAAATTCTCTTTTCACTCATCACAGAAAACAATTTCAGTAAGAGTATTTCAAAAAAAATATTTCCAGGAACACATAAACGTTTTTTAAATTATAAAATGAGAGACTGAGGAAGTGTAAGCAGAAAAGATAGAATGAGAGAATAAGATAGGAGACAGGAGCTAACATGAGCTTCCCGGGACTTTACCGCTATAATACATTTTTCACTGTTCTGATGAAAATATTCTTTAATTCTATTTGGAAGAATGCTGAGAGTAAGCTGCTTTAATGGAGTAGCTGAAGAGAACAAAGAGGGGAAGTTTGTAGTTTAATTTCCTGAGTCCCTTCATTTGAAGAATCCAGGGTTTGTGATTAGGCTGCCACCTGTCTATCCCACGGAGGTACTGAAGAAAGAAAGGAATCATTAAATTGGTTCAGTTGTAGACCTGTTATCAGCCAAGCTTATTTGATCACAAGATCATTCAGCTGACACCCACAGCTCTTTCCTCACAGGTGCTTAGCTGTTTAGCTTCCTGACTACCCAATGCCAAACACTTCAAGCCATTTAGAAGTGTGATATCTAAAATACTCTGATATTCTGTCCCAGCTTTAAAGCTCCCAAACACACTCAGGTTGTACTGAGAAGATAAGAGGGCTCAGCACTAACTCCTCAGTATATATTATGGGAAAAGGCAGCTTAGGCTATTGAGAGTTAAATCGAAGACTTTCACTTTCATCCATAGGAGAGAAAACAAAACAAACTGTATATGTTATAGGAAAAAAATCAAAGCAGATTATTATAGATTATGATGAATTACAAAGGAAAAAGACTAAAGGATCAAAATTAATTTTAATGTAAAAAAATGTACAACCTCTTATGTCATTTCATAAAATGCTTACATTTATGTGGAAATACTATGGAGGCCTTGAGATTAGACAGATTTTAATCTAAATTCCAGTTCTATAACTCATTTTACAAAATTAAATTTACCAACTATATTGCAATATTATTAACTAATCCACAGGATCAGAAAAGTGAGTTTAGGTACATATATTTAAATAAACATTGCCTAGTTTTTCTTTTCTTTCCTCCAAAATATGAGGCAGAGCAAATGACTTGTCTATAATTTGAGATTTATCGGAATTTGTTGTAACTATGTCATTTTTCACCCAAGGCTCTTAACAATACAAGGAAAGGAATTCCTCTGAATCAACTACTGAGACTAACAAACAGCAAAAAGCAAGATCGACCTGGTATATTCTAAGTCAGTGTTCCATGACAACGGTGACAAAGGCAATATTCATTATACTCACTCTCTTCCAGCTTCAAAGAAACTGAAGGGTTGTTTCCTGTTTCATCCACATTTCCTTCACCACCTCCTCTAGATCTTGAGTTCCAGACTTTGATGACTTCAACATCATTGTCACTGCCACTTCCACTTGAGCTACTATCCTTTTTCCCCCTTTTCCCCTTTGTTTTCTTCTTTCTAAAACAAGAAAATTAATGTTAGGAAAGCACATTAAGAATACAAAGCCAATTATTAGAAGACAACCCGCAAGCTAGGGGCTTTTAAATGTAGCAATACAGGTAACAAAAGTACTCAATTTACTTTGCATACTCATCTGAGCTTAAGCTCATAGAAGTTTCATCGGAATCTGAAGCTATAAATTCATCCATACTATCTTCATCAAAATAACCCTAGAGGAAACAAAAAGACAAATGTTTTAGTATCCCATTTCAACATATATTGGAAATTCAAATGTTCTGTTTCGCTTAAGGTAAGGACTGGAAATAATGAAGGACTAAGGAACTGTGAAGCTTAGAGGAAACCATGGAAACATGACAGTATTATGCAACAGGAGGTCCTGGAAGGGCTGGTGGAAAAGAAAAATAGAAGCATGATGAAATCTGTTGTCTACTGTACCAAAGTTGGTTTCTTAGTTCTGATAAATTACGACAGCTATATAAAATGTTAACATTAGGAAAAATTGAATTAAAAGTATAGTGATACTCATTGAGCCATTTTTGTAATCTTTTTATAAGTACAAAATTGTTTCAAAATAAAAAATTAAGACAAGTTCTCAAGGCCCACACTGGCCTTTCAACTCTGGATCTTAACTGCTTCAGCCTTTCAAGTTCTGAGATAACAAATGTGTGTCACCACACACGACAATTTTCTTTGTTTTTCTTTTGGAGGAAGGTCTTCATGAAGTCTGGGCTAGCCTTGAACTCATTATGCAGCCAAGGATGACCTTCAAATTCTGATCCTGTCTCCATCTCCCAAGTGCTGGAATTGCACACGCATGCCTCCATGCCTGGTTTATATAATGCTGGAGAATAAACTCAGGACATCATGCAGAGTAGGCAAGCACTCTACTAACAGAGCTACATCCCCAATCTAATTTTTAAATTTTTGCTTATTTTTTAGTATGTGTTTGTGCTGCTGGGGATCACATCAAGGGGCTGGGGATCATATAAAGGGCCTGGTGTGTAACAGCTAAGCATTCAACTACTGAAATATGCCTCTAGCCCTCTAAAAAGTTAAATGGGCAATACAAGATCATCTTGGTTGGGCTCAAATCCCAGCACATAAATAGTTATTTTTTTCCAGTGCAAAACAGTTTAGTAAGTTGTCAAATATACAGTTATTAGAATTATCTAAATATCACTTATAAAACTTGGTACAGCACATGAGATGATTATAGAAAATAAAAACACAAATTACACAGTGACAATAACCCTTGTAATACAAGAATATCCCCATATCAATAGTACAAATTACAAACACTAAAAAGAGAAAAGTAGACATAAGACATTTAAATCAAAGTACATCAAATACAAGATGTTTAGCATCAGAGCCCATAGTCACTGGAAACAGTTTTAGGTAGAATTTCACATGTTCTCTTAAGTTTATCCAGTACAGTTCACATAGTAAAGTCTGTGAATGCATAAACGACTATTTAACAGTCTATAAGCATAATGAATTCAAGACACACAGAAATAAGCTAGGCATGGTGGAACACATCTGTAATCCCAGCACTCAGAAGGCAGAGGCAAGAGGCAAGGTTAACCACAAGTTGGAGGCTGACCTAAATTTAAGGCCATCCAGGACTATATAGTGAGAGCCTGTCTCAAGGACAACAGAAAAGGCATAGAAATGAACTAAAAATAAATGTTGAATTAATGAAATAGAAAACTGCTTCAAGTATACAGAATGTCAAAAACTGACCTTTTTGCCTAGAAAAAGGGATAGAGTTTAAACAATTTGAGGTATCTATTTTACCTTATTTTCTTTGCTAATGTAGTCCAGCTGCAAACACCAAGGATGAGTCCAGATTCTACTTAACATCTGGAAATCTTGGAAGAGCTTCGCACCTGCCTTTCCTCTTCCACCTTCACTGCTATTACCTACACCTGGCCAAAAGAAAAGGCAGTTGAAGACACAGAATTCTCTATTTCCACTGTGGTGACTCTATATTAGATGATCTATAACACAGACCCTTTTCTAAGTTTGAAAAATCTTATAAATCTTGCTTCTTGTGATTAATTTTTAAATACAAGAAATAAGATTATTGATGAAACCCACTATACAGAAATGATTAAAATATTAAAGAACAAATATATCATAAAGAAATACATGTGATTTAGGTTTTCATTGAGATAGTCTCATATAGTCAAGCATAGCTTCAAATTCCTGATCCTCCTGCTTTGCCCTGTGAAGTGCTGGAATTACAGGTGTACACCACCACACTCAGCAACATAGGCAATTTTTAAAAATAACACATCAAGTAAAAAGACAATAGAGGTAAAATAACTAAAATTTTGAAATCTGACAAATGTAAATGACTTAGAGAATCAATAACAATTGTGTTGATATTTTCTGATTTCTATTCACAAAGTCATAATTATTAATACAACTATAATTTGCTTCCTATATCACATGAGGGGGAAAGGCTGGCATTTTAGAGGTTACTAAAAATACATTTTTTAAAAAAGTTTTTTAAAATCTCCTAAATTGCATCCACTGTCTCTAGATTACAACTCCCATTACAGATAAAGCCTTACTCCATAGAGATAGTTCTCTGACAATTCTTATCTATGATGATTACAAAAATTAAAGTTTTACTGTAAAAAATACAAATGAGAAGGGGAGAATATGTCAGGCAAAGAAAGATAAATACCTCATGATCTTGCTATTATGGGGAATCATAAATTTTAAAAAAGTAAAAACCTGAAATCCATAGAAATACAGGAGAATGATGATTGCCAGAATCGAGGGGTTGGAAAAAACAGAGATGGAGATCAAACAGTACAAAATTTTAGTTATGTGAAATAAATATTCTATAGGCATAAAAATGATCACGAGGACTTTAGTTAATATTATACGGTAAATCTGCTAAGAGTGCATTTTAGGTACTTTCATCACACACAAAATGTATGAAAAATCAAAAATTGGTAATTTTTAAAAAATTTTTTATGTGTATGAATGTATGGCCTGCATGTGTGCAAAGTGCACCATGTCATACAATGCCCGTGGAGATCAGAAGAAAGCGTCAGATTCTCTGGAACTGGAGTTATAAACAGTTATTAACCACCATGTGCTGGGAACCGAACTCAGGATGGCAGGGGAGCTAAAATTTCCTTTATCTAAATGACTCACACATAGTAGAGTTAGTATTTGTGAGGAACTTAAATCATAAGACAATAAACTCATATCCTACTGAAGAGTACTAACAATTATTATTGGAGCATTATAACTATAATTACAGATAGCAGTAATGTACTGTTGGCTGTAAGCATTATATATTATATGCAGCAGCTCCTAAAGTCCTGGAAATCATCAATGACTTTAGAAAGTTGACCTGGACATCATGTGAGTGGACTGACCACTAAGAATCTAAAAATAGGGGGCTGGAGAGACGGCTCAGCGGTTAAGAGCACTGGCTGCTTTTGCAGAAGACCGGGGTTTGATTCCCAGCATCCACATGACAGCTAACAACCATCCGAAACTGCAGTTCCAGCAGACTCTGATGCCCTCTTCTGACCTCCACAGGCATTGCATGATAAAGGACACTTAAATACATGCAGGCAAATCACTCATACACCTAAAAATAAAATTAAAAGAGCCCAAATAAATGACATAATGGTACAAATCAAGAATCTGGAAAGACAAGAACAAATCCAACAGAAAAGAAACAATAAAAATCAGAACAGAAACCAAGAAAACAATACAAAGAATCAATTAATTTAAGAGCTGGTTCTTTGAAAAGATAAACAAGATAGACAGACCCTTAGGCCAAAGAGAAAATCCAAACCAACAAAATTAGAGACAAAAGGAGAACCATCAAAACAGACACCAAAAAAAAAAAAAAAAAAAAAACAAGAACACAGTAAGGGAATACCTTAGAAACCTATACTCTACTTTAACCCCAGCACTCAGGAGGCAGAGGCACATGGATCTCTGAGTTCAAGGCCAGCCTGGTCTACATCATAGTGAGTTCTAGGACAGGGGCTACAGGGAGACCCTGTCTCAAAAAGACCAAAAAAAAAAAAAAAGAAACCTATACTCTATTACACTCGAAAATCTAAAAGAAATGGACAAATTTCTAAATTTACTGAAATCACCAAAGATAAACCAAGAAAAGATCAACAGCTTAAACTGACCCATAACAACAAATAAGGATATTGAAACAGTAATATTAGGTCTCCTGACCAAAAAAAGCCCAGGCCCAGATGGATTCTCAGCAGAATTTTACCAGACCTTCAAAGATCTACAACCAATACTACTTAATCAAAAAGACAGAAACAGAGGGGAACTCCTTCTATAGAAACAGAGGGAAAACTCCTCTACAGAGGGGAATTTTCCTTCTATGACTCCAGTGTTACTCTAATACCAAAATCAGGAAAAGACGGAACAAAAAAACAACAGGCCCATATCCCTAATAAACATAGACACAAAAATTCTCAACAAAATACTCGCAAATCACAGACACACATCAAAAATATTATCCACCATGATCAAGTAGGCTTTACTTCAGAGATGCAGGGATGGTTCAATATAGGCAAGTCAATAAACAGAATAAATCATACAAATGGACTTAAAGACAAAAATCAAATGATTATCTCAATAGATGCAGAAAAGGCCTTTGAAAAAATTCAACATTCATTCATGATAAAACTCCCAGAAGGAAGAGGACTGAAGGGAACATACCTCAACATAATTAAGGCTATATACCACAAACCCATAGTTAACAGCATTTTAAATGAAAAAAAAAAAAACCTAAAAGTACACCCATGAAAAGCAGGAAGCACACAATACTGTCCACTATTTTCCATTCCCGTCCAATATAAGTGCTTGAAACGCTTGTGGGAAAGCAAGAGGTCAAATTATCCTTATTTACAGATAATATATTATACACAAAAGTTTCCAAATAGTCCAGCAAAAAAATTCCAGAAATAAAAAATACTTTCAGCAAAGTGGCAGGTTATAAAACCAATTTAGAAAAATCAGTAGTCTTTCCATATAAAAGTAACAAGATATCAGAGAAAGTATTCAAGCAAACACTTCTTTCTATTCACAATAGCCTCAAAAAAAAATCTAGGGATAAACCTAACCAAAGGCATCAAAGACCTCTTCAATGAAAAGCTTAAAGACAAAAATTGAGATTGAGGAAGACACGAGGAGATGGAAAGGCTTCCCCTACTCATGGATTAGTAGAATAAATATTGTGAAAATGCCCATGCTACAAAAGCAATTTACAGATTCAAAGCAATCCCAATAAAAATACTCATCATACTTCACAGAAATAAAAAAATTCATCCTAAAATTCATATGAAAACACAAAAGAACCCAGATAGCAAAGAAATCCTTAGGACAAAGAACAATGCTGAGAGATTAATATACCAGACCTCAATCTGTATTACAGACCTATAGTTATAAAACAGCACAGTATTGGCACAAAAAGAGACTTGTAGATCAATGGCGCAAAACAGAAGACCAAGTCATCAGTTCCCGCAATGAAAACCACCTGGTATCTGACAAAGGTGCCAAAACTTCATACTGAAGGAAAAATAGCATCTTCAACAAATGGTGCTGGCAAAACTGTATCTCCACATGTAGAAGAATGAAATTAGACCCATAATCATCAACCTGCACAAATGCCAACTCCAAATAAATCAAAGACCTCAAGGTGAAGCCTGAAATGCTGAAACAGAAGAAAATACAGGCAGTACCCTGCAAGATATAGGTATAGGAAGGTACTTTCTAAATTGAACATCAGTCACTCAAGAATTAAGGTCAACAATTGGCAAATGGGGCCTCATTAAACTAAAAAACTTCTATAAAGCAAAGGAAACAACCAATTGAGGTGAAGAAGCCCACAGAGTGGGAGAAAATCCTCCTCAAGTTATTTACCCAACAGAGGATTATTTTCCAGAATATACAAAGAACTGGAAAAACAAAGAAAACAAATAACCCAATTAAAACATGGTCTATGGATCTGAACAGAGAGCTCTCAAAAGAAGAAATATCAATAGCTAACAAACACCTTAAAAAGTGTTCAATATCCTTAGTAATTAGGGAAATTAAAATCAAAACTACTTTTTAAGATTTCATCTAACCCCAGCCAGACTGGCTAAGATCAAGAGAAGAAATATCAAATGCTGGTGAGGTACAGTGGGGTGAGATGTGAATGAGGGAGGGGATCTAAATACCATCAAATTATATTGTATAAAAATTGCAAAATTTTCAAGAAAAAAAATTTTAAGTAAAAACTTTTTAAAGAAATTCTAAAAACAAATACAAAAAAACATAACTGAGAGTGTGGTGGCACAAACCTATGATCTCCACACTTCAGAGGTAGCACCAGCACCATCCCAATCTGCCTGGGATTCCTGAGACCAGCCTCCTTCCCGGGTAAGTCTGACCATGCCCACTGCTCTAGACTCCCACAACCTGATTCAATCTCCCAGCTCCCACACCGCTTTCTCCTTCCAACAGAGGCCCACTTCTGCTCTTAGCACCCCAGACCTCTGGACTAACCTCTTGGCCCAGATCCCCCCACTGGTTCCTGATCCTTTGCACCCAGACCAACCCAATTCTTCAGTCTAGCTCCCCAGAGACCTCACAGCCTGCTCTCACCAACTTGCCTTTGCACACCCAAGACCAGTCTTCTTCCCTGGCTGTCCCCCCATGCAGACCCCTCACCACCAACTTCCCAGTGTCCTGATAAGGCAGACAGACCTGCTCAGTGAAGACTCTGACCAGTCTACTACTCAGCAAGAACTTGAAATACCCATCAATTTGTCTTCCATACCTAAACAAAAAGTAACTAAGCTACATAAACAATATTAACAGAACCAAAATTAAATTAAACAATGCAGAGAAGTTCCTGTAGAAAATGTAACCAACAAAGAACATCCATATGCCCAAACGACAAGGCAAAAACACAAACAATATAAAAAAAAAAAGACAGGAAAATATGTCCCCAACAAAACCCACAAGTCCTGCAGAAATACACAGCACTGAGAACCACTCTGAAGAACCCCAGGATGCACAGTTTAAAAGAACAATCATAAACATGATCAAAGAACTTCAAGAAAACACAAACAACTCAAAGAACTCAAATTAAAACTCATCAGAAGAGATAAGGAGGGTTATTTCATTCTAATCAAAGGAACAATTGACCAAGAAGATACTACAATCATAAACATTTATGCACCAAACTCTGAAGCACCCAATTTCATAAAATCAGTAGTCCAGAACTATAAAACAGAGATTGGCACCAACTCAGTGATAGCGGGCAACTTTAATACCCTACTTTCTTCAATAGACTGGTCAACTGGACAAAGAATAAATAGAGAGACATCTGAATTAAATGACATACTATATGAAATGGACCTAAGAGATATATACAGAATATTCCACCCTACCACCAAAGAATATACTCTCTACTCAGCAGCTCATGCAAGTTATTTTAAAATTGACCACATTCTGGGGCAAAAAACCAATCTCAACAAATACGAAAAAACTGAAATAATTCCATGCCTTCTATCAGACCACAGTGCTAGAGGCAAGGGTCTTCCACTGTACATTTCTGCTTCAGTTTGTTTTTAGAGTTTAGATTTCTTTTGACAGTTTTATTTTTTAGTTATAAACACTGCAATTTTACATATACTGACTTTATTCAAATGTAAAAATGAAAAATGAAAACATGGGAAAATTACCAAGATAGCATTCTTGAGGAAAACAACATATTTATTTATAAAGATGATTAAGACAATGAAGTATATGTGTTACCTGTTAAGTGATCTAAGTAGTACTGATAGAGCTTGCATTGGATAGCAGTCATTCTCACAGCTAACACATATTCATGTTTTGGAGGCAAAAACTTTGTTAATGCTGTATAATCTTTCCTCTGTAATTAATAAGACAAAGAATGGAAATTAGTTACCTAAATGTGTAACAGGAATGAACTGCTTCAAGAACTGTCACTGATTAAACTTGAAAGATACATATAATCACCATTCTTATACCCTCTCAAAGCATACAATGATAGACATATGATTATGCTTAATGAATTTCATGTGACAGGATAATATGGTACATTGGTCAAAAGATACTACAACATGCCAGCCAGGTTTTAAACTGAAGTGACCATTCAAGTTTTCAAGATAGCTTTCTCCACATAGAAAAAAGAAACTATCAAAAGATGGGGATGGTATGTAGTAGGTAGTACTAGGAAAACTCACTTGCTTTCCACATAGTTAAACGTTATAAATCAAAACTCTAATGCATACCTATGATCCTAGTAGTAGGATCAAAGGTTCCAGGCCAGCCTGGTCTACATAAGTAGAACCTGTCTCAAAAAAAGGCCACAGAACACACACACACACTAATGCAATCTGAGTTATATGCCAAACACTCACTAACACATAACTTCAAAAGCAACATTTGCCCCTCTGAGAATATAAGCCATGTACAAAAGATGAAACCATTTTATTATAGGGACAGGGAAATTAAGTACTAAAATGCTAAACACAAACAACTATTTAAACCAGAATAACACTGCTGTGTAGTAGCAGCAATACAGAAAGAGACTGCTTAACAGTATACAGAGTCAACCTGATAAAACAAGGTAAGTAACTATTTTACATGGTAGCAGTATAGTCATCCAAAAAACCCAGCCTGGGTGACTCTGGAATATCTTTGTAGCTATCTTCTGCGTCTAGTGTTTGAGAAGGAAGTGTGGATCTTAAAATGTATGAACTGATAGCTCAGTCTCTACATACTTACCTATCCATAAGTGTAGATTCACTGACAGTCTCTACGTAAAAAAGAAAAAAACTACTAGCCTGTTCAGTATATACCTGAAAGAAATAAAATTGCTTCACAAAATGTGTGTGTGTGTGTGTGTGTGTGTGTGTGTGTACACCACAGCACATATGTGGAAGAAGTCAGAGGATAACGAACAACTCTGGGAACAAGTTTTCTCCTTCCACCTTAATAAATAAACAAACAAATAAATAGCTCTTCATTTAATTTAATAATTTCAAACAGTGAAGTTCTGAATACCATACCACAGAATGGGCATACATAGTAATTTCTTAGTCATAATACCTGTGCTTTTCTTCAGAACCTCCTATCCTAAGGAAAAAGAATATAAATAGCAATACAACAAAATATGAAGCAAGCGGATTAATCAACTGTGTTTCCTAAACTTTGAATCTTTTTTTTTTCAAAATGTGAATGGTGCATAAATTTTTAAATTAATACAGAGATAATTGTAAAGTTATATACTGAGAAGGGAGAAAGAAACAAAAGTAGTTCAAGTTTAAATTCAGGAAATGTTTTGGAATTGTATTATCATTATGGAACATATCTGTACCTGAACACATCCAGCTAACATCTCATAGAGAATATGAGCACGTTTTTTCATCACTCTCACGTCTACCATGGTAGAATCTGCACACTGACCATTTTGGATTGGATTGATAAATCTATTCCTGAACTCCTTGATGGATCCAAGTAAATTTTCCTTGATAAAGTTAACCATACAATGATCTAAGAAACAAGACATTAATTCATTAACATTAACGAAAGTTTAAAAGACTCAGAAGAATTCTCCTATGTACTGCTCATTCCAAAAGCACATCTCATAGAAGTATTATGAGGGAGGGAAGGAGGCAGGGAGGGAGGGGAAGCTAAGTTTAGGATAAATATTGGTTTTAAGTCTGGTCTCCAACTAGATAAATGAGATGAGAAACTGAAATAAAGATCACCCTTAAACCCTACACTTATTTTTTTTTTTAAAGTTAAGGATATTTTATTCTAAATTACTATTCAGGAGATGTGAAATATGAAACAAGTGTACACAACTCTATTCATGATTTTATGATCACTGAGGGCATATTGGAAAGAAACTATAAATAAACATAATAAAGTCGATAAGCTACTATGCCTAGGTTTATATAGCTAATTCAGACCTCAATTGACCTGCACAATCCTTTAAGTATGCCATCAAATGTCAATACTAAATAGCATCACAATGTGAAATAGCACTTCTGCAAATAGAAAACTAGAACAAAAAAGAAAAATGAATGAAAAACTGAAACAGCCAATTACAATAGGGAAAAGCAGAAGACTATAATGGGAAATTTCAAAGTGTCGAATACTAAATAAATTAATCTTCCTTCTTTAGGGTCACTGCACATATATAAGAAAATTAGGGAAATTCACGAGTCACTTCTCAATTTATTTCAATCATCTTTAGCCTTAACAAATGTAAGCCTGCCATGGATTCAGTAGAGTTCCCCTTTCCTTATTTGTACTTTCCAAAAATATACATGTTTGGCATGCACTTTTTTAATTTTTGTTTTTAAGACAGGGTCTCACCATGTAGCCCTGGCTGGCCTGGAACACACTTATGTAGACCAGGCTGGCCTTAAACTCAGAGAGATCGGTCTGCCTCTGCCTCCTTAGTGCTAGGATTAAAGGCATGTGCCACCAGACTCAACACCTTTTTGATTTCTTAATAGTACCTCCCCCAAACTGGATACTCTGTCCTTATACCTCCTGAGTAAGAACATACATATTTTGTACATTTTAAAGCAATGGTTAAAACTTTTGATACTTTGAAAATATTTTACTTTCCATATTTCTATCTGAACAATCAAAACAGCATGTCTGACTATGGTTTGCCACTCACATTTATGCATGCTTTCACCTGAAAAGCATGTTCTTTCACAGCAGAATAAAATGAACTTACAGAGATCATGCTCATCATGGTAAGGGACTAAAACAAACAGAAGATACGCAAATGGCAAAAGGTGCAAAAACATATCTGAGTCAACAGTAGCATTCTACAGTTAATTACATATATTAACTCACACTCAATTAGGTTATTTTGAAGTGGTGTTCCTGTTAAAATAATCCTCCTCCTTGATCTAATAGAGTTCATGGCTTTTGAAACAGCAGATGCTTCATTTTTTAGAATATGGCCTTCATCACAAACAACAAAATCAGGGCCTATAAAAATGCATACAAAAATGGCAATTAATTAAACCAATAAAACTAAAATGTTATTCATGAAGTAGCTAAGATTAATAATTTTACACTGCTGGTCTTGTAAGAAGATAAATCAACATCAGTATAAGCACAATCATATTTTATGTACTACTGTACTTGGTTGATATGGCACTAATTAGTATTAATTATATCCCAATAGCAGAGTTTTACAGTACTGCTATAAATGGTATTTAAGGTCTATAAAACTTGGCAAGAATAAAGCTTGAAGATTTTACAACAGAAGAAAAAAAAGGAAAAAAAAATACTAGAAGTGATTTCCACAACTAATTTGGGACATTTTATGAAAGAAATAGCTTTCAAAACTAAGATATATTAGAATATCATCTATTATAACATTTGGAATTACAGTATCTTCAAAGATAATATTTTGGCATTGGTAGATTATGATAAAATTACCAGCAAAGACAAAGCAATTTACATATACACAAAAAGACAAATTTTGAATGCTGTAAGAATTAATATAACCAATTATAAGAAGCCATGCAATATTTGCAATTTATTTCAAATTACAGTAATTGCTGAGGAAATTTTTAACTAATAAAGGAAGCTAAACTGGCTGTTACTGAGCAACAACAGGGGGAGAAAAGACCTTTCTTCCAACAGATCATGTCTTCTTAAGTTAAAAAAAAAACACTACTATAAATTAGAAAACTCTACCAGATCACTTTAAGTACATTAACTAATAAAATAGCTTTTCAAACCAATTGGACAGTTAAGGCCAGGCATGGTGGTGTGCACCTTTAATCCCAGTACACTGGAGACAGAAACAGTAGGATCTCTGTGAGACTGAGGCCAGCATGGTCTACATGGCAAGTTCCAGGTCAGCCATGTCTACATAGTAAGACCTGTCTCAAAACAGAAAATCAACAACAACAACAAAAAAACCAATTGGGAGAGTAAGAAAAAGGTCAAGTAAAGGTATTATTATACAGTATTATATCTGCTTCTTTTTCAGTATGTTACAATGACACCTACTGGCATTGTTTAAAAAAAATTAAGATCCTCAGGCCTATTGGGGTAAGTCTACAGAGCAGCTCTCCGCGCTGGGACTCCCTAAGCCACATTCACCCTTCCATCGCCCCCCCTCACCGTTCTATACTCCTAGTTTGAGCCCTGCGCCACTCCTAGTCTTGGGGCCCCAGACACCTGGGGAACCAATACTGCTTCCTGACCCTTCTCACCCAGAGCAACCCAGTCCCTTTCTAG
>NW_008341888.1:1810528-1812060 GCF_000622305.1 Nannospalax galili | reverse complement strand
TCTATCTGACGAGTTTGTATTCATGCTCAGATGCCGAGGAGCTCAGAAGGTGGGCGACTGTGACCAGTGATAGTCATGTATATAGAGATTAGAAATGCATGTGAAAACATCTCAATGTCAAGTGCTTTGGAATGAATTCTTCTGTATGAAAAAAAAAATAAAAAAAATAATGATTAAAAAAAAAAATTTAAAAACTCAGAGCTGGGGATGTATCTCAGTGGTTGAGTACTTGATTTCCAGGTACACGGCCCTAGGTTCAACACTCACCACAACCACACACACAAAACATTAAGGGACAAAAAGATGAAATGTTTTGGATTGCCCATGCAACCTGCCCCAAACCACTGAGTCAGTGTAAACAGAAGAGATATTTAAATGATTGTTAGCATTTTATGCTGTTTGCAGTAACTATTATATAGCAATACAGAACTAGAGAACCCTAGCTCCAGATACACTACTATCTAACAACTCTGGTCACTCTAGCTATCACCCAATATGTGATTCCAATTTTCCAGATTCTGACCTAACAGTCTTCTTTTCCCAGTTTATACCCTTACTTCCTCCCCTAAGAGTACGTGACTGGCCCTGATATTTGGCTTCTGTCCTAGGCCTCAATCCAGATGTTTCTTCTACATTACACAAACCTAGGTCTTCTGACACTGCTATCACATGATTCTTTGGTGCCACCAATTTGTACCACATCAGAGAAACAAATTGGGCAAAAAAAAGAAGACATCGTAATAGTGGACTAGAAAACTGAGTGTTTTGTTTCACAGAACCCTTCTAGTAACTTTAGGAAAACTTAACAGATCCTGGTACTTTAGATGCAGAAAAAAGGGAAAATTGCATATGAAACTTATTACTCCAACTTAGTCCTTGGACCTTATCTTTAATATATTTCCCTTGTTATATGTTATACATGGTGGATATGATGGGATATTTATAGCAATACGAATGGTTTTCCACATATGATACTTTAAGTCTTCTCTAATCTTAAGGAAAGGGACAAGAGAGGAAGGGAAGAAAGAATGGAAGGTAGAGAAAGGGAAGGGGAGGAGAGGGGAGTGGAGGGAAAGGAGGGGAGGGGATGAATCATGAGTTTAGGCTAGTCTGGATGATATAGGGAGACCCTGTCACAAAGAAAACAAAGTACAACACAACACTAATAGATAAACCAAAGTCCTGTTAAAGTCATAACAATGATAATCTAGACATTTAATTTTAAAAATTAACAACTAAAAAATAAAACTAAATGCAAAACTTGTTCAGCCTGATAAAAGGCATCTATCAAAAGCCACAGCTAAAACAAGGTCAGAAGCAAGATAAATGTTCTCACTACTTAAATTCAGTGTTACACAGGAAGTTCTAGGAAGGGCAAACAGGAAAGAAAAAAAACAGAAATATCTAGATAATGGAAATGAAGAAATAAAAATGTTCATAGACCTTTGTAACAGAAACCCCAAAATAATATAGAAAAGCTATTACAGCTTATAATTGATTCACCAAAGTTTCAGGTTAGATCAGTATATAAA
>NW_008341888.1:1809017-1810328 GCF_000622305.1 Nannospalax galili | reverse complement strand
ATAATGAATAATCTTTAAAACCATTTTATTTTTTAAAAAAATAAAAAATACAAATATATGAATATATTTAAGAAGTATAAGACTTAGGGGTTGGAAAGATGGCTCAGCAGTTAAGAGCAGTGGCTGCTCTTGGAGAGAACCTGGGTTCAGATCCCAGCACCCACATAGTAGGCAACAACTGCCTGGATTTCCAGTTTCAGGGGATCTGACATCCTCTTGTCCATTTTATTTTTTAAAAAAATAAAAAATACAAATATATGAATATATTTAAGAAGTATAAGACTTAGGGGTTGGAAAGATGGCTCAGCAGTTAAGAGCAGTGGCTGCTCTTGGAGAGAACCTGGGTTCAGATCCCAGCACCCACATAGTAGGCAACAACTGCCTGGATTTCCAGTTTCAGGGGATCTGACATCCTCTTGTGGACTCTACGGCCACAGCATCCATGGGTACACTTGCACACATGCAGGCAAAACACTCATATACATAAAATAAAAATAAATAAATATAAAGTTTTTAAAAAGAAGTATAAGACCTAGGTTCAGTGTTATAGTTCTTCCATGGCATATGGAGGCCCTGGGTTATAATCTCGTCATACTCCCCACCCCGTCACCAAACAAAAAAGACTCATACATTGAAACTAAAAACATCAACCGAAAGAAATTAACAAGCCTAAACAATGAAAGTACACCACATATGCATGATTAGAAACCTCTGGTGTTAAGATGTGATGCTTTCCAAATGATCTACAGGTTCAACATTACAATCTAACAAAAGCAGCTTCTTTTCAGAAGCATGAAAAACAATCTTCAAATATACATTAAAACTGCAAGGGATTTCTGAACAACACTGGGCATGATGGTGCATGCCAGTATTCAAAACACACGGGAGAGTGGAGACAAGGGAATCAAGAGTTAGATACCAGTCTAAGTTAGAGGGCAACCTGGGCTACATATGCAAATCTGTCTCAAAAAAGATATTCATATGGAAGCACAAAAGACCTCGGGTAGCCAAAGCAACCCTGAGCATTAAGGGATTTCTGAACAACACTGGGCATGATGGTGCATGCCAGTATTCAAAACACACGGGAGAGTGGAGACAAGGGAATCAAGAGTTAGATACCAGTCTAAGTTAGAGGGCAACCTGGGCTACATATGCAAATCTGTCTCAAAAAAGATATTCATATGGAAGCACAAAAGACCTCGGGTAGCCAAAGCAACCCTGAGCATTAAAGAGCAATGCTGGGGGGGATTACTATACCAGATATTAAACTGTATTACAGAGCTATAGTCATAAAAACAACATGGTACTGGC
>NW_008341888.1:1801080-1808063 GCF_000622305.1 Nannospalax galili | reverse complement strand
CATTTATATGATGGAGTTTTACTCAGCAGTAAAGAAAGATGAAATTATGAAATTTGCAGGTAAATGGATGGAACTAGAAACTGTTATACTAAGTGAAGTAACACAGACTCAGAAAAAAAATTGACATATGTTCTCCTTCATATGTGGATTGTAGAACCAAACCCTGATAAGTGAGCACTTATCCAGACCTAACTACAGGAACCAGGATAATGAAGAGGAACCAGGGAAGTAAAGGAAAAGAAAGAATCTGAAAGAGAACAGCAGAAAACAGGTGTTAACAAGGGAGATATGGACAATAATGGGGTTACTTTAAGGGGAGGGAAGGTTATACAGGGAACCTAGGGGATAAAGGGAAAGAAGGCGCTCAAGAGTGATGGGATCATAGGAGAAGGGTATTATTAAGGGAGAAATGGGAAAAATGGGGGCACCTTAAATGGGGAAACCATGGTGGAAGGGTTAGATAATGTGAGAGATAAAACAATGCCTAGCTAGTTTTATAAAACCAGAGGGAACCATATTAGGCCAACAACCTACTGACAAATTATACATACAACCAGGCCAAAGAATGTAATATATGCCTAGGCAAGGTTTAGCTGAGAGCGTTTGGTATTTGCCCAAGTTCTATCTACATGGCATATGGTAATTTAAAGTACCAAACTGGTGGAACTAACCTTCTTGGATGTTTAACAGGCATACTTTGAGGCCTATACTAATCTGTTCAGGGAGACGTAAAGGACAGTTTTTGCTCCTTGCCCTCCTAGGTTGACTAAGTTCCAGGGGACAATGAGCACCTCTCAAAATGTCCTGTAACTGTGGTGAGTCACCTGTCCCCTTGAGCAAGGAGGCTATGCAGACCCCACCAGATGGACCTGAACCAGTGTCCAGTCTACAAAGAGGAGGGTCAACACAGAGGAAACATTTCCTCCATGCTTCCAAGAGAAGCCAGCCATGGTCGAGCAGGACCTTTGACTTATCTTCACATAGACTGAACTCAAAAAAGAAAGGAGCCAGGGGCTCCTCCCAAGCCCATGTGACCCCTGAGGAACAGATCCTCAAATGACGTTAAGAGTAAAAATAAATTGGTTTATCTGGACCAACTGTAGGGTCTTAAACACCCAAAAGGAAAGTATAACCAAAGATTAATGGGGTCAATATTATTTTTAAGAGTCCATATGTATAGTTAAAGGCTACATAACAAGAAACAATGCCAGACAAGTGATACCTTCCTTTGAGTTATTGGCCAGGGTGGTGCAAGAGACTCCCAGACAATAACCCAGCAAAAAACTGGGAAAATGAACAGCAGACCCCAATCTTATCTAAAGGAATATTGACAACTGATTGCTGCTAGATGAGGAACAGCTGACCCTCCTAAAACAAGTCTCTCTTGATAGGCTGGACTAGATTCAACAGACCGACAAGCACTGGAGAATGTCTCGGGCTGTCGACAACAAAGAGGACAGTAACAGGGATGACAGAGTATACGGCATGACAGTGCTTAGTGGTGCATTACCTGGATCGACTAAAGCTTTGTTAAATATTTCTTTAAGTTTCCGACTCTTCACATTCCTTCCTTGAGCAAGATTTCTGTACATCTCATACCCTATGATCATAACTCCACCATCTTCTTGCCACCTCTGTAGCATGTAGCTTCTCTCCTGAGGACGTTTCACAGTTGCTAATTCAGAGACCTGTTAAAATAAAGATGTTTAAAAGTAGCTATTAAAAATCAAAGAGCCTTGGGGCTGGAGAGATGGCTCAGTGGTTAAGAGCACTGACTGCTCTTGCAGATGACCCGGGTTCAATTTCCAGCACCCACATGGCGGCTACGAACTGTCCTTAACTCCAGTTCCAGGGGAATCCGAAGCCCTCTTCTGAACTCCGTAACATTGCATGACATGGGTGCGCTCACATACATGCAGGCAACACACTCGTACACATAAAATAAAAATAAATAAAATATTTTTTTTAAAAAATCATAGAGTCTTAAGCCAGGCGTGGTAGCCCATGCCTTTAATCCCAGCACTCGGGCAGAGGCAGGCGGATCTCTGAGTTCAAGGTCAACCTGGTCTACTACATAGTGAGATCCAGGTCAGCTGGGGCAACAGGGAAACCCTGTCTCAAAAGACCATTAAAAATTAAAAAAGAGCTCTAAAAATCGAAGAGTCTTTTATTCACAGACAAGTACACCACTCATTAAAGAAGGTTCGTTTTGGAGGATACTGCATAATTCCACAACTGCTCAGACACAGAGAATATACGTCTGAGAAATGCACGGTCCTAGGTGACATATGTATAACTGAACCTCATGGAACACAGCAGAATGGGGGTTAGAGAGAAACTAGTGCATACCTCAACTCTCACCAGTGGAACTTCCTTATACAACAGAGTGTGATATACACAGAAGGCCACAACTGGCCAAGTTTTAAAGAATAAGAAACTGCAGAGTGTATGTCCCTGGATAGGACTCCTATATTAAACTTCACCTACTCATGGATCGGGGATTATTGCTGAAGAGGGTGCAGAAAGATTATAAGAGCCAGGGCTGGTTCATGAACATAGGGAAGCAGCTTTTCAGGACACTGGATGCTTGCATGTGTGAACTTGTGGCAATGGCGGCATCGAGCACAGGACCCATGCCAACTCAGACAAGAACACAGAATGCAGCAAGAGAAATTAGTGGCAGGTTAGCCCTAGTCTGGGAACTATGGGAGACTGATTACTACTGGGTGAGAGAGAGTGGGTCTTACTTATGCTCTCTAGATAGGCTGACTAGATTCCATGGATGAATTTGCACCAAAGGACATCCGGGTACAAATGCTTGACTGGATAGGATTTAACATGTATGGTGGAATACATAAGGTCTGGTGGGCAGTGGGGGGCAGGGGAGAGCATGGATGGGGGAGGGGACCTAAATTTGATTAAGAACTGTTGTATGAAATACACAAAAACTTGATAAAATTTTATTTTTTAAATCAGAGTTCTAAGTATTTCCACTTAAATATGCACTAGGAATTAAGAAACTTCTTTCACTATATGAATTTCAAGCAATTATTTTAATAAAAAAGTTTTAAAATGATACCTCAAGCTTTTCATCATCGTTTAATCCCTCTTGCCACTTCTCAAATTCATTCATCCAATTCAAAGCAGTATTAAGCGGACAAACTACTAACGCTGTGCTGAAATCCAATTTGTCACACAAAAGAACTGTGTGAAGAAAACTTACCACCTACAAGAAAATTAGTTATCATTTTATTTATATATCCACAAGAAATTAGAAAAATCAAGCAGTCACAACTTAACATTGTTTTGCTTTATAAGCCAACCAACCAGCCAAGAGGCAATAATTTCCAGCCCATATCAAATACAGGTAAAGAAATATAATAGTAACATGACAAAGTTTTACAAAATCATATATAAAGCACTTCCAAATTTCAAAGTTGTTATCTCTATGATCAATATAAATAATATGAATAGTAGGTGGTGTCAGGGCAAAGTAACATTTCCTGATTTTCATGGAAAGCCACCCCACAAAAAAAGTAAGAAAAATACCATTGTCCACTTACAGAAGGCAACTGGAACATGTTCTAACTCACTGAATCTACAATAATTATCTTATAATTAAAACTGCATATACTCACTGTGGTCCCATCTCTGCTACATCTCCTGCTATTCAGAAATGGAGTGATTTTCTCAGCACTGCCAGAAACTAAACCCAGGGCTTTATGTATGTTAGGTAGCTGCTCTATCACCAAGCTATGAACCCAGCCCTAAAATGATGTAGTTTTCATTATGAAAGATTTCACATTCTTATTACTATCACAGATTATTAAAAGTTGGAAAAGAGTCTGGGTGTGGTGGCACATGGATTTAATCCCACCACTGGGAACGCAGAGATAGGTGAATCTCTGTGCATTTGAGGCCAGTTGGTTCTATACAGTGAGTTCCAGGCCAGCTGGAGCTACATAGTGAGACTGTCTCAAAAAAAACGTTGGAAAAGTTTATAGTTGTCAGTAGTCACATATACAACCCCACCACCTCACTCCATTAGGACCTCTACACAAGCATCACTTCTTTAGAGATAGCTGTCCTAACTCTCAATCTTCCCCTCTTAACATATTTTCTGAAAGTACATTTCATTCTTCACTAGAATATAAAATTCTCGAGAAGGAATCTTGTCATTTTTCTTTACTGCTTTGCCTAAAACCAATACACACACACACACACACACACACACACACACACACACACAAACACACACCAAAATAGGTTTTTTTCTTTAGTTCTTACCTGCAAAGTCTTACCAAGGCCCATGCAGTGGGCAAGAATACATCCTGAACCTGGAGATTTCTTTGTTTTTTTCACGGACTCACAGCAGCAATCCCACATAAACTGAACACCTAAAAATTGGTCTTATTATTTTAAATTTAAAAGAACAAGTTAATACTCTTCCCATATAAGCCAGGCGTAGTAGGGATCCTCAGGAGATACAATCTATGAGATCGAGGCCAGCCTGAACTACATAATGAGATCCAGGTCAGCTGGACTACAGGGAGACCCTGCCTCAAAAAACAAAACCAAAAAAAAAAAAAAAAACTCTCTTCTCATATCAACACAATAGAAACAACCAAAATGTCTAAGAAACAGCATTTAAAAAAAAGCTAAAGACAATTGGATTTGTTTTTTCTGCTAAGGTAAATTAGAAATAAAACACAAGCAGAGAAAAGGGTGACTTCTGTTGCTATTACCTAAGCTATCACAGCTGATTTCTCTACACCTTGAGATGGCCCAAAGATACATAAGAATATTTTAAAATAGAAAGTTCAGCTAAAGAGGAATAGTTTCCTATCAAATACACTTTCAGGTTTACTGAGCCAGTTAGAAAAAAAAAATCATGAGAGATAATTCATTATTTCTCCCACAGTAGAAACTAAGAAATAAAAGGGACTTACATTCAAAACTAATTCTAGTATAACACAGCAGAGAGTAGGGATAGTTGCGTAGCTTCCTAATACTAATGTAGAAATATCACTTAAAAACATACTGGGAAATGCTGAATAACATTTCCCAAAGAAAGCTTTTAGTTAAGTGTACCTCTACCTAACCCCTAGAGCCAACTACTACATACCAGAAATCCACTTACTATACATGCCCATTTATAAATAACATTTCTTGCCCATTAAAAACACTACATTTGCAGCTACCCAAACTATGGTCTTCCTCACTTCCTTATGAGCTCTGTAAGGGTGGGGATCATATTATTTTTGCTCGCCAAATGTATCTTCAGTGATTAGCAGAATATTGGACATAGAATACAGGTAAAATTTAACTAAAAGTGATTGAATTAATAGCTTCTTACCGTCTACTTGATGTGGTTTCAATTTTATAACCATGTTTCTGTGAACCTGAACTAAAGGTTCTTTGGTTTCTTCATCTTCATCTAAAACCAATTTTGTTGTTATTGGACACTTGGTAGGCGAAGCATCTTCAATTTCTATTACCTACAAAAAAGGGAGTTGCTGATAGCTCACAGAAATCTTTCAAGCAACGGCAGTATCAATCATAGCAAGGGAGACTTTTCAAAATATAGATAAGCCTTTTGCCCCAGAAAATATCCAATGAGAAGGCCCAGGTTTATGTTTTCCCAAAATAAAAAAACCTCCAGTGGACTTTAAATCATAACAGTAATGTCAGGAATTTGGTTTAATGGTTTGCATCCAAGATATCACAATACACATATATTAGGTATGATTTTTGAGAAAAGAAATAGCTCTCTAAGTGAAATACACGCTGTACAAGCACGTGGACCTGAGTTCAATTCTCAGAACCCACCCTTGTCAAGACAACACTGTGAAGGTGGAGACAGACTGATCCCTGGGGCTTACTGGCCAGTCAGTTGAGCCTAACTGGCTAGCACCAGATCAGTGAGAGACTCTGTCTCAAAAAACACAGTGGATGCTTCCTGATGAACAACACTCAAGGTTGATCTCTGGCCTCTACATGCACATACATCACCCAAAACACACATAGAAATACATACATACACACACACACACACACACACATATTCTTTTATTATATTAATTCACATTTTGTGGGAGTGAAAAACTAAGAGACAGAGAAGCTAACCAAGCTGTACAAGTTCATACAACTATTAACTATCATAATGCTGAGAATTATACCTAGAGAATTGGCCGCCATGGTCCATGGTCTTAAGCAAAACACTTTTTTAACAAAGAAAAGGTTTATATGAATAGTTTTACTGTTTCATGCCCCCCAAAGATTCATTATTTAAAAATTGTAAGAGTACAGTATGGCTGAGGGTAACTGAGCTTGCCTAGCCTATGTGGGGCCCCAGGTTAAAAGCCTAGTACAGGAAACAAACACAACTTTTTAAGAGCCAGTCAGTGGTACAAACCAATTGGGAGGTAGAGACAAGAGAATCAGAAATTCATGGAGAGCCTTAGCCACATAATGAGTTCGAGGACAAGCTATACTACAAATATCCTGTCTCCAAAACCAAAAAATAAAGGCCTTAAATCCATGATTCTTCTCTCTTGCAGTCCTGAGTGCTGGGATTACAGGAATTTTTCCACATCTAGCCTAGCAATTATCTTGAAACAAAATAAGAAACTACACAATTTCAGGATAAATGTTTGTCAGTGTCTCTTTTTTTGAAGTTTGCTTTGATATTTTATTTGTATGAGCATTTGCCTGTGTGTAGGAAGTGCACTACGCCTGTGCCTGGTGCCCAAGAAGGCCAGAAGGGGGCCTGGAACTAGAACTACAGATGATTATAAGCTGCCATGTGGGTGATAGCAACAGATCCCAGGTCCTCTGCAAGAGCAGCAAGTACTCTTAACCACTGAGCCATCTCTCCAGCCCATTGTCAGTATCTCTTTAAAAGGATGATCTTTTAAAGCTCCATAACTATAATAACATTCTCATATCTAAAATTGCAAATTAAATCATAGACTTGTAATCAA
>NW_008341888.1:1795886-1801048 GCF_000622305.1 Nannospalax galili | reverse complement strand
TAAATTAACATTGGGAGACACTGTAGTGTAGTGGAGCATAACTAGCAATGGCCATTTAGGTTCAAATTTCATTTCATTTTGCTACCTAAATTCTTAGCTTAGTTTCTATATTTATAGAGTAGAAGACGCTTCAACAGCCTTCACAAGGGTAGTGTGGCAATTAAATATGGCAGTGTATCTAAAGGACTTAGCATTCACTATGTATTGACTAATTATTATGTCCTAGTATACGTGAGTACCATGACACATCATAGGATGGAAAATGTCCTAAATGCCTTGGCCAGCTACAGGGGATCCAGCACCATCTTCTAACCTCCATGCTCATACGTACACAAACCCACATGCATACAAACATATATACAAATAAATGAAAATAAATCTTTTAAAAAATGCTTTATTTTCAGGAATGGTGGCAAAAGTCTTCAATTCCAGTACTTGGGAGGCAGTGAGATCGAGGCCAGCCTGGTCTACATAGCAGAGTTCCAGGCCAGCTGGGGCTACAAAGAGACCCTGTGTCAAAAACAAAACAAAACAAAACAAGAATCTCAACTCTTTCTATGTACCTAATTATTCTAACATAGCCTAATGAGGATTTTTAAGTTGCATAGCATACTACTAGTAAGTATGAAACAATTTTAACTAGGAATCTGTAGCTTTATCATAACATTCTACTCTGAAAATACTGAATGTGTCCATGACATATATCTATGAAAATTATGCATCAAACAGAAGTTGGTTACCTCTCTTAATTTCTCTCTCTCACGCTCCCTCTCTGCAATACGTTTTCGCCTCTCTTCCTCTTCTTTAAGGGCATTCTGTGTTTCTGTTCTTAGTTTATCATCTTTAAGAATCTTCCGAATTTTCTTTCTGCCTTTTCCAGGTGACTTAGAATCATCATTTTCATCTTCCTCCTCCTCTTCCTCCTCTTCCTCTTCTTCTTTTCGTTCTTCTTCAGAATGGCTCTATGAAATTTAAATATAGAGAAAAGCATTAGAAAATTTTTAATTTACTCATTTCAAATTGTACTATTTAATGTGCAAACAAGTAGTAGAAGACAGGCTTTAGAATTGTATTTAAAAGTAAAGGAGTGCTGAGCATGGTCAAGGGCCTTTAATCCCAGCCCTCAAGGCCAGCCTGGTCCATACAGTGACTCCCAGCAGGCTGGGGCTAAGGAGACCTTGACAAAAAAAAAAAAAAAAAAAGAAGAAGAAGAAGGGAAAAAAAAACTAACAACAAAAGCAGTGTTAAATAAAACACAATTTAAAATGGCAAAGGTGACCAAGCATGGTGGCACTCGCCTTTAATCACAGCACTTGAAAGGCAGAGGTAGGTAGATCTCTGAGTTCTAGGCCAGCCTGGTCTATACACCAGGTTTCACACCAGCAAGGACAACACAGTGAGAATCTGTCTCAAAGAAAGAAAAAAGGGGGGTGGGGGGTAATCAAGGCAGAAGAATAGAATAGATTTCTTTTTAAAATGTACACAAATGGCTAATAAGAACATGAAAATATGCCTAACCATACAGGTCACAGGAAAAAAAATGAAAACCACTTTAAGATACCATTTTACACTCATTATATGGCAATTATTAAATAACTAAGGTAAATAAAGTAAATGTTAGCAAGCATGTGCAGGATTTGAAACACTGGTTCTGTGCTTATAGGAGTCAAATGATATTACCAATATTGAAAGTGTGTAGACATTTCTCAAAAAAATTAACATATAATTATTCTATGATCCAGCAATTACACTATTATATACATACCAAAAACAATTAAAAGCAGGCGCTCTAACGGGTATTTGGCAGTCATGTTTATAACACCTTTCAAAATAGTTAAAAAGAAATAATCCATGCCTATCAACAGATGAATGAGTAACAAAATGTGATACAGACATGCAATGCTTTATTGGAGATGTAAAAAGAATGCAATTCTAGGGCTGGAGAGATGACTCAGTGGTTAAGAGTATGGGCTGCTCTTCCAGAGGACCTGGGTTTGGTTTCCAGCACCTATATGGCAGTTAACAACCATCAGTTACTCCAGTTCCAGGGGATCCAATACCTTCTTCTGGCATCAAGGGGTATCAGGCATACATGTAGCAAATTTACATACATACAGACAAAACACTCATACACACAAAATAAAAATGAATAAAAACTTTAAAAAATAAAATTTAAAGAGATTCCTTACACAACTGTAAAATTTTAATGAGAAAATGCGATTCATGAATGCAACATAGAGAGGCAACAGTGACTTTCCTATAGAGCATCATACTGCGTGCCTGCTACAGTTCAAGTAAGCAATGTCAGTCTTACCTTATTTTCACTAGATGAATCTTCTTGAACCTTTATGCGTCGTCTTTTCTTTTTCTGTTTGTAACTCCGCTGATTTTCTTCCAATTCTGCTTTCTTTGCAGACCTGAAGAAAAACGTAAGTGCAAAATAAAAAAGTTCATGATGACCTTCCTTCAATGAATTATGTACTATTTTGGAAATGGTACATATTTAGGAAATATTCAGTAGGTTTAAAATGGATATGCCAACATAAACTCCTAATTTTAATGCAATAGCCAACCGTTTATGATATCCACAGGGAAGATTTGGTATATGAGTACTAAGACTAATGAAATGATTTTAGGACTGTTTTTCTGATAAGAAATGCAATACCAAAGGAAGAAATACATTTTCTACAAATAACGCACACCAATGCATAACCACTATTTCAAAAAGCAGATTACAAAAGTTAGATTCTATTTCTTCCATAACAGGTCACAGAAATTTTTTAAAAGGAGGAATAAATCTTAGAGAGAAATGTATTTGGGGGCTTAGAAACTGGTACGCAGAGTCACGTTAATCTAGACCTAAACAATAAATAAACTCAGAAAATAACAAGTACTAGGTCAAAATGGTGTAAAGAGGAACCTTTGAGTAGTAATGGTAGAAACAGGAATTTGAACACAAGTGTTTTCACCATGTTCACATTAGTAGTATTCACAGTAGCCAAAAGAAAGAAGCTAACTGTCCATAAATGGATGAATCAACAAAAAGTTTGATAAAGACACACAATGGGACACTTTGCTGCCTTGAAAAAAAATTCTGATATATTAAGCTACAGCGCATTCCTGAAGACATAATGGTAAATCAAATAAGGGAGTCACAAAATGGCAAATATTATATGGTTCCATTTCTGGTAGGTACCTAGAATAATCAAATTCATAGAAAAAGAAAGATGGTAGATGACAGGGGCTGTGGAAAACGAACAAAGAGAAATTACTGTTTAATGAGTATAGCTCCACTTTCATAAGATAAAACTGCTTTGACAGTTTTCATGTTCTGACAGTGGTTGCCAAAAAAGTCAATGTTATTAACACTATCAAGCTATATACTTTAAAATGGTTAAGAAGGGGCTGGAGGGAAGATGGCTCAGTGCTTAACAGCACTGGCTGCTATTCCAAAGGACAGGCTTCAATTCCCAGCAGACACATGGTGGCTAAAAAAAATCTGTAACTACAGTTCAAAGGGATCCAACACCCTCTTCTGTCCTCCACGGGCATTGTGTGCACATGGTGCACTTACATACATGTAGGCACAACACTCATACACATAAAATAAAAATAAATAATAAACACAATTTTTAAAAAATAGTTCGGGGCTGGAGAAAAGGCTCAGCAGTAAAGAGCACTGACTGTTCTTGCAAAGGACCTGGGTTCAGTTCCCAGTACCCACATAATGGCTAACAACCCTCCATAACTCCAGTTCCAGGGGACCCAACACCCTCTGCTGGCCTCCAGGGGCACTGCATGCACACGGTGCACTTAAATATATGCAGGCAAAACACTCATATACATAAAAATAAGTAAATAGTCCTCTGCTTCCATGGGTCTGCACAACCCACAGGCCTCTCTCCAACCCACAGGCCTCTCTCTATGGGTAAGACAATCGGGCCCTCCACACCTTGACTCCCCCACCCTCATTCACCCTCCCATCTCCCCCACCGATCTCTACTCCTAGTCCCATTCCTTGTCATGACGCCCCAGACACCTGGAGAACCACCACTGCTTCCTGATCCTTCGCATCCAGATGAACCCAGTTCCTTCTCAGGTCCCCAGGAGAACTCTGGGCCTGGCACAGCCCTCACCTCCCTCTGCTTCAGTGGTCCTGGACCATACGCAGCCCTCTCTCCGACCCACAGGCTTCTCTCCAACCTGCAGGCCTCTCTTTGAACCACACACCTCTCCCAGGATAAGTCGATTGTGCCCTCCATGCCTTGACACCCCCAGCCTCATTCACCCACCCATCTACGCCACCCTTCTCTCCTCCTACACTGAGCCCTGTCCCATTCCTTGTCTTGGCACCCCAGACACCTGGGGAACCACCACTGCTTCCTGACCCATTGCATCCAGACCAAACCAGCTCCTTCTTGGATCCCCAGGAGCACTCTGAGCCTGGCCCGCACTTCACCTCCCTTTACATCCCTGGGCCTGCATGACCCACCAGACTCTGTCCTGGACACCAGGGCTGACATTTCTTCTTCCTGATCCTTTGCATCCAGACCAACCCAACTCCTCAGTGCAGTCCCCAGGAGCCGTTGGGGCCGCTTCCCGCCCCCATCTTCCTTTTCATCTCTAGGTGAGACGGCCAACAGCTACCCTAGAGCAGCATCTTTCCTGGACCCGGCACACAGGCCAGTCCAACCCCCAAATTCCTGAAGCCAAAATCTTTCTAGGAGGAATCCAAACCTAAGGAGAAAGCCTGAGAGCATCTGATCCTCATCTGACTTGGGCCTCTGTGGGAACTCCTAAAGACAAAAGCAGTCTGGCCACTCCAATGTAAAATCAAAAGAGAGAACCATAAGCTTAGAGGAACCAGCTTTTCATGTCCCAAAAGGAAACCACAAAGAGAAAGTTTACAAAAAGAAGACCTGAACTTAAAGGGTTGAGTCTCACACAAGAAACAGAAACTACAAAAGAAATTCACATGTCAAAATCACAGAGAAAAAATTAATAACATGAAAAAAAAAATAAGCATATCCCCACCAAATATCATTAGTCCTCTAGAAGAGTACAATGAGAACCCACAGAGATAATGCAGGACATGGAACTCAAAAGAACAATTATAAACATGATAAAAGAATTCAGTGAATTTAAAGAACACACAAAAAAAA
>NW_008341888.1:1795156-1795829 GCF_000622305.1 Nannospalax galili | reverse complement strand
TTGAAGAATACTCAGACTGAAACGAAGAAGGAAGTGAAACACTCAGTAAGCAATTAAAAATGACAGGAGAAAGCCGCACCATTAGGATGACTGAAAAGGAAAACAGAGTATCAAGACTGGAAAATAAAGTGGACAAACGAGACCACTCAACCAAAGATTATGAAAAATTTAAGAAAGCACAAGAATGGAACATGCAAAAATTGTGTGACACCATAAAAAGACCAAAATTACGAATCATAGGCATACAGGAAGGAGAAGAATCCCAAGATAATGGCATGGACAAGATCTTCAATAGAATCAAAAGAGATAAATGGAAGCTTAGATAAACCAGCTTTTCATGCCCAAAAAGTAAACCACAAAGACATATAAAGTTCACAAAAATAAGTAGACCTAAACTTGAAGGCCTGAGTGTCACACAAGAATCAAAAGAGAAACAACAAATCACATATAAAGGAAAACCCATCAGAATTACAGATGACTTATCAATACAAACTACGAAAGCCAGAAGAGCCTAGACTAAAGAATTCACAGTTTTAAATGACCAGAGATGCCAACCTAGATTACTATACCCAGCCAAAATGTCTATTATAGTTGAAAGGGGAAAGAAAAATCTTCCATGACATCAATAGGCTAAAGGAATTCATGTCCACAAAACAAACCATTCAGAGAGCTC
>NW_008341888.1:1794377-1795100 GCF_000622305.1 Nannospalax galili | reverse complement strand
TGCAGAAAAAAATCCAATGAAGGTATAACTGTGGAAAAGTACAGCTATATCAAGAATGTAAACAAATAAAAATGACAGGATTCAATACTCATCTTTCATTAATTACTTTAAATATTAATGGACTGAACTTCTCAGTCAAAAGACACAGACTATATGAATGGATTAAGAAACAAAACCCATCTTTTTGTTGTCTGCAAGAAACTCATCTCACTTTCAAGGATAGACACTATCTCAAAGTGAAAGGATGGGAAAAAAAATACCAAGCAAATGGCACTAAGAAAAAAGAAGGCATAGCAATTCTAACAACTGACAAAATACTTTAAACTAAAACTAATTAGAAGAAAAAAGAGGGCCACTTCATTCTGATTAAAGGAACAATAAATCAAGAAGGTATTATAAACATGAACATATATTCACCAAACTCTGCTGCACGCAACTTCATAAAAACAATACTACAGAAATTTAAGACCCAGATTAATCCCAACTCATTAATAGTAGGGGACTTCAATACCCCACTGTCTCCATTACAGTCAACAGGGCAGAGAGTTAACAGAGAGATATCTGAATTAAACAATACCATATATCAAAAGGACTTAACAGACATCTACCAAGTATTTCACCCAAGAACCAAAGGAAATCCTTTCTACTCAGCACTCCATGGAACCTTCTCCAAAATCGACCATATACTGGGGCACAAAACAAACCTCAACAAATAAAAAAAGA
>NW_008341888.1:1792106-1794364 GCF_000622305.1 Nannospalax galili | reverse complement strand
TGAAATAATTCCATGCATTCTATCAGACCACAATGCAATAAAGCTTACAATGAACACAGAAGAAACCCCAGTAACCACATGAACACATGAGATTAAACAACACACTCCTGAATGATGAATGGGTCAAAGAGAAATTAAGAAAGAAATAAAAGCATTCCCGGAACTAAATGAAAAAGACAATAGAACACAATAAAACCTCTGGGACACGCTGAAAGTGGTCCTTAGAGGGAAGTTTATAGCTCTAAGTGCCTACATTAAAAAATTGGAAAGAACACAAATAAATGACATAACATTGCAACTCAACACATTTGAAAAGCAAAAACAAACAAAACCCTAACCCAGCAGACAAGAAGAAATAACAAAAATCAGGGAAGAAATTAATGAAATTGAAACAAAGAAAAAAATACAAAGAATGAACCAACCCAAGAGCTGGTTCTTTGAAAAGATAAACAAAGATTGACAGACTGCTAGCCCAGTTAACCAAGAGAAAGAAAGAGCACCTCCAAATCAACAAAATCAGAGATGATGTGGGGGAACATCACAACAGACACCAGAAAGATACAGAACATTATAAGGGAATACTTTAAAAACCTATATGCTACTAAATTTGAAAACCTAAAAGAAATGCATGGATATCTAAAGGCATAGGAACCACCAAAACTAAACCAAGAAGAGATTAACAGCTTAAACAGACCATTAACATAAAAAAATTGAAAAGGTAATACAAAACCGCCCGACTAAAAAATGCCCAGGACCAGATGGATTTACGGCAGAATTCTATCAGACATTTAAAGAAGATCTACATCCAATACTACTTAATTTATTCAAAAAGATAGAAATGGAGGGAGAACTTCCAAATTCCTTCTATGAAGCCAGCATCACTCTAATATCAAAGCCAGGTAAACATACAACTAAAAGAGAAAACTATAGACCCATATCCTTAATGAATATAGATTCAAAAATCCTCAACAAGATACTTGCAAACCACATACAGACACACATCAAAAAGATCATTCACCATGATCAAGTAGGCCTTATCCCAGAGGTGCAGGGATGGTTCAATATACGTAAGTAAATAAACATCGTAAATCATATAAATGCACTCAAAAACAAGAACCACATGGTCATCTCAATAGATACAGAGAAGGCCTTTAACAAAATTCAACATGCATTTATGTTCAAAGTCCTAGAGAGAATTGGACTGGATGGAACATACCTCAACATAATTAAAGCCATATATAACAAACCCAAAGCCAACATCATTCTAAAGGCAGAAAAACTGGAAGCATTCCCATTGAAATCAGGAACCAGACAAGGCTGTCCACTATCTCCACTTCTCTTTAACATACTGCTTGAAATTCTTGCAAGAGCAATAAGACAAGAGCAGGAAATTAAAGGAGTAGTCATTGAAAAAGAAGAGATCAAATTATCCCTTTTTGCAGAGGATATGATATTATATCTAAGAGACACCAAGAATTCCACCAGAAAACACCTAGAAATTATTAACACATTCAGAAAAGTGGCAAGTTACAAAATTAACCTACAAAAGTCTGTAGGCTTTCTATATACCAATAACAAGCAATCAGAGAAAGAGCACATGGAAACACTCTCCTTCACAATAGCTGCAAAAAAAAAAAATCTCGGAATAAACCTGACCAAAGACATTAAAGACCTCTTCAATGGAAATTTTGAATCTTTTAAGAAAGAGATTGAGGAAGACATCAGAAGATAGAAGGACCTCCCATGCTCATGGATTGGAAGAATTAATATAGTGAAAATGACCATCCTACCAAGAGTCATATATAGATTCAATGCAATGCCAATCAAAATCCCCATGACATTTTTCACAGAATTGGAAAAAACTATCCTAAGATTCATATGGAAGCACAAAAGACCTCGGATAGCCAAAGCAACACTGAGCACTAAGAGCAATGCTGGGGGGATTACTATACCAGATTTTAAGCTGTATTACAGAGCTTTAGTTATAAAACCAACATGGTACTGGTACAAAAATCGATGCATAGATCAATGGACCAAAATTGAAGACCCAAATATTAGTACATGCAATTTCAGCCACCTGATATTTGACAAAGGGGCCAAGAATATTCACTGGAGGAAAGACAGCATGTTCAGCAAATGGTGCTGGCCAAACTGGATCTGCACCTGTAGAAGAATGAAACTAAACTCCTATCTTTCACCCTGCACAAAAGTCAATTCCAAATGGATCAAAGACCTCAATGGAACTCTGAAACTGTTAG
>NW_008341888.1:1790733-1792053 GCF_000622305.1 Nannospalax galili | reverse complement strand
GAAGCAAACAGAAAACCCACAGAATGGGAGAAAATCTTCACCAGCGACACATCTGACAGAGGTTTAATACCCAGAATATATAATGAACTCAAAAAGCAGAGAATCAAGACAAGAAGTAACCCAATTAAAAGATGGGCTAAGGAGTTCTCGAAAGAATAAGATGGCTATGAAGCATCTTAAAAGATGTTCAACATCACTAATAATTAGGGAAATGCAAATTAAAACCACTTTAAGATTTCATCCTACCCCAGTCAGACTGGCTAAAATCAAGAGAACAAATGATACCAAATGTTGGAGAGGATGTGGGGAAGGGGAACACTCATCCCCTGCTGGTGGGGCTGGAAAATGGTTCAACCCCTATGGAAAGCAGTGTGGAGAACTCTTAAAAAACTACAAATGAACATACCATTTGACCCAGTTATACCACTCCTTGGCATATACCCAAAGAACTCATCCTATCGCAGAGACACATGTACATTCATGTTTCTTGCTGCTCTTTTCACAATAGCTAGGAGCTGGAAGCAACCTAATTGTCCTTCAATTGACGAGTGGATAATGAAATTGTGGTTCATTTATACGATGGAGTTTTACTCAGCAGTAAAGAAAGATGAAATCACGAAATTTGCAGGTAAATGGATGGAACTAGAAACTGTTATACTAAGTGAAGTAACAAAGACTCAGAACAAACATCGACATATGTTCTCCCTCATATGTGGATCCTAGAACCAAATCCTGATAAGTGAGTATGTATCCAGACATAACTACAGGAACCAGGATAATGGAAAGGAAACAGGGAGGTAAAGGAAAAGAAAGAACCTGAAAGAGAAGAACAGTAGGAAACAGGCCTTAATAAGGGAGATATGGATAAAAATTGGGTTAGTTTAAGGGAGGGGGGACAGGAAGGGTATACAAGGAACCTAGGGGATAAAGGGAAATAAGGAGCTCAAGAGAGGTAGGAAAATGGGGTAACCTTAAGTGGGAAAACCATGAGGGAGGGGTGAGACAATGCAAGAGATACACAATGCCTAACTAGTTTTGAAAACCAGAGGGAACCATGTTACTCCTACAACCTACTGACAAATTATACATAGCAGATCAAGAAATATAAGTCTAGGTAAGGTTTATCTGAGCCCAAGATTTAGCTACATGACACACAGTAATTAAAAGTACCCGACTGGTGGAAGTAACCTTCTTGGATGTTTAACAGACATACTTTGAGGCCTATAATAATTTGGTCAGAGGGACATAAAGGACAGTTTTTGCTCCTAGCCCTCCTAGGTCAACTAGTTCCAGGGGACTATGAACATCTCTCAAAATGTC
>NW_008341888.1:1731864-1790181 GCF_000622305.1 Nannospalax galili | reverse complement strand
TCTAATAGATGGAACTTGTAAAAGAAAGGAGCCAGGGGCTCCTCCCAAGCCTATGTGACCCCTGAGGAACCGATCCTCAAATGGCCTTAAGATTAAAAACAAATTGGTTTATCTGGGCCAACTGTAAGACCTTAAACACCCAAAAAGGAAAGTATAACCAAATATTAAAGGGGCCAATATAATTTTTTAAGAGTCCATATGCATAGCTAAAGGCTACATAACAAGCAAAAGTGCCAGATAGGCGATACCTTCTTTTGAGTTGTTGGCCACAGTGGCCAAAGGGACTCCCAGATAGTAACCCAGCATAGAACTGGGAAAATGAACAATACACCCCAATCTTATCTAAAGGAATATTGACAACTGATTGCTGCTAGATGAGTAACAGGTGACCTTCCTAAAACAAAGATCTTGAGATAGGCTGACTAGATTCACCAGATGGACAAGTAGTGGGGATTGGCTGGGGGTGCCGACAACACAGCAGACAGTAGCAGGGTTATCAGAGTATCAGTGCTCTAGTCGGGGTAGGGAGGTTTTCGGAAGATGCCATCTGGGAAGTGGGTGTATAGTTGAATTAAATGGTTTGGGATGTTCTGTGTGATATAAAGACACATAAAAAACCCAACAAATTTTTTTAAATGTATTATATTTGAGGAGGAAGCATAAAAATTACTTCATGTTAATTAGTAGAGGTGATGAACATTACCATTGAAATCTACACAATGACTTTACAGACATACACAGGCACTGAGGGTCCAAGTGCAACCAATTATGAGTAGTAATAATCAGATACATACAGATTAGAGATGCATAAGCCAACATTACAGTGTTAGTAGCAAAAACAATGAGTCTTTCTGCAAGGAACTATGTATTCTAAAATGAAATGGAGATCTTTTTTAAAGGTTAAAAACTCATTCAATTTTATTTCTTACAGGGCTTATACTGAGTTCAATATTGTATAACTGTATTAATTCAACTGTGAACCTAGAAACTTGCACCCACTTGTGAAAAAGATGTACTCTTGCTCTGGAATGTGTTACTGAATATGCTAAAGCTGTAATGAAATGCTTCTTCTAATTATGTAGTTATTAAAAATTTTTTTAAAATAATGATTAAAAAAGTAAGTAAATAAAATTTTAGGATTTTTTAAAAATATGATTAAAAACCCCAAATAAATAAATACCTAAAATAAAAGCAGCTAGATGTGGTGATGCATGCCTTTGTCCCAGCACTCAGGAGCTGGAGGCAGACAGGTCTCTATGATTTCGAGGCCAGCCTTGTCTAGTGAATTCCAGGCCAGAGCTACATAGTGAGACCCTGCCTCAATCCCTGCCCCAAAATAAAATAAATTAAAATGGTGAAGATGGGGCTTGGAAGGATGGCTCAGTGATTAAGAGTGCTTACTGCTCTTGCAGTGGACCTGGGTTCAATTTCCAGAACCCAAATGGTAGCTTGCAACTGTCTGTAACTCTAGTTCCAGGGTATCTGACACCCTCTTTTGAGCTCCACGGGCACCAGGTATACACGTGGTGCACACACATATATGCAAGCAAACACTCATACCCATAAGATGTATCTTTTTTTAAAAAAAATGGTTAAATGGTAAATTTTACCCTATGTACATTTTGTCACCATAAAATAATCATTAACAAAGTAGTAACACAGCCTAGGAGTGTATCTCAGTAGCAACTATGTAGCATGCACAAGACCTTGAGCTCTATCTTTAGCAATGCAAAAACAAGCAAAAAAGTAATAAGTGGCTGGGGCTGTAGCTCAGGTGGTATAGTACTCGCCTACCACATTCAATACTCTACATTCAATACCCAGTATGCATTAAACTGGGTGCAGTGGTGTACACTTCTCATCCCAACACTTAAGAGGCAGGAGTATTAAAACCTCAAGTTCTCGCTGGGTGTGGTGGCGCACGCCTGTAGTCCCAGCACTTGGGAGGCAGAGCAGGTAGATCTCTATGAGTTCAAAGACAACCTGGTCTACATAGTAAGTTCCAGGCCAGCTGGGGCTACAGGGAGACCCCGTTTCAAAAAAAAACCCTTCATGTTCAAGTTCATCCTTCGCTACACAGTGGGTTCAAGGCCAGTCTTGACTACATGAGACTCTGCCTCAAGGGAGAGGGAGGGAGGGAGGGAGGGAGGGATGTACCTCAGTTGGTAGAGTCCTTGCCTAGAATGCATAAAACCCTGGATTCGGCACTACATGAATTACACATGGCAATTTGTTTTCTTAATTTTTCATAACATAAATTCAATGTACAGAGTGATGGGCTTCATAAAGATATTTTCACTCAAGAATGTCATGTATTTTGACCATATTCATTTCCCATTACTGTTCTCCTGGCCTGTCCCTACAAGTCACCATCCCCTTCCTCTTTCCTCTGTGTGTGTGTATGTGTGTACACCCACTTGACCATGCCACTGACATGTGGAGCTCAGAGGACAACTTGCAAAATTCAGTTCTCTCCTTCCACCGTGTGAGTTGTGGGGATGAAACTGAGATCCTCAGGTTTGGCAAGTGCCTTTTACATACTCAGCCATCTCGCTGGTCCCTCTTTCTCTTTTCAAAACTTCAAATCAAAATATTATACGTTATATTTAATTAATTTTACTTGCAACAATAGCCATTTTCAAATAATTTGAAAGTACAGTCGTTTAGATTAATTCCTAACTTTTGTTTAGATCTGTCTATCCTATCTATCTATCTATCTATCTATCTATCTATCTATCTATCTATTATCTATCAATCATCTATCTAATAGTGGGGCATCAGGTGTGCTACAGCACACACACATACTTCAAAGGACAACATGCAGGAGTTGATTCCCTCCTTCTGTCATGTGGTTCCCAGGGATCAAACTCAGGTGGGTCAAAATTAGCAGCAAGCACCTTCACTCAGATCAATCTCAGTAACACAATTCCTAACAGTTCTGTAAAAACAGTGTAATATATACCTTGTTCTTGGTCGCTGCTCATCCTCAGATTCACTGACTTCTTCACTAACTCCTGACTCCTGAAAATCAGAATCTTCTGAATCTTCACTGCTCACTTAAATTTAGAAAAAAAAATTACTAAATATTTTTCAAAAGGAACTTAATTTGCTAATAACTCCACATTAAGAGAATTGTTATACAAAGAATATCAAGAGTATATACATAAATTTATGTTAATTACATCATATAAAACATACAATTTAATGATTCAAATGGTACCCGTTGAACATTCCTAATCAGAAGATCTGAAATGCTCCAAAATCTGAAGCTGTCTGAGCACCAACATGATTCCACTACTAAAAACTTGCACATCTGACCTCAAGTGCCAAGTTGCTGCCAAAATGCAGGTGCAATAGGCATACTACATAAAATTACCTTCAGGCTATGTACATGAGGTGTACGACACATGAATGACGCTTCTATTTTGATATGGGTTTCTTCTCCGAAAATATCTCATTATGTACATACCAATATTTCAAAATTTAAAAATTCTAATCAAAACACTTCCGTTTCCAAGCTTTTCAGATAAGATACACTCAACCTCTATTTATTAATATAATTGAAATTTATACCAGATATAATTATAAAACTATAGTTCTACATCAAAATATGGGTATTTGATTGTATATGGATTGACAAAATGAAAATTACCAGTACATAAACTATGTAAGTAATTAACAAAAGGTAATTTAGGTAAAAATAAGTCTGGCTATTTAAAACAAAGTAGGCTGCCCAAGATAAAAGGATTACAGACTCCCTGCCAATGAAGACAGCTAAAAATTATGAGCAGAACAAGGAAAGAAATGACCTGAGGACTCTGAAAGAGATGCCAACAGCAAGCAGACTGGTGGCTGAAACCAAGACCTGAATAATGGCTCCCCTATCATGGGAGGAGGGCACATGACAAGATAGCTGTTGCGTGCCTTGAGTCATTTTCTTCCTTTGTCTCCTGATTTTTTAAATTGAATTTTTGCGATTCTCATACAATACAATTTGATAGTGTCTCCTGCTTTTAACTGGAAGGCAGGAAGAATTCCAAAACTATATAGAGGACCCTGAGCGCAAAGCTGTCACAATTTTCTGGCCACACACTTACACTAGACATGAGGTCTGATGTTGTGACTAGTGTATGAAGGGGATCTCCAGTACTGTCATAGTAACAGAAGCATAAAAATTCCAGAAGGCCGATCTTTCTGGACAGAGCAAGTAAGGGCAAGGAAAATAAGATGAATCTGGATAATATTCCAGCGCCAGAAAGTAAAGCAGTGTTCAAACAATGATGAATTCATGTTGAAAAGGACACAGAACCTTAACAGGAGGGAACTTCCAACAGCCAAAGCTAAAAGACCCTAGGTAACCATAGTCCTGGATTTTAAGAACAGTGGCTCCATAGGTAGTGACAAAGTCCCAACTGTACTGGTGCAATAATTTTTGCTTTGGTATTTTGTTTCGTTTGAAACAAGTGCTCCCACTGTAGTCCAGGCTGGCCTAGAACTCATGATGAGGGCCAATCTGGCTTGAGCTTCACAGCAATCCGATGCCTGCCTCTGCCTCTCAAGTGCTGAGATTGCAGGCATGCAACCAAACACAGCCATACTTCTGTGGTGGTAATCCTGTCAAACTTTGTAAGGATCTCAATTTTATCATGAGCAACAATGCACAAATACATTTTAAAGGAAGAACTGAGAAAATGAACCAACATTTTTCAAAAATGCCAAGATCATAAATGGAAAGACAAAGACTGTCACAGATCGACAGATTTAAGGAGACATTATAAATGAATGCAATAGGAGATTCTTAACTGGGTATCAGAACAGAAAAGGGAAATTACTAGCAAAACTAAAAATATCTGAATAAGAAACATACCTTTTATCAGAGAATAGAAAACATGTTATAGAGCACATGGTCTCCAATTCAAGTACTTATCTCTCCTCAACTTCGCCATTTTACATAAGTGAAAACAGGCAAATGAATAAATATAGCAGTGTTTCCATGAAACTATGCATAAAAACAGATTAGACTCATAGTATCATTAGCTAACACCTGGCTTCGTTAATTAGCACAACACCAATGTTAATTTCCCAATTTTAATAACTGAATGATGATGAGTATAAGATTACAATCATCAGAGCTAGATAAAAAGTATAAAGGAACTCTGGATAATTTTTTTTAGACAAGGTCTCACTTTGTCTCCCAGCTGGCCTGAACTCTCTATGTAGAACAGGCTGGCCTTGAACTCACAGAGATCCACTGCCTCTGCCTCTCAAGTGTTGGGATTAAAGGCGTGTAGCACCACGCCTAGCATCTCTAGATCATTTTTGCAACTTATCTGTAAATCTATAATTATTTCAAAACTTAAAAATCTCAAGATCGAGTTTGACTTCAGATCAAAATTAAAGTTCTATTTGACCTAAAACACAGAAGAGAATATATATACTTATAAAATTTACTATGGCAGAATACTTATTTAATATTAAATAGGCATAGAAATTCTATTTAAAGTGACTGAAAGGTTCTAGATCTAGATAGTAGTAATTATATACAATGTGATACACCAAACTGTACACTTAAAGATATCTAAAATGGAAAATTTTGTATATGTTTCACCATACACAAAAAACAATTACTAAGCAATTAGGAAGTTGAAGGAACTATAGAAACACACTAACATGCACGGCCACATGTATACACTATCAAACTCTGATTAAATGTAATTTTAATCTAGCATTAATTTTTCATCCAACATTTAATCTTTATAATTTTTAAACTTAACAAACTTTCTAATCATTCACAGAGCACCTGCTTCCCTTTTCCTATACTTGTTGCTATCGGTTCACCATATTTATTTTATCTCCATCCATTCATCCATCCATCCCTCCATCTATCCTCATACATCTTTCTGCACTGAACCACTACGCTTTATCCCATGCATAAAGATATCATCAATATTATAAAAGCTGAAAACTGAATCTATCATTACTTTAGTTTACAAATTTTCTGTAAAATAACTGTATAGCATTTTTCAATTATAAGAAAATGAAATTTCACATGCTGTACAATTTTTTATACATTTAAATTGAATTTAACCTAATTGATTAAACTGTGTAAGTATACAATTCTGCTTTGTTTCTACACCATCTCCCAATTCTAGTTCCTACACAATACAGGAATAGCAAAATTCACAAAACAAAATCATGCAACTCAAATCTGAGTATCAATTACTATAACCACAAAATATGGAAGAATCTTTCAAAGTTTAATCCCCCCTACACAGAAAAAAAAGAACACTTGGGTAATAAAGTACCAAATGAATGAGCAATAGAAATGTATGTGACAGGAAACACCCTATTCCTTCATCCAGGTGCCCTACATGCTCATGAAATAGCCCATTTATGATCATTTTTAAAAATTACTGTGCATAAACAGGTGCACACGCATATGGAAGGCAGGGGCTGATGTGCTGGGTCTTCCTCTATTGCTTTCCACCTTATTTGTTAAGACAGGGTCTGTCATGGAACCTGGCATACACAGATTGGCTAGACTGGTTGGCCAGCAAGATCCTGGGAACCACCTATCTCCACCCACCCAGCACTGGGGTGCTGCCATGCCCAGAGTTTTACATGTGTGCTAGGGGTTTCCATCTCAGGTCCTCATGCTTATGCAACAAGCATGTAACCCACTGAGCTATCTCTCCAATCTATCACTTTTTATATGCAAACAAAAAGTCTATTTTTACAAAGTGGTAGTATTCCTCTGTGAATATATTAAAAGCTATAACATTTATATCATAAATGAGTAAAATACATGATTTTTAAAAAAATTTATGTGTATGCATGTATTGCTTGTGTGTAGGTAAGTGCACCTGTGTCATGCAATGCCCACGGAGGACAGAAGAGGCTGTCAGATGCCCTGGGACTGGAGTTACAGTTGTTAGCTGCCGTGTGGGTGCTGGGAATCGAATCCAGGACTTCTGCAAGAACAGTGCTCTTAACCGCTGAGCCATCTCTCCAGCCCCAAAATACATGATTTTTAAAATTTGTTTATTGAGATAAGATCTTACAATGTACCTCAGGCTGGCCTTAAACTCATGTCAATCCTCCTGCCTCAGGATCCTGAGTCCTGGGATTATAGGCATGAGCCACCATGCCCAGTTAAATGCTGTTGTTGGTAGCAGTGGTGATGGGTGTGTGTTTGTCGTGTAGCACTCTGCAAGTGAACCGAATTCCCAGCCTCAAAATGTATGATTTGCCAATGATATCTGAATACAGCTGTTAAATATAAATATAAAAATAAAGACTGCAGAGGTCTGAGGTAAACACACACTTCACAAGCATCTATTAAGATATACAACCATAAAGATATTTTAAACTGGTACTTTGTTTCTTTAACATTTCTTCCTATTAAAATCTATCCTAAAATATTCTTATCCTATAATCTGTGGAGTTTCCAAAGGATAAATTTTACTTTCTCTTTTTTTGTATATTTTTATTTAATTTTTGTGCATTTTAATTTTGTGTAAGTTCATCCACTGGCGTCTAGTCAGCCTACCTAGAGTCATTCCCTTAAAGATCAGCTCTTCCTCATCCAGCAGTAATCAGCTGCCCAGTAGTTCTTCAGCTGAGTTTGGAGCCTGCTGCCCAATTCCACAGTTCTATGACTAATGAAAATATATTTCTAAAACATGCTTTAAAATCTTTCCAACAGGTTCTTAATGCTTAGACACAATAAAACTATGAATACTTCTTTTTTTGCATATTTTTTATTAAATTGTTGTGTATTTCATACACAACATCTTAATCATCTTTATATCTCCCTCCCCACCCCACTGGATTTCATGCATTCTGTCATTTATGTTAAGGCCTATAGAGTCAAGTTAGTGTTCCCGGACATCCCTTAGTGAATACGTCTTTAAATTAAAAAATAAAATAAAATAAAAGCCATTTAAAGGAAAAAATAAAAGAAAAAAATAAAAATAATTTTTAAAAATACTTTAAAGGCTCTTTAGCCTCTATAGCCTTGTACGTCTCCAAACGTGATTTGCTATTCTTTATTTTTTTTAAGGTTTCAAAGGTACTTTATTTGTTTCAATATGCCATATTTTAATACATGATTGTTTTATATGGCATTACTTGTGCAATGGTTTTTAAACAACTCATTGATTATTATACCAGCTGGCATGATTACTGGTCTCTCCATTCCTTTGGGGTGACTCTGCCAACAGGGGACAAGTTCCATTCTATTCCAATTTGTGTTGCTGTATATGTCCATGTAGAAATACAGAAAATGGCTCTGCTTGCTAATATAGCATTACCATATTTGTCATGGAAATCGGGTGTCCGTTTCCGGTGGCTCCTCCTTGCCATTGTTTGCAGAATGCTTCAAACTTGGAGATGACTTAGTGTGGTTTTAGCCAAGGGAAACATCGTGGAGATGAAGATGGAACCGCAGCAACTCCAGCTGCACAGAGGATACCCTTACAGACTACTATTCTTTATTTTTAATGGAATGGATTAATTTTATTTATAGTTCATGGCAGAGAAGAGTTAATCTGCCCTCAAGAAGTATGGCCCCCCCAGTCTTATCTATCTGTCCCAAATAAGGGAAAAATTACTTTGAATTTTGTTGACCCAAATTCTCAAGCAAATGAATATCACATTTAAGTGGCCAAACACATTATTACGTAATACAAGAGTATCCTCCTCAATATCTTAAGTAAAAGAACACACTAGATAGCACCAGCAAGTTAAGTTTGAGAAAAACAGGCTTACAAAGGCTCACTGTAATATTTTTCCTTTCTCTCATCTGAAGCCTTGCTACACAAGGTAACTACATTCCCTCCACCATGTGCCCACACAGGCTTTTTCATTTCTTGCCTTTTTGTATTAAAAATCTTTACAACAAAAAGAATGGAGCTATAAGTCAGTAGGAGGGTACTTGCCTAGCATGTTGAAGGCCCTGGATTCTATCACAACATACTCCCCAAACTTTTTGCAACACAACTGCCTACCTGCTCCCCGTTTTCCACTTGATTTGCTGGGTAAAACACTTGCTCTTTGTGAAGCCTTCTCTGGGGATCAACTGCACTTCCTAAAAAGCTAAATAACCCTTTGTGGCAGCACAGTACCTGGTTATATTAAGCACCATTATGGTGCCACAACTCTTTAGAACATTAGTGTCTGTAATTTTTATGAAGCGTGCTACATATCAAAATCACTGACATACTTCTAAAACATTCAAATCTCACCACCACTGACTAATACATAATTGGGTTCATAGATGAACCCTAGACATAGGTAAATTTTCCCTTTTTTCCTTTTAATTGACACATGATTGTTTATATTTATGGGTACAGTGTGGTCATTCAATTCATGTAAATGATGCATAATGATCAAGTCAAAGCAATTAGTATTTCTAGCTCCTTAAACATTTATTTGTGATGGGAAATGTCAACCTCCTCTCTTCTAGCTTTTTATAAATAGTAAATTATTATAGTCACCCTGCTATGCTATAGAATACTACAACCATTCCGCTTACCTAAGTGCATTTGGTAGCTACTGGCCAGCCGCCTTCCTCTATGCCCTTCTTCTCCCCTTTCGTAACCTCTATGTTGCCATTGGACACTACTCTACTTTCTACTTCACAAGATCAAATGTTTAGTTTCTGCATGAGAACATGTAGCATTTGTCTTTCAGTGCCTGACTTCTTTCAAGTCATATAAAATCCCATCATTTCATGCATTTTAGTATTCCCCGAAGTTATCCACATATATATCCAAATTAAAAGCTGGGATACAAATGATTTTCTTTTTTTTTTTTTTTTGAATTCTCAATACTTAATATGATCCTGGATACATGGAAGCCGCTGAATGGAAAAGGACTCATGCTAGGTAGAGTGGCATATACTGTACTCCAGGCAGTGCTCATGAGGCTAAGGCGGATCATCGATTTGAAGCCAGACTGGGTTATATGACAAGACCTTGTCTAAAAACAGAAAATGAACAAAAAGGATTCAGACTTTGAATATAAAGAAAACTTAATCTGACTATATGGAAATCAACTTTTGTATATAAGCCTACAGAAATCTACCTAGATTAACTGCATCTTCTATTTTCCATAGAAAAGCACTTTTTGTACTTACAGTTTCATGTAATCTTACTTACATAGCCTTCAAGTATACTTACTTATTAAATCAAATTTATTTTTCTTTATCACTTTAAACATATATGATGACAAATTCTAGGTTACTGTCCTACTTTAAATTTTCATTTAACCTATGTAAGAGAATAGTTTTTGTTGTTGTTTTGTTTTGTTTTTTGTAAGAGAATAGTTTTTACTAGGTTACTGATACACTCAGTATCAGTGCTTGTCTGAGTAGACATATTCAAATTTCATTACTAGAGCTCATTCACAAAAAACAATTTTCCTTACACTCAGAATTAAAATGTCTTACCTGGCCGGGCGTGGTGGCGAACGCCTTTAATCCCAGCACTTGGGAGGCAGAGGCAGGCGGCTCTTTGTGAGTTCAAGACCAGCCTGGTCTACATAATGACTTCCAGGACAGCTGGGGGTACAAGGAGACCTTGTCTCAAAAAAAAGACAAAAAAATGTCTTACCCTTTCTTCTATTTCTGCTTTTGGCTTCTTTATGTTCCTTGGGCTTTGTCTTTTTTTCTTCTCCAGATTCTCCATCGCTCACAGTCAGTTTGTACCTCAAAAGCCTATGTCTGTATCTTGGCTTCTTAGATTCTTCAGAATCTGAATCTGATTCAGAATTGACTTGATTTTTGGATTCTAAATTTTAAAAAAGTATTAAAACCCTCTTCAGAAAATTTTCTTTTAAATGTGTTTTAAAAACTGTGCTGACTGTGCACCTTGGTATCATTGGTGACAGTTAAGTAATCTCATCTGTCAGCACTGGTTCTTAAATACTGGCTATCACCAGTGCATTAACACTTTAAAGTATAAAATATTTTGCTTACATGTTTATTGACAGTAACTGATAAAACTAGAATAACTTCAACATTATTATAAGATACTCAAAGGCGTGATGGTAATAAAGCTGTAAACATTTTTAAAAACTTTAATGCATATATTGAGATTTCTAGGTCAGATAATTCTTAAAGGACTGAATGGTCAAAGAATCAAATTATGACATCCTATATTTCTCTTTGGGGAGCTCACCCTCATCTCCTGGGGTTTCTTCATTTTGTTTTCCAGTTCTTTTTTTCTCTCCTTCTGGTTCATCATCTGAAGATCCATCCTCATCAGAGGAAAGATTGGCTTTAATTTCTTCCAAAAGCATCTTCTTGGCAATTCTTGAGAATAAAAAATAATAATAAAAAGCTATATACCAGGGGATAAAGTGCCAAATTAAAAACAAAAACAGAATTCTCTGTATCAAAATGGAAAAAACTTTCAAATGTTTTCAATTTTATACATAAATAAGACACTAGCAAAACTATGTTTCTACTTAAGCTACCAATGAACACTCTTAAAGGTGTTCACTGCACTGATTATTTCTCAATTCCATACAAATCTGCAAGAGAGTCGAAGTTCTCAGGGATGTAGTCTATTGACTGTTTTGACCAATTAAAACTTGAGGCTGTCATCATCCAGTAACTAGAATGTGAGACAGGCCAACAACAGTAAATGCACTTATCCAGACAAATGGCATTCCAAGACAAAACTCCACAGAAGTGGTTTGATTCAGCAGGAAAACATTCTCAGGAAAAAAAAAAAAACAATATAATAAACCACTAAAATATGAAAGTACTTGAAACTGGAGGATAATATGTTTGGACCTTAATTTAACTTTACTTCATAATTCTGTTAAGTATAAATAAGTAACACCAAACCTAAGTACCGATGCAATAAGAAATCACTACTAATAATCAAGCTAGGGCAGGGAAGGGACATGAGTGCTATTGTTACACATGTGGGAAAAGACACGAATTATCAGAAATGAGTTTACAGTTTCAGAAAAAAGTTATAGCTTTGCGTACAAGATTTCTCAAGATGCTTCTTGGAGACCAATTTCCTAACTGAGTGCTTAATGAGAAAACACATCTTTTACTAATATCAAGAAACCACATTCCTAGGAAATTTCCAAGTTTGCACTAAAGAAAATTATCTGAAAGTGTAAGATAAAAGCAATCAAGTTTTTGTACAAGGCAAGGTGACAGATCAGTCTGGGGATTCTTTTGCCATGAATTCATAAATCACACTGACAAAGACATATCAAATAGAAAGATTCAAAAAGAAGGTGGCAAGATTCTAATAGTCTGTAATGAGCTAATGTTTATAAGATCAACATCCATTCAGCAAATCAAGACTGACTAGCTCAGTGAAAATAATGTTGCTGAGATTATGGAACCTTTGCTGTTTCTTGATTTGAAGGCCTTCTTTCCATTTCTTAGCAACTGCTTTCATTTCGATCAAGAATTCATTCAGTGGCAAGAGGTGTTAATGTATGTTAAGGCCTCACTTTTGACAGATACACTATTCACTGATATTTATATTCAAAGATGCATAGTAAACACACCTAGATGGAAGCAAAACAGGGAATGACTTCCATAAATGTTTATTATATGCCTTTTTGTACTTTCTTCACAGAGATGGATCAGAAATACTTAAGATATCACAGAAAATCACTGGCTGATAAAAGAAGCCACAGGTGAGTTTGCTTTTCTGAGGGTTTCTACTCTGATTTGTATTTAAATATAGTATAGATTAAATCACCCCAATGAAAATCTTACTAGAGTTGAGCAATAAAGCTTTGCTCTCATACTTGTAGATCAGTGGTTTGCTTTCACACAGGAAACATCTTAGAAAAGGAGACTAATAAAAGATTTCAACATTTTATTTAGCCAAAAGAAAAATCAAATACTATTTACTCTTACCAGTTTACAAATAAAGAATATACAATGCATCTTCCTCAAATTAGTAAACCATTGCTGGGGCTGGAGAAATGGCTTAGTAGTCAAGCACACTGGCTGCTCTGGCAGAGGACATAGATTCAGTTCCCAGCACCCACATGGCAGCTAACAATAGTCCTTAAGTCTAATTCCAGGGGATCCCACGCCATCTTCTGGCCTCTGTGGGCGTTGCATGCCCAGGTACACTTACATACATGCATGTAAAACCCTCAATCACATAAAATAAAAATAAATCAAACTAGTAAACCATTGCAGAATAAAGGGACGTCCCTTAAATTGAATAAAAGTATGAAAGTATGGATAAGTTTTTCTAAAAGCCTCCTTAATACATAGAAGATAATTACTTCTCATGGACTAGGAAAACCTCTCTCAAGTTAATTTAGATAATGTATTTTGAGATGAAGGAATAAATGTTTATAGGTATACAAATTATATGAAGTGCTAAATACTAGATTAGAAATGGAAAATCATTACAATAGATTTTCATCATCATTTGGGCAGGACAGTAAAGAGCCAACAGAACTATATCCTTAATCTAGTAACTCTATATATTGGTGCAATAAACTGACTTCAGTTTATGTCTACAAATTCAAAAAGCCTTAAAATTCCATACTAACTGTAAAAATTTGGCTGTTAATTATAAGCAACCACATAATTTTTCTTCTTCCAAATTCTAGACACTAACAATGTGTCTACTAAATGGGAAGTGAAAATATGTAAATCTACCTAATTCATCCTGAAGGTCTAGATTGTCAAATAACTAAGGAATATGACGTAGATGACATAAGATACAGCTGGCTATTAACTAATAAATCACATAATAAATTACCGAAAATGAAATCACATCCACATACTAAAGAATTACAACTTACCAACAGCCTTCAGTTATTATAATATGGAGAACAATCACAAGTCATTTTAGAAGCAGATAAATCACAAACAGATATTTTTCTCCAAATCGCTAGTTAAATACAGAGTAATGGACACTCCTTAAGCTTTTCAAGACTAAGATATCTTGTATATGTCCTTGAACATTATTTGACCAAAAGAAAACCTTGTTTATAGCCAAGAATACTAATACAGTTCAATCATTTTGCATATATTGTGACTGGTGGATCAAATCCGTTATGTCAAAGAACTACTATGCTATAATCCTAACCTATAACATAATCTCCTACACCCCAAAATTACAATTTAATTTAAAGGACCTAAGGATTGAGGCTGACCTTCAACCTGAGTAGTCAACTAGTATGTTGAGGTGGGATATGTCCCACCTACAAAGCCTGCTGTGAGATGCTTTAAAGGGAAACTCCACTACCTTAACTCTGGAGTCACGGGCCACAGAGACTTCAAAGACATCATCACTTGAGAACCAGCTGAGGCTGGCAAAGCATCATTTTGGAGGCCTTGGCTGGACCCATGCTGGTATGCATGTGATGGATGTATAGTCATGATCCCTAGTTGATTCTGTTTGTTCTGAAGTTTCCTTTCTTGAGGCTTTCCAAGACGTTTCTGGGAAATTCATTCAGGAAACAAGGTACTGCCCCTGGTTTCAATGCTCAAAATTGTATCTTGGGGCAGGTGTAGCATCCAAAGCAGTCAGGACTCTATCAGAAACATTAAAGGAACAGCATGTGCCACTCTCATGGCAGAAAACCTGGGCAGTGCCTGAGGTAATAGAGCCTCCTTTTTCCTGAAAGGGGGGGGGGGGAGAGGGGAGAAAGCAAAACAATATGGGAGTGGGGTAAAACCCCACAAACAAATAATGATCAGAACTGGCGGGCGAGAGACTAGGACCCCCAAATCCATATAAACTAAGTCTTCTAAATTACACAACAAACACTAAAACAGTGCCTTATTACACCTCATCTAATAAAAGAAAACAAAAATAAAATTAATAGGAAATGAGCCTAATAACACAAACAAGCATCAGGAAAACAAAATTAGAAAGCCAAGAAAGCCTTTAGAAATTATGATCCTCTCTAGAAAGAAAATGAGTAATGCTTCACTAAAGTGCCCAAACAAGAAAGGAAACTGCCTCTTGATGGAATGCAGAGCAATAATTCACAACATCAAATATAAAGAGCAACTGAGAGAAGGATCTCCTGCACCAGGAAGCTTTAGAGAAACAGCCATAGAAAAGCAACATAAAATGTTAGGGCTAGAAGAAAGAACCTTACATTCCATCCACATCCTTTATAGATAAAGAAACGAGCTTACAGAAGGAAAATGACTTAGCCAAATACACAAAGCTAGTTAGTGACAAAGCCAAGAGTAGAGTCTAAGATCCTAGATCCCAATCTACTGTTAGTTGTAGTTTACCAGTGCTATATTCTCCACTCATTAACTACTGTGCTAACGAATGCCTGCATAAATATATTACAGTCACATTTTTCAAAGATATATACGTGTGTTTATGTGGGCTTCCCTGACTTTTAATGTATGCCTTTACAAATGAAGAATCCAATCTTTGATTTTTAGAGATTTTTTAAAAGATTGGGACCAAGAATATACACTCCAGTATGCTTTATCTCTAAAATATACTGACAAGCCATGTGATATAACTGACAAGTACTATTTTACTATTTAAGAGGTCCCAAAACAGGGTTAAGGGAAACTGCCAAGTTTAATTTTTAGAAGGTTGTTCGTTCATATACAAAAGTAACAAAATTTCTTTAAGAATTGTTTTTCTACATTCTGTATTCAGTATCACAATAGAATATATAGTTCACAAAATTCCAAATAAGATCATAGGTTTAAGTGCATGTTATTTAAACAAAATAATTTTCTAACTATACGTAACACTAAAACATCACATTATATTTTCAAGTTTATAAAACAATCCAAAGTCATAAAGCAAAGGATGTTACATATTTCTTCAGTATGAAAAAAAATGGCAATCAGATATCCTTCTAGCAGAGTGTATGGCATTGTTTTAATAAATGTCTTGTACTTTAAGAGTTATTTAAAATGACATTTCATGAGTTACTGTGGAATTCTTCAAATTTTATACTAGCATATTATTTTTACCCAGGTTCAAAATTAGTACCTTGATATGAAGTTCTCATAATGGCATAATGATCTATACCCAAACAAGATGAAATTCATGAGGAATGACAAATTCACCAAATAATCAAAAGCTAAACAGTTCAACTCACTTTTTCAGTCTTATGTCCTATAATGTCTGTAACCAATGAAAAGCAGCCCTGCTTTTTTCTTTTTTGTTGAGGGCGCCAGGAAAATTAGTATCAAAAGATTCTCTTTAAAAAAAAGATTAGATAAATAAAAGATGCTTGAAATTAAGAAGACCTAATTCTAAGATTAGGTGTGGTGGTACACACCATTGATCCCAGCACTCAGGAGGCAAAAGCAGGTGGATCTCTGTGAGATCAAGGCCAGCTAGGGCAACATAATGAGACCCTGTCTCAAAAAAGAACAAAAAAAAAGTATTAATTTTTTGCATAGGCTATCCTGCTTAAATCATCCTGAATTATAAAGTATATGTTCCATGGCTTTAATTTTAAAAACTCTACACTTTAGAGGAATTGTATAAGAAAAAATATATTGACATCAATATAAATTTAGGACATTTAGTCATATTAAAGAACTCAGTCAGCATTCTTATATTTAAAAGCATAAACAGAATTTAATTAAAGTCAATTTTTAAAACTTCAAAGCTAAAAACTAACACTATCAAATCAAAACTGAGTTATACTTGGTAATACTAAAATCCAAACTCTATTTCTTCTTCTTGATAGACTTACTCATTCTCTGAAAGCCCCAATATCATCAAAGAATAAGAAAGGCTATTTAGTATAATGTCTAAAGCCTAAACATAGAAGGAGAAAACTGGGTTGATGAGATATCTAGTACAAAAAAGAAAGCTGGTGACAACTGCTATCAGTTTACTCATCTACAAATGGATCTGAGCTACTGTGTTAAACTTCGATGACTATAATACTTACCTGCACTACAATGACAGAGCAAACTGAAAAAAAATACTTTAAAACCACTATTTAGAACCTTTACTGAAACAAAAAGATAAAAACAAAATGCTTGACTTAAAATGCAATTTTCTTTTTCAAGCAAAATAAAGAAAATAACTTTACAAAACAAACAAGAAGCATTTAAATGAAGAAAGTCACAGAAAAAATTATTCCAGAATTAGCAAATTAGACTAGAGAATAAAGACATACATAGGAGAGGAACATTTGGAAAGAAAACTATTTAAAATGAAAGCCAAAACAAAGTCTTATTAAGGGTCCTGTGAGATACTTATGTCATTAATTCTGCTGCAATCAGACAAATAATCATTCAATATTTTCAATAGTATGAACAACATCCAGGAATCATTAGTATCTTCCCAAAAAAGCTGGATTAATAGTACAAGGCCTTCATCAATGTAGTATCCACACCATGTCAGCAGGGGAGGAAAAACCATCATAATACATATATTTCCTAGTTTAAAATGCAAAACTATTGCCAAATGATATAAGAATCATATTTTTTAAGTTTTATTGAATTTTTGTGTATTCCAAACAATATCTCTACCAATCTTAATCATCTTTATATTCCCTTCCCCACTGGCACCCTCAATGATGTCAGCATGTACAAGACCCATGCAAACTCAAGCAGACAAAAACCCAGCAGAGAACTGGGGAAATGGACAGCAAACACCAATCTTAGCTGAAGAAACATTGGCAATTGATAACTGCTAGGTGAGGAAGAGCTGATCTTCCTAAAACAAGGGACTGTAGATAGGATAACTAAACCTCAGTAGAATCAGATTTTTTAAAGACTATTATCTGAGTACACTGTATGTAGTAAAACTTATATCAACAATCTCCCATCAGATCTTGCATTTATGAAAAATTGTGGAAGATTACTAAACCCATGTAAGCATTCTTCAACAATAGAGAGAGAGAGAGAGAGAGAGAGAGAGAGAGAGAGAGAGAGAACACACAAGCAGCCATGCACAGCAAGAAAGGGTATCCATGTAGAAATCTCAGTTGTCAGTCAAAATGGGGAGAGGGATTAACAGAAAATTCCAGTAATTTGTAGTTTTACTCTCAATTCTTATATCATACAAAGCATATAAATGAAAAATATTCCAAAGCTTGCCAGATGTCTCAGTGGGTAAGGGTGCTTGCAAGCCTGACGACCTGAGTTTCATCACCAAAACCCATGTGGTAGATGAGAACAGACTCACAAGAGATGTCCTGTGAGCTCAACCAGTGTCTCAACCGGTGTATGTGCATGCACACGCATGTGCACAAATACATACACACACACAAACTCACACACTAAATGTAAAAAACTTTTAAAAAGAATATTCTAGAAATAATGATCCTCAACACAGATGCTATTATTAAACATGAATATACTATTGCCATATTACTAGGCTATGTATTATGAGAAAAATGTTTCGTCAAAAAGTCACTAGTTATACTGAAAACATAAAGCAATCACATTGTTCATGTTGGTCATTCCTAATCCAAAGATCTGATATGCCCTGAAATCCTATGGATTTAGAGATTAGGGGCATCCACCTGGCAAAGACTGGGCAAATATAACTGCCTCTAAAAAAAACTTCAAAACTGGAAACACTTCTGGTCCCAAGCATTTTGGTTAAAAGACACTCAACCTGTATTCAGTAACAGTCTAATAGTTAAATTAGACCAAACTGAAAAAAAATTATATGTTTTTTCAAAGAAAGAAATAACCTAAAACTAAGAAATATTCAAAAGGCAAATGAAACCATACACTATTAGTAACTTCACATAACAGACTTAATTTCTGTTTAGAAGTTTCAAAATCTGATAAACAATGGAGTATGGTGATGTACACCTTTAATCTCAGCACTCAGCAGGCAGAGACAGACAGATCTCTGAGAGTTCAAGGCCAGCCTGGTCTACACAGTGAGTTCCAAGTCAGGCAAGGCTACATAGTGAGATTTTATCGCAAAAAAAAAATATATATATATTAATTTATTTGGCATTATTATTTTACCTTTTGAAAAGTACATAAAGCCTAAGGTAGAAAATCTAAAAATTCTCAGTTACAGAAATTTCAAAATACAAGATCACTATTTTTTGTCTAAAAAGCTCAATCAGAAAAAATACGTCGGGCTGGAGAGATGGTTCAGCAGTTAATAGCACTGGCTGCTCTTGCAGAGGACCTGGGTTTAATTCCCAGCACTAACACTAACACTGTCTATAACTCTAGGTCCTGGGGAATCCCATGCCTTCTTCTGACCTCCACAGGCATTATACAACACGGGTGCACCTACCTATATGCAAGCAATACACTCATACGCATGAAATGAGAGTAACAAAATATTCTTTTTTGGTATTTTTGAGATGGGGTCTCCCTGTGGCCCCAGCTGGCCTGGAACTCACAATGTAGACCAGGCTAGCCTCAACCTCATAGAGATCGGCCTGCCTCCACCTCCTGAGTGCTGGGATTAACGGCATACACCACCACACCTGGCCATAAAATGCATTTTTTTTAATAAAAAAGAAAGATGTCAGTGTCAGTCAACTTACATTTGGTCACTGTTGAATAAACAACTAAATAGAAATTAATTTACTGATTAGACTATTCTAGCAGAAATTTATTTATATCCACTAAAATATTGACAATAGGACTGTTTTAATGACCATCAAAACAACTAGCAACCTTTTTATTTTAATATCACAGCTTTAAAACAGAAAGAGTAAATAACTGTAAATCTTTTGTTAAACCTTCACACAAATATAAGCATATGTTTTTTAGAAATTAAAAAGTATTGGCTTCTTTAATTTCAGCAATGCCAAAAGTTCTACAGCTACAAACTAATCTATGTGTCTTTTAATAATATTTCATAATTTTTATTTTATGTGTATGAATGTATTGCCTCCATGCATGTAAGTGCACCGTACCATGCAATGCCCGCAGAGGTCAGAAGAGAGCACTGAATCCCCTGGAACTGGAGTTACGGACAGTTGTTGGCTGCTATGTGGGTGCTGGGAATCAAACCTGGGTCCTCTGTAAGATTAACTGCTGAGCCATCTCTCCAGCCCCTAATCTATGCATCTTGAGTCTAATGAATTCTTATGAACTCTTATGAAAGATTCATAATTATTTAAATTAAATGCTTGAACAAGAAAAAGTTTTATAAAAATTTATTGCATCCAAATAGGTAAGCATTTGAAACAATACACTATTTACCTCTCCAAAAACTGGACATGTATTACAATACTACCAAAAAAGCAAAGCATATGCAATTTATACACAATTTATACACAATTACACAATTGTGTACAAATTTACAGACAATAAAAATATTCTCTCTACCAAGATACATCTCAAAACTTATGAAATTGGAAAATTTCTAAATGATCTAAAACAAATTGTTGTAAGTTGTTTAAGTGCAAATATAACTATGCTCAAATACATTGTCTATTATTAAAATAGTGCAATAACATACTTGTATCCTAAAAAGGAATGGATAACCCATGCATATTAAGATACTTCTTTGGTATAGTGGATATTAAACAAGTTATTAATTGTATATTTTATAAAAGCACATTAAACTGAATAAAAAGACATGCTCAAGATAAAATTCAACTCCTGTCAAGTTCTCAACAGGGTTGTACTCTTTTAAAATCGCAAATACAAGACAGAATTAATGATATTTTCCAGTAAAATACTTGTCAGTTACAGAGAGATATAATCAAGAAATTTAAGAAATGAAAATCTTACTTTATTTTTATAAGCCATAACAAATATTATGCCCAACAACAGTCTTATTTGGTGCCTGAATATAAAAGTTCATCTCTCTCTTAAAATAGGATAGAATATTTTGAACATTGAGACTATTAGTAACATCTAAGGACTCATGATTCATAGGAAAACAAACAGCAGCACATATAAGTGAAAAACTAAAGCATTCCAAAAGAGAATTAAATTCTAACTGCTTACGTACTCTAGCAATGATGGCACACTATAAAATCCCTGAGGGAACCATTGTATGCCTTTGTCATTCTGTTGCGAGCCTTATCTATATGCCACAAATTAACTGGATAGATATTTTAAAATGAAAAATAGGAAGGGAGAAGCTGAGTCTTTACATTTACAACTTAACTATACTTTAAGTGTAAAAATAAACCTAATCTTCTACTCTAATGAAAATGTTCTATTTCTTAGAAAGATGCTGATCACTGAATCAGAGAAACCTATCAGCATCAGCAAGACATAAAACACGAGCAACAGATGCCCTGAGAGCACTTACACAAAATATGACAAGCATGCATGCATGCATATATATATAGTTCCCTAACAATGGAGCTTTCTGCTGGAACAGACGGTAATTCTAGTGCTCTTTAATAAAATCATCTTGTCTATCATATATTTTTGATACTAGAATTAATCAGAGAAACTTTACCCATTTTAGAGATAAAATTATGGCAAAAGAAGTTAAAGTCACCTGCCTAAGAGCATACAACTATTAAAATTGTGAAAAGTTTGCCATCTACTATACCACACTATCTTCTCATTGAAAATTATAACTAAAACATTAAAGGACAAGAAATGTTGAAAGTGTAGAAATGTCTTGGCTATAGTCTTGAATACCTGTTCTCTTTACTGAATACTGTGACTGGTGTGTTTTTTCCTTCTCTCAGCCATCCCTAAGGTAAGTAAAACTGTATAAAGCATCACAGTTTACATTTAAACATGTTCTTTATCTTAGTGGTTAAGTATGTCATACTATCTATGTCAATTTTATTTGAAAAAATGGCTAATATCTAAATCTGTCTAGATACCTCATCAACTGATACTTAGTTTAAAAGCAATTTTTTAATCTTAAATATCTGAACAATTTATTTTTTCACCCTCAACAGGCCTTAATAAATAGGACCACAATACTGAATAATTTTTTTTTAAAAAATAATCAAATCTAGAGATGTCTGTTGTCACCATTTATGATTTGCTTTAATGAAAAAAATAATCTCTTGAAATTGAAATAGTCTCAAAAAGTTATCCACTTTACATGGAAACATAAAATTGCCAGTTCCGTGTTTGTAACACACCCTATGCTAGGTGTGTTAATACTGATAATTACTTTTTTGTTAAGGTTTCTGAGTTTTAGCCCATTTTCTGGCCTTTCTTTCAAACTTGCATGAAGACTGTGCGTGAGTCTTTCTAAGGCAGGCACTCCTGGGTTTTACAACCTGCTTGGTGTTCCGTTGTTGTTGTCTGTGCCCCCGCCTAGGGTGTGTTATAATCTTTTTTAGGTCCTTACGGATGGGATCATACCTATTCTCAGGATCATTGTCGTCGTCATCATCATCCACTGTGACAGGCACTGATTTAGATAAGGCTTCATCTCCTTTGGGGGAAAAAGTGTACTTAAAATTAGCTTTGAATTATCTAACACAGCAATACAAGTAAAACCGTGTAAAATAAAACTGAAAGCCAACAACTTTAGTGCAAACTACTAGTTCTAAATAAAACTGTTGGAAAAAAAAAACATGAGTAAAAGGAATTTTTATAGAAAGCATAATAGATTTATGAAGTACCAATAGGAAAATGATAGTTGGATCTTATATATCTCAAGGTTTCTTCTCAAAGCACAAGAATTTTAAGACCAAGCCTTGTTAAAAACTATCAGCTGCCATCATTATCAGCAATGGTATCCTGTTGAAATAACATTTGTATCTATCCATTCGAAGTCTGAAGTTAAGAGTTGTCTACTTTATCCTGTATGACTGAAGAATAACAAAAATGCTTTTACTATTTTGGTAGTGCCAAGGAATTGAAAAGCACACTTGAATGTGTATGATATCCACAACTTGAATTACCCAGAAACACATTCAAGTGCACTACGACTCATTTCATTACAAAAAGTTAAGTTACACTTTATTTTTTTTTAATCTAAGGACATGGCTGAGGTTGTAACTAAGTAGGAGAGCACTAGCTTAGCATTCACAAGACCCTGGATTCCATCCAGTACAGCAAAAAGAGAAAAAAGAAGGCAGAATTAGGATTTCTGCATTTAATTATATGTAAATTTCACCTCAAAAGAAAATAAATTAAATTCTAATTAATATTATGCATGCTGAAGTATTTAATAAGGTTACTTATACTAATGTTCACCAGTAACTCTGAAATGCATGAAGATATCAAGGGCATTACAATGAGAAAAAAAACTCACAAAAACACCAATCTCAAACTAAACAAATTACAGACGCAAATTACTAGCTGCCAGGAATTAATAACGGAGGTAAGGAGGGGAAATCTAAAGTGTGTGTGTGGGGGGGTCCTGTTATAATAATGAAACACTTATCCTTGTGAGGTTATACATAGCTACACATAAGACAAACCTGCATAAATCTACACACACACACACACACACACACACACACACACACACACAGAGGAAGGAAGGAATGAGTACACAGACAACTCCTGAACTGGAGTCAGATAAGGTAACTGATACCAGTAATCTCATCACTGGAGAGGTGGGAGACCAGCCTAGACTACACAGCAAGATTGTCATGAGTAAATGAATATTTTTAAAAACTACTGAATGGCTGCATATGGTAATTCATGCCTTTAGTCCTGCACTTGGGAGGCAGAGACAAAGGTAGATGGATTGCTATGATTTTGAGTCCAGCCTGGTCTACATAGCAAGTTCCAGGCCACCCAGAGCTACATAGTCAAACCTTGGCTTTAAAAAAATACTGTAGGACCTGGAGAGATGGCTGAATGGTTAAGAAAACTTGTTGCTCTTTTGAAGACCTGAGTTCACTTTCCAGGACCAATGTCAGGCAGCTCACAGCTGCCTGTACCTCTAGCTCCAGGAAATCCAATGCCCTCTTGTGGTCTTCATGGGCACCAGCACACAAGCACACAGACCTACACACATACAAATATTTTTTTTAAAAAACCTTACTGAAATTAGAATAAATCCTAAATTTCCTAAATTATACTGTATTATAGTCACACGAGCTATCACTGGTGGAGCAAACTGAGTAAAGGAGTGTATGAGACCCTCCTATGCTTTTTTTCCTTTTTCTTTACAATTTTTTTCACAGTATAATGAAATGGAGGAAAATAGCTATAAACAACACAGGCATTGGGCTAGAGAGTGCAGCTCCATGATATAATGTTTGCCTGGTGTGTGCAAGACGCCAGGTTTGAGACCTAGCACTTGAAGGGGAAAGGTGGACAGATACCTAAAGATTCAGGATCAAAATATGCTAAATGCAGAAAAGAAAAAAAAAACTTTCATAGTATCTCAGTAAAAATATCTCACTTCAGCCGGGCGTGGTGGCACACACCTGTAATCCCAGCACTTGGGAGGCAGAGGCAGGTGGATCTCTGTTGAGTTCAAGGCCACCCTGGCCTACAGGTTGAGTTCCAGGCCAGCTGGGGCAATAGGGAGACCCTGTCTCAAAAAGATTAAAAAAAAACTCAGTTCAATATATCACTCTTAAAATAATGTATTACTAGCTGTTTTACCCTCATTTCCTCTTTTAGATAGGACCTAACTATTAAGCCCTGCTGGACCAATTACTTGCAAAGTAGCCCAGGATGGCCTTGAACTTGCAGTGACCCTGCTTCTCTCTGCCTCTGTCTCTGGAGTGTTGGAGCTATAGGCAAGTGCCACCGTGCCTGGCTGCTGTCATTCTTCTTTATCAATCTAAAGTCAAAGTTGGTGCTAGAGAGATGACTCAGTAGTTAAGAGCATGTGCTGCTGTTGCAAACAACTCAATTTCAGTTCCAAGTACCCACATGATAGCCCACTTTGGTCTCTAAGAGCACCTACATCTACACCTACACACACACACACACACACACACATTCTTTTCAAAATAAAATCTCTTAAGTGTTTAAACTTCAAAATCAAGTTCAAGTTCAAGTACTACTTGTACTGTTTTTCCCAGAAACAATTAAGTAGCTCATTTACTATTACAGCCCCATTGTAATTTTTTGTTTGTTTTGGTTTCATGTTTTGTTGTTGTTTTGGCTTGGTTTTTTTTTTACAGGGTCTCCCTGTAGCCTCTGCTGGCCTAGAACGTGCTATGTAGACCAGCCTGGCCTGGATGTCACAAAGATCTGCCTCCCAAGTGCCGGGATTAAAAGTATGCAACAGTATGTCCAGCTGGTCTCATGGTTTTTTTTTATTAATTTATTTCTATTTTATGTGTATGAGTGTTTTGCCTGCATGGATGTAAATGTACCCACACATGCAATGCTCATGAAAGCCAGAAGACGGTGTCAGATCCCCAGGAACTGAAGTTAAGGAGAGTTGTTAACCAACATGTGGGTGGCTGGGAACCAAACCTGGGACCTCTGGGAGAACAGCAAGTGCCCTTAAACACTGAGCCATCTCTCTAGGCCCTAGTTTCATGGTTTTTTATTTTTGTTTGTTTTGGTTTTTGTTGTTGTTTTGTTGTTGTTGTTTTGGTTTTCATGGTCTTTTTGGAGACAGGGTCTCCCTGTAGCCCCAGATGGCCTGGAACTCACTATGTAGACCAGGGTAGCCTTGAACTCACAGTGCTGGGATTAAAGGCGTGTACCACCACGCCCAGTTGGTTTCATGATTTTTTTTTTTTTTTTGGCTTTTTGAAGCAGGGTCTCCCTGTAGTCCCAGATGTCCTGGAACTCACTATATAGACCAGGCTGGCCTTGAACTCACAGAGATCGGACTGCCTCTGCCTCCCAAGTGCTGGGACTACAGGCATGCGCCACCACACCCGGCGGTTTCATGATTTTTAAGACAAGGTCTCACTCCGTAGCCCAGGCTCGTCTAGAACTTACTATATAGCCCAGACAAACAACTGACTCATGGCAGTTCTTCTGCCTCAACCTCTTGAGTGCTAGGAAGGTGCTCAGATTTATTTTTATTTTGTGTGTGTGCGCAAAGGCCACATTCGTGCAGGTGTGTGTGTGCAGGTGTCTTGGAGGCCAGAGGGCATAAGATTCCCTGGATCTGGAGTTATAGGTGGCTAAGAGTCACCTGATCTGTGTGCCAGGTACTAAATGCAGAACCTCTTCAAGTCATCTCTCCAGTACCCACAAGTTTTGTTTTGTTTTCTTATTGCACTAAAGATGAACTCCAGGGACTTACCATGCTAGGCAAAGTTATATTAATTAGCCAGAAATGAAACACAATGATCTAGGCTAGAACTGGGTTAAGGAATTATTGAGAAACATCTTTACTATTTGCCATGTTACCATCTATTATGATCTAATGAATAGATATTACTTCTTACACAAATTAATAATTCAAAACATAAGAAATGCAGAAACTTTGCTCCACATAGTGGCACAAACCCATAATCTAAGTCCTCAAGATGCAGAAGCAGGAGGACCTGCTCAAGTCTGAATGTGAGGCTGTGCACATTCCAGACCAGCCACAGCTACACAGCAAGATCTTGTCTCACACAAAATCAGAAAATAAAAACAAGACAGAGAGATATACAACGCTTCACGTCAAATCACTAGGAATGTAGCTCAGTGGTAGAGCATTCGCCTAGCATGCATGAGGCCCTGGGTTCCATCCCCAGCACTGCAAAAAATATATACATGATGAACATGTATGTCAAATCGAGAGAATTTTTAGGAAATTAAAATTAGTAAAAACATTGTAAATTAAATATGCTGAACTCACCAGGGAAACTAATCACAGAAGCCAATCTTCCAATGCTTAAGATTAGATCAACTGCCTATTTATTCAGAATTCTTAAGTTCAAAAATTCTCAAAACCAGGAATTTTTGTAAGGTGGTACCAAAGACCATTTGACTGGAAAACCTGATCTGAAGTATTTATTCCTCTGAGTATGAACTTTCAAACAGTTCACTGAACTGTCTGATTAAATGGCATCTCATCAAACCTCACTAGGGCTTTGTTAAGTGCTCTATAAATACTGTGGGGCATGGTTCTTTCTAAAAGTTTTCAGTATAGTAAACAGCTTTTGCTGTTTTTTTTACACGGTTTGCTTATTATTCTCAAAAGTAGTGATTCTTTGTTTTGTTTCGTTGTCTTTTTGAGAGAGAGTCGTCTTGTAGCCCCAGCTGGCCTGGAACTCACTATGTAGACCAGGCTGGCACAGAGATCCACCTGCCTCTGCCTCCGAAGTGCTGGGATTAAAGGTGTGAGCCACCACACCCGGCTGAGTTCTAAAACCTTCTCAGACTAGCTTGCAGGATGAGACTGACTGAAGCCCAGACAATGATGGATCAGTGGTGGGTGGGACCCCATCTCAGCAGGACTGCTTAGATGTCTATATCCCTGGCCCTCTATTTAACTTCAATCTCCTTTCAAAAATCCAAAGATGTATTGTAAGAGAGTCAGAGTAAGTATCTTCTTTCTGCTTTTTTACTATTAATTTGGCTGTTCTAATTGGCTTCTTCAGGACAGGTAGCCCAAATTGGCTTCTTGAGGTACAGACTGTTATCCCAGGTTTGGTAACAACATCACCTTGATTTTCCTTCACACACTACTTACTGTACATTATTCCAGAAACATGCATTAGACATGGACAAAGTAATTTTGTTATTTATCCAAGAAACTGAGTGTGCCTGGCAAAAGAATAGTAACATTTGAAATGCCTTCCAATGGTGACATGAAAATAAATGAAGAAAGGTTCTACAGTAAATGTCAAAATACATTTTAAATAGCCTTTTCCTCAACAGTAACTCTGAACTTGACCTCAAAGAACGTTAAACAATACAGTTATTCAAGAGGAGGAGGAGGAGATTACAAATTCTAAAGTTCAAACTTAGTCTTGCATACCTGAAGATTGACAAAATCCAGTGTGTGAAGGCGGCACTGAGTCCTCAGTCACAGGCTTTATTTTCTGTTCATCACTGCTCCCCTCACCTGCAGAATTCTGGTCATCATCTCCTATATCAGAAGACGAAGAAGTAATGTCTCTTTGCTTCCTCTTAGCACTTGCTCTCAAGGAATTTCTTCTTTTCTCCTTGGCATTGCCTGCCTTCTTTTTAGCTGAAGTTCTTTGTTTCTTCTGCTTTTTCTTATCTTCATAACTTTCCTCAGGATCAGATGATGATGAACCACTTGGTAATTCCTTGGTATTTCTCTTTGAATTTAAATTTCTTCTTTCTCTCAATTCAATTCTTTTTGGTCTCTTATCAGAAGAGTCACAACAGTCTTCTTTCAAGGAATATTTCTCAGTATCAGATGACGAACACTCTGGTTTCTTCCTTGAACTCTTTTCAGGAAAGCTGCATTTTTTCTTCTCTCTACCAGAAGTTCTGTTCTTGTTCTTTTTATCTTCTGAAGAGTCACAACTATCTCCTTTTCCTGGCAATTTCTCAATACTATCAGATAATTCTTCCTTCTTTTTGGATATTTTATTTCTTAGTTTTTTGCCTTTCTTTTCCCCATCTGTTGTGTCATTTTTACTTTGTTTTATGCCTTTAGGAAAATGGCCAATCTCTTCTCCCTCAGGTAATTTCTCAGTACCATCAGATGAAGAATCATCCTGGGGCTCTGTCTTAATTGGTTTGTCCTTCAAGTCTGTAGTTCTCTTTTCTTTTTCTTCCATTTCCTTCTTGCTCTGCTTCTTCTCGCCTTCAGAGGATTCATCACTCTGCTCTCTCTTTGAACATTTATCAGCAATACTGGATGAGCCACTTTGTGCTTTTCTACAGGTTTTAGTTTTCAGGTGCTTATTCTTCTCTTTGTTCTTAGCAACTCTTTTGTCTTCAGGAGAATTTGCACTGTCCTCTCTCCCTGACGGCTTTTCTGCACTGTCAGAGGAACCACTCGGTTGCTGCCTCTTAGACAGCATCTCTCTCGATTCCACCACACTCTTACCATCTTTCTCACATGAACCTTCCGCTGAAGAGGCATTCTCTCTCTCTTGCTTTTCAGCATCATCAGTTGATCTCTCTTGTGCAGTCTTCACACATTCCTGCCCTGCATTATCCACTTCCTTTTTGCTATGCTTTTCATCTTCAGAAGAGTCACCATCTTTTTTATCTAAAACCCTTTTTTTGGTTATTCTGGCAGCCCCAATTTTGCTCATGCTTTTTATCTCTCTTTCTAACTCTGAGTCATAATTAGAAGACTCTGAGTAGTTTTGGCGTTTCTTTTTAGAGATTATAGAGCTTTTAATTGATTTTCCTTTCTTAATGTCAAAATCTGAGCCAGAAGTAGAACTTTTCCTTTTCCTTTTTCCATTATCTTCTTTCCCTGTTTGAATCTTATGATTTATAAGTGTTTCATTAATGTCAGTATCTGAAGAAGAACTGTGACTCATCTGGCTTACATCTTTGAGGACTGCTAGCATTTCATCAGAATCTGAATTTTGATCCACAATCCCTGGTTGCTTAGATTTAGGCAATTTATTAGGTTTAGGATTACCAATAGTACTGTCAGAAGAATTTCGCTTATCCTTTTTTCTTATAGGCACTGACAGTTTTTGCTTCTCTTTAACGGTTTCATTACCTTCTTCATCTGAATTCGATGTTCCAGGGTTAGTTTCTGTCTGTCGCCTCAAGGGTGTAGTTTTGACACGGGGGGATCTTCGAAGATCCGATTCTTCAAAAAGTACTGGAACATCATTTTCAAGCGAATGCTCATCATCACTATTTTCCTGCGCAGGTCCACATTTCTCTGACTTGGGGTTCAGACCAGAACTTTTAGAGCCATCTTTCTCCTGTGCAATTTCCTGACAGTCAGCACCTTTAATTGGGGAATTAGAAAGGGAAACAGGGGTGAGTTTAACGTAGAGTTCTTTTGTGACTTTTGCTGTGGTTTTTGACTTAATACTTCCTCTACTGTCTTTGGCAGGAGTACTTAATTTTAGAGATGAGCTCTCCAATTCTTGCTCAGTCCCACTGTTGCCATCTCCTCGACAATCAGCTGAACTCTGAACTTCCATAGCAGTCTCAAGATTCTCAAAAATATCTTCCGGAACTGAGGAAGGAACAGAGACAATATCCATGTCTAAGTCTTCAGACGTGCTCGCAGGTTCATAGTGAGGTTCTTCTTTCCTATCAGATTTCCTATGTTCACCACTAGTATTTTTATTTGCTTTGCGCTCCTCTGCTGGGATGTGCTCACTCTCTAACATTTTTCTTGATGATTTAGCATCTAACTTTAAAATTTCTTTCTTTTCCATGGCATAAGGTTTTTCCCCTTTGCGGACTCTTGTTTCAGACTTAGCATCTGTGACTTTATGCTCTTTGGTATTTTTCTCTTTGTGTACAACATCCAAAGCTCGAATCTCAAAATTCAAATCATCTTCTAATGCAAGATGAACCTTCTTAATATCAGCCAACACAGATTTAAAAACCTTAAGTTGACGTAATTTTGAGGCAGAATTCAATTCTGAATTATCTGCTGCCTGCTTCAGAAACTTAATATAACTAGAGTTCATGTTGGATGTAGTCTCAATCAGTTTTTTGGCCTTCTTAATCATCTCTTTGGGCACAATTAGTGCTGAGTAAGTATAGGTAACAGAGCCAGAACACGAGTCATCTAATTTCTTTTCTTCTCCATTACAACTGGAACTATTCTTCTTCGGAGAAAATTTGGGTGGATGGTCACAAACTTTACTACTCTTTTCATTGTCAATTTTTATCTTCTTTTTATTTTGTTGCAGCAACTGTTCTAAATTCTCAAATACGCTGTTACATGCAGTGACCAAGTCCAATAGAGGCTCTGGGTGACAAATGTAGCAATACCATTGATTGTTTTCATCCATTATTGTAGATAACTCCTTTCTACCAAGGTTGCGCAGGATGCATTTCTTACAGAAGGCATTATGGCAGAAGTCGCAACAAATCAAATTCCCACCTTCTGCACACCATCTGAAATGGTTTAAAGATTAAAATATTATTCCCAGTGAAACTAATTTTGATCTTTTCATTATTAAAAAGCATTTACATTTTTCTCCAGCAATTTTTAGCAGTAATTGAGGCCATCTGTTTATTTTTTATCAGAAATTTAAAACTAGACATAAACGTAAGGTTTTGTGGGGAAAAAAAAATACCAGCCAGCAATTAAAGATGCCAATAATGAAAATACAACAAAAGATGGAGCTAAGAAAAAACCACATTGAGAATTACCCAAAAGTAGACAACAATGACTGTTATGCAACCTTAATTTATTACCTACCTACACTGTTCATCCATTCCATCTGAGTCACGGCTAATGTCGTCACTCATGTAATACTTAAAGCAATTCTATTGAAAGAAAAGGGGAAGGGGAAATTTTATTCAAAATATGTAACAGTCACAAAGGACAAAAACTTTAAAGTCATTAGAAACATGAAAGGAATATGCATGGTTGAGGTGATCAAAGTAAAAAAACTGTTATTTTCTAGACATAGGAACATCTCAAGAAACTAATGCCTTGAAATAGATTTCCTTTATCATCAACATCCACTATTCTTTATTTAAAAGATTTTTTTTATTTATTAGTGAAGCAAATTTCTAGTCTCACACAACTAGCTACCAGAATTCTACATGAAAATGTGTATGTTGTGCTGGAGAGATGGTTCAGCGGTTATGAGCACTGACTGCTCGTGCAGAGGACCCAGCTCCCAGCACCCACATGGCAGCTAACAACCATCCATAACTCCAGTTCCAGGGGATCTGACATCCTCTTCTGGCCTCTGTGGGCACTGCATGCATATGGTGCACTTATATACATTCAGGCAAAACACACACAAAACAAAAACAAAAAAAATATTTTTTAAAACATGTATATGTTGTTGATACTTAAAAATTTTAAGTCAGCATATATAAATAATTACTATGTATTATACATAAACAATTAACAATCTACATTATCTTTATATCTCAAAATAACTACCATACAGTGTAGGACATATTATGGTAGCTAAGTCTAAGGTTCATTAATATGTAAATACTACCTAATACAACAAGAGGCAAAGCAGTGATTCAAATCCAAGTCTGGGTGGGGCCAGCACTAGGGAGGCAGAGGCAGGCAGATCTGATCTCAGTGATTTTGAGGTCATCAAAGTTTACACAGTGAGTTTGAGTTGCAGGCCAGCTGGAGCTACAGGAAGACCCTGCCTGAAAAGAGGAAAGAAAGGGGAAAGGGGAAAGGAGGGGAGGGGAGGGGCGGGGAGGGGAGAAAAGATAAAAGAAAATCCAAGTCTGACTGACTAAAAATTCTTTTCCTTCTGAAAGGGAAAGGCTCCACGTTGATGGATTACTGAAATGGTCAGTGTCTGACAGACAGGCCTCACGGAAAAAAGTAGTTGTACGCATAAGCAAAGAGAGCAGGAAACAGATCCAGTGATACAAGATATGGCTGTCTACAACATGTACCCTAGATAAGCTTCTGGGTGAAAAGAATTCAAGAAAAGTAGTAAAATATATTGTTAAAGCACACATTTGGTAGAGTTAAGCAGAACTGAATTTATCAAAAATTCATGCAAGAAAACATTTAAACTTAGAATACCAAGGAAATACATGGCCTGCCCCGCATTTCAAAGTTTTTTATTGGGAAATAAGCTAACACAAAACTAATCTTATCCCAGTATACAGCCCTGGAGAACCTATAACCTTGATATCAAAGATATTTTAAATAAAATCCAGAGTATTCCTAAAACCAAGTGTTCACAAAATTTTGAAACTATAATCAATATACATGAAACATTCTTTAAAATCTTTTATTTCCAAGTCATATTAAAACCCTGCTTCACGTGAAGATTTAGAAAGGTAGGATATGTTAACATGGAAAGTTATAAACCTCACACAAGCAACTTCAGGTTTTGAAAGGCATAAGGCTCCCCCTTACCTCACAACCTCTAAATACCATGCCACCTCTGCCTAGAACATGCTAAGCCAATCTCACTTAATCAGTCTAATTCTAAATGTTTTAGGTACCAACTTACATCTCCTCCACTGGAAAGCCACCCAACCTAATTCCCAATTACACAAGCTTCCTGTATGCCCCACAGTCCCGGTATCTTTCATATAATGGCATTTACCAGGATGTATATACATCTGTGTTCCTCATACAATGTAAGCCCTCTAAGGGCAGAATCCTCATCACCAAATCATTACATACCTTACAAATAAGGACTTTCAGTGAAGGGTGTCTATAAATGGAATCTTTTTGAAAATGATTGACCTGTTGTCCACAAGCGGTGCAGCTCACAATCCCATGAAGCCCATCTTCTAGGAGGAAGGAGTGATCATTATTCACACATTTTTATATACACAGAGAGAAAAAGTTATTGACCTTAGTCAGAATTGTGCAACCCTGGTACTAAAGATAAAAACATCCCATAGTCCTTGGGAAAATGATGTTTTGGACACAAGTTTAAAAGGTTTATTTTATTGACCTTTTAAAAAAACATAACAACCTTGGCAAATTCTGAGGTATAACTTCTCTCCTCATACAGATGTAAACCCCATTTATTACAACTTGACATAACCTAAAAAGACACCATAAAGAAGTTCTAAAAATGAAGTTCAAGAGCTCTTTATTTGTTTTTTGAGACAGGCTCTTGCTATGTAGCCCTGGCTGGTCTGGTACTTGCAATGTAGTCCATACTGGTCTGGAACTCACAGCAATCCTCCTCCTTCAGTCTCCACAGTGCTAGGACTGCAGGCATATGATAACACATCCAGATTTAAGAGCTCTTTCATTTTGCTATTGCCTTGTAAACAAATTCCGTATCAGTTCTTAGGAAATGGGAAAGTCAGTGACAGATGTGGAGCAGATTCTTTTTCAGTTCTACATTTCAGTTAGACATACCATGAGGATTTTTCTTCTTAAATACAACTGTTTACATAGATCCTGTAAATACACTACATAAAAACTAGGTAATGTTGTATTAGCAATTACCTTCCTAAGATGCACTTCACCATTATTCTTAATCGCTATTTACCTGCCTTCTATGTTTACTTGACTGTCTAGTCATTATTAATAATGTCTACTGTTTGCAAATATGACATTATAAGGACATCTACTTAGCAGCAAACAGAATGTGAGAAGATGGAAGAGGTAGAGCTCTATTCTGTATTAACTTCAGGAAAACAGTATGAAGATAACCTACTCATGAAAGAGTAAGCAGAAACCTCTCCTGCCTCACTCTCATCCCTTGTTATGACAAGGCAGTGTTTCCCAACCTGAGCTAAACATCAAAATCACTGGTAGAATCTGTTTTAAAAACACAGGCACGGACCTGGGGGCTACTTGGGGGGCTGAGGCAGGAGGATCACTTGAGCCTAGCCGGGGCTATACAGTGATACTCTGTCACAAAAAAGAAAGAAAGAAAGGAGAGACAGAAAGTGAGAGGGAAAGGAAAAGGAAAGGGGAAAAGCCAGACAGCAATTCCCACCTCTGAACATTAAACTGAAATATTTAAAGACAATTTTTACAGATGATCATGATATGCAACCAAGACCTTGATTCAAATCACATAGTAGACTATTCTAAAGAGATTAGTGAAAATGTTTCCATTCACAAATGAAAAGGAGACAATGGCAGGGAGGGACTGTCTCTATGCCCAAATAAAAGGTAAAACAAAACACCATATATATTTCTCACCATTTAAATCTGTATTCTGTTTTTGTTAGTTTTGAGGTCCAAAGCACCACAGACCAAACCTTATTGTATCTTTATTTGTAGATGTTTAAAAAGTTTAAAGCATAAGGGCACAATCACACGTCTTCAGAAAAAGACAGTAAGAAGGTTTACTATATATGTTGCTAATATTTTAATTTTAAATCATATTGTCCTATGTCAATGCTGTATCTTGGGAACTCATAATAGTCTGTTATTTATTTTAACAGAAACAAATATACAATGTACATTCTGATTTTAAATAATGGTTTCATTCAGATAAACAAGATAAATGAAAGCAATAATTTGAATATTCATTCAATGTTAAATATTACTAATCAGGCATGTTAGTGTACACCTTTAATCCCAGCACTTGGAAGGCAAACACAGACAAATGTCTGGGAGATCAAGGCCAGCCTGGTCTACATATCAAGTCCAGGACAGCTGGGGCTACAGGGTGACCCTGTCTCAAAAAAAAACCCAGTATTGATAGATAGATGATGATAGATGATTGATAGATAGATAGATAGATAGATAGATAGATAGATAGATAGAATTAAACATTCATGTGCTTTTATGTATATTACTTGAGAACTTTTTTTTAAAAACTGGGTGATCCTTTGGAGAATTTCTCTGACATGTGCAAAAGGAGTCTTATATGAAGATAATCACTGTAACACTAATTAAAAAATGAAAAATTGGAAACAACTTGCTTGGGAAATAAATAGTAATATTCATACTATAAAAGCATTGTGTAGGGCAGTGAAAAATAAAATTACATTTCCTGACATGGATACATTTCAAAAGCAATACTGAATGAGAAATGGACCCAAAGGATATAAACAGCATATTACTTCTTAGACTTTTTTAAAATGAAAAATGTTTTTGATACACATAGATATATAGAAAACATAGAAAAACATGCGTTATACATGCACATGCATAAAACTTTAAGATAATCATTACCTGAGGGGTGGTAAGAAGGGAAAATGGATGAGAGTAGGACTGAATCAATATTTTATTTAAGTGAGATCTGAAGCAAATATGGTAAAATTTTGAAATGTTACTTTATGTACTTGTTTTTACACATGTAGGTTTAAAATTTTTATTTTAGTTACAAAATATATTAAAGATTATAACTGTGTGAATGGAAAAGAGGCATTTTCATTTTGAGCTCAACACATTTTAGAGGCTTTAAAGAGAACAAAATTATTTTTGCCATGTAGAAAATTTTCATAACACATTTTTAACAATTCAACTGGGGAAAGTATATAAAAGCAGGCTGTGTTTTTTTTGAAGTTCCTGAAATGTTACTTTAGCTGTGTTACTGAGCCACAATTTTGTTTCAAACCAATTTAAGATTATTTTATATAAAAAGTTTACATTCTTGACAGTTTCCTAAATTAAGTTCAATTTTGGAACTATTTTGCTAAAATGTTTGAATACTAATTATAGCCATCCTTTATCTAAAACCACTAATTTATTCATACATGTGTATATTAGTAATCCTAAAATTAAATTTCCTGTGCAATTTCTGGCAGTTTAAACATGTAGCACTGAAATAAACATGAAAGATTTAGACACTACCATACAATTATAAACATACATATTGCCTTAAGCATGATATAAACATTCTTACAAAGAATATTCAATAAAAATTTCCAGAAACATTATCAGCTAAAACCAAATAGCAGCAGCATACCAAAGCGGCTAGGAGTCCCCTCCCCAGCAACAGTGGTTCTTCTTCAGGATGTATCCACATTTCAGAGACTGACTGCTCTAGAGTCTCTTCCCAAAAGACACCATTCAGACATTAATCTTGATACACTGCGGTACACATAGTTATTTGTCTTCCCTAGAGGATCCATGATCAAAATACACTCTTATTGCTGATCCTTACCATTCATTACCTTCTACTTGCTGATTACAGTTTAATAATAGCACCTTAGCTTTGATGACCTATGTTGCTGAAATGGCAACTTCCTACTATGAATTTGAAGAATTTCAGAAAATTTTTATGGTCAAAGAGGGTTGAACACCCCCTGTGGACAAAAGATTAAATAACATTTCCTTGATTTTTCACCTGCAACCTAACAAATTATTTTAATAAACTGTTATTTATCTCCAGTACTGATAAATTTTACTATTTCCATCAAGATAATCACTGCATCAAAATAAAAAAAAAATCTCAAAACTCCTCCAAGAACCTCAGTATATTTTCAAAATTCTGTAACATGAACAATATTAAATAGATACTTTCTTCACACTTCTTCTTAGAAATTTAGTGTCATATTCTAGTTTTTAGAGATTCGTTCCTCTTAAGTTACAGATTCTGTTATTCTGCCCAAAAAGTATATTCAGGCACTATTTTAAAATTACACACAAAAAAGTGGGACACAAGCTCAAGTCTCATAGATTTCTAAGTGAATTCTCCTGATGCTATCTTTCTATAGATGGTTAGGCAATCTGGCAGTGAACATGGAGGGCAGACAAAGAGAGGTGACTCAGACAGATGGAGGAGGCTTATTATCTCTAGCTCCCATCTCTTTCCTACTTATCTCTGCATTGCATCAGTGCATCTGAAACTGTAGTGTACATGAAAGAACAAACTGGGGCACATTCTTGACCTCATCCTGAAATTCTAACTGATCATGAATAAAGGGACTTGTTTTCTTAGTAAGTACCCCAGGTAATACCTAATGCCATTCTCTATTATGATATGTAACATTGTTTTGGGTATGTATGAAGCTACCTGGAGGCCATAGGCAAAAGTCTGCAGAAATTTAAAATTCCTTCCACATAAGGAAAAACTCATGCTACTCTGGTATGGAAGTATTATAGAACTAGTATATGGAAGAAGGAAATGCTAAGCTTCTTCAAACAACTTAACAGCCACTGAAGGCAAAGGTGTTTTTTAAAAATGGTGTTTAACCTTTTCTGCTTCAGAGCTCAAAGAGAAACAGAAATTATTTTTAAGTAGTGCTTTTTAATAAACAATGGGCAGAAAAGTGGAGGTATTTTTAGTAAGCATATCAGATTTTCCAATATGGTCATAGACAGCAATTTAAACTCATGTTTCATTTTCACTTGTATTTACCTCCGCGTTTTTTGAGATTTTCAGTTTTCATTTTACTTCTGCTTCTAAATTCAGGCCCTTTAAAATCATCTTTGTCTTCATTCAGCACTGGCTCTGGTTGTACAATCACTGTACCTAGAATGATTTCATTTAAAAAACCATTACACATATTAAATGTGCAAGTGAAGTGCAAGACTTCAGTTCAGATAAAGCCAACATTGCTGGTACATAGTTTGTTTCTTTCAAGCTTTAAGAACTTGTATAAGGACCTCAAGAGTAAATAAAACGGGGCAGTAGTAAAAGGGCCAGGTGTCAACAATCAGATTACTTGTTGCAGTTTAATTCATAGAAACAGGAGAGGGAGGTATTATGAACTAACAGAAATGTGTCAAATAGAAAGTCTCAGCCCAGTTCAGAATTTTTATGGTGCCTATCACAAAGCTGTTATGATATGAATGTGAACATTCATACTGAGTTCCACAAAGAGTCTATAAATAAATGATTGGAAAAGGGGGGAAAGACATCCTATTTTTTTCCATAGGCCAAATCAGAAAAAAAATGAGAAAAAAAACTTTATGAGTTGTTTTATATTGCTTTGGCGGGGGCTGTGAGAGGTAAAGAATAATGACGTTCATTCTATTATTGCTACACCTGTTCTACAGAATGTCCCCAACAGTATGTCAAAGCTTCACTAACTTTCAAAGTCCTTATAAAGTTGTAAACTAAAGGTCACTTTAAGATACCTAAACTCAAACAAGCTAACAAAAAACTGTAGATTGAGATCATTTGTTGGTGTCTACTAAAATGTTTTAGAAAGCATAACTTTTTATAACTCTAAGACCTCCAGACTGAGGAGAAAACAAATAAAATGTGCATAGTAAAAAGGGTCCAAGTCTCAACATTTACTTACATTGCTGGACTTAGTACTATACTGGCCACTACTGACAACAATTAAGAAAATAAAAGCAGGTAGTTGTCAGAGCTCCCTCTACAACACAGGCATATGTAACTCAACAAGCAGATTTTGGCAACTTAGCGTCTAGTTCTTAAATGAATATTTAAGTCTGAAAAAAAAAGGCTGGGAGGGCACAGAGGATTGAACAGTTTACAGACTATGATAAAGTTAAATAATCCCATTCCCAAAAAGAGGTTATTTATAAATAACAATCATTTCATGTACATACTTTCAGAGAAGCCCCAGCATTTAAAAGGAGCTCAAGATTTAAAATTAAGCCAAAAATAACTGAAGCGTACTTTCCTGAAGACTCTTCTCTAAATGGAAGCAAAGCAGCAGTGTAGAAAGAGCACCCACTAGCACTGGATTAAGGCAAGCCTGGGCTGAAATCTGCACTTTTCAATTTAATGCGGAAAAAATTCCTTGAGCTCTGAATTTGATCCTTGACTTCTAATAGAAGAAGCAATTAACTACTTTATACCAAATTGTTTTCGGGATTAAATGAGGTAATTCTCTGAGAGTCTGGTACCTAATCTCTAAATACAGTACTGTAAAATAACCACCCAGATTTAACCTTTTGAAACAGTTCTGTTTTGTTTTAATATGAGAATTAAGCTTAGCTCAGGTTAGTAACATCATATATCAACTTTTGTCCGCAGTCCCATTCAAAGAAAGGTTTGGATGCCTAGTTCTTGCATCATAAGCATACCCATTGACACCCACTAGGAAACCCACATGAGACACTGCCATTAGATCTCAAACTCCCATATTAGTTGTTTCTACTATCAGCCAGCAAAACAAATACATAAAACTGTTAACAGATAAATCTGCAAAGCCAAGTAAATAGTAGGCGCATCAATTTCTTCTATCTTTCTTCTTTCCACCATTCTTTTTCTCATTTCATTTCTTCATCTGATAACTCTTAATTGATCTTAGTTAACTCAAGCCCAATCCCTCATACTCACATCCATGAAACTTCCATAATTAATAAAAGTAACAAAGCACAAATATAGACAAAGAATAAGGTTTAGTAAATACTGCTATAAAAGATCTACTTGTGAGAATAATTTCAAAAAGATCTGCTAAAAGACTAGAACATATTAACATCGGGAAAAAAACTCCAAAATTTTGACAATTTGAAACACCATAAAATTACCAAGTTCCTAATTTTCTCATTATCTAATCACACTGCTCTGAGTCCTTCAACTGTGAAGACCCCAAGATTTTCATTTGGCATTTTTATTTTTTATTTTATTTATTTATTTTTATTGAGACAGGGTCTTCCTATAGCCCCAGCTGGCCTAGAACTCCCTATGTAGACCAGGGTGCCCTCAATCTCAGAGATCCACCTGCCTCTTCCTCCAGAGTGCTGAGATTAAAGGTGTGCGCCACCATGACCAACTTTGTTTGGCATTTTTTTCCTCTCTAATCCAATTAATGAAGTTTCACAGGTAGGACTATAACAGTTAAAAGGTATATGACAAGATTTATTCAAAAGACAACATCAACAAATATACCTAAATCTATCTATTTAATAGATAACACTCAGGGAACTTTAGCATGTAGTAAGACAGTGTCTGGAAGACTATCTCAGTGATAAGAGGGCATAATTCTCCACACTACTCAAAAAAGAATTCAGTAAGACTAAATGAGACTGATTTTTTAAAAAGTTTTCAGGAAGTCATTACATTCTTAAATAAGCAAGTGCACTGACATTTATCAAGTCAAAACTTAACATCTTAAACTTTTAAACCCACTTTCATATTCAAACATAATTTGGAAAGTTAAGCCCCTTTTTAAAAACCCAAAGGAAAAAAAAATACTTGATTTTGTTCTTGTCCAAACTAACTGATTTATTTCACTTTTTCAATCTAAATAACACATCTTCATTACCAAACTAATGCATTTCCAGACCACTAGCTAAATGGCCAACTTTGATTCTCTATTCACAGTTAACACAAGATGTGTAAGAATGACCATTTTAAAATATATTTCCACTTAACTTCATGTAAAAAATTAATACAGATTACCTTTTGGCAAGCTTTGCATAGTAATATCATTTTCTGAATTTTCATTAGAAGTTTCTTCATTTACATTCTCATCCAAAGGTTTTTCATCATCAGATTCTACATATTTTGTCACAATTGAAGGTTTCCTATGAAGAATTAAGTTCAAAGAGTTATAGGAATTTCTGACAATTAGAACAACACACCAAGACCATAAATAACATGTTTAGATTTAGCAGTGACTCCCAAGAAGGGATGTGCATCAAAATCATTGATGGAAACGTGCATGTCTACATCAAATCACTGAAGATTATGACTGAACTAACACATGTATATTCTGGTGCCAAGTGGATCTTTAAGGGAAATCTTTAAGAATCACTACTTAAGGGGCTACAGAGATGGCTCAGTGGTTAAAAGCACTTATTGTTCCTCCAGAGGACCCAGGTTCAGTCCCTAGCACACACACTATGGCTCACAAGTGCCTGTAACTCCAGCTCCAGGGGATTCAACGCACTCTTCTGGCCGCCTTCATGCACATGGTGCACACAACCCATGGAGGCACACACACATACAGAAGAAAATAATAAATCTTTTTTTAAAGAATCACTACTTTTGCCAAGTGTGGTGGCACACGCCTTTAGTCCCAGCACTCGAAGAGGTAGAGGCAGGCAGATCTCTGTGAGTTCAAAGCCAGCCTGGTCTACACAGTGAGTTCCAGGCCAGCTGGGACTACAGAAGACTCTGTCTCAAAAAGACAAAAAAATGAAACAAAGCAAAGAATCACTACTTTTGAGGATGAACTAATAATAAGCAAACTGTGTGAAAAAAAAACAGCAAAAACTGTTTACTACACTGAAAACTTTTAGAAAGAACCATGCCCCACAGTATAGTAGAAATGATTTCATTCCTTATGTCCAATTTGGCAATTCAAAGTAAAAAGACATCTTCAACACTCTTTGAACTCTGTATCACTTATAAGTATGATAAATACTTCCCACCCTAGACAGTACCATATAACTCTTAAAAGCCCATATAATCAAGATACATTCCATATTTCTCCTGTTTTTAGTAAAGCACTATATATTGGTAAGTCACTAATACAATCGTTCTCTATTTCTTTTAAGCTTGAAAGTCAGAATGAATTAATCATTGTTGAAACTGGATAACAGTAAAAATGGAATGTACTATATTAAAGTACTTATTTCCAAACACTTTAATTTGTATACAATAGTTTATTTAGAACAATGGTACTTATAGTAGGTTCAGAAAAGATATTTTTAGAAGCAGAATCAAATAAGAAAACATTTTTCCCTTCAACATTAACCAACCTCTTTGATCGGGAAGATCCTAAAGATTTGGATTTTTCTGAGGTGCTAGTTCCCTAAACATGAGGAAAAAAAATATAAGGATGAGTAAAACTCTCACAACAAAATTCCTATAATCAACAATTCCCATATAGTAAGATCTTTGATATAACCATATGAGATGCTATTATATGCCTAAAATATTACCCTAAAGAAAATTTCAAAAACAAATTCTGAGGGGTTGAATCTGTATCTCAGTAGTAAAAATGCAAAGTCCAAGGTTCAGTCCCAATGCCATCCCAAAATGCTAGTTATCATTACTCTAAGATTTCCTTAACTGAAAATTTAATGTTGTGCATGTGAGTTTGGGTGTGGGTGTGGGTGTGGGTATGGGCTGAAGATTAAATCCAAGACCTCTAGCATATAATTTTTTAAGATTTGTTTTATTCTTTGAAAATTTCTTGACTAGGTGTGGTGGCACATGCCTTTAATCCCAGCACTAGGGAGACAGAGGCAGGTGGATCTCTAAGGCTAGCCTACTCTACATGGAAAATTCTAGGCCACCCAGGGCTACATAGTGAGGCCCTGTCCAAAACAAAAACAAAAGAAAAAGAAAAAGGAAATTTCACTGATGTATAATAAGACTCTATCTTTAAAAGAAGGAAGGAAGGAAGGAAGGAAGGAAGGAAGGAAGGAAGGAAGGAAGGAAGGAGGGAGGGAAAAGAAAGAAAGAAAGAAAGAAAGAAAGAAAGAAAGAAAGAAAGAAAGAAAGAAAGAAAGAAATTTCACAGCAACTATGTTCACCTGTACATGACTGAGACAGTCAAAGTTCTAGCAGGGATAGGGAGTAGCTTCTAAGGCCCAACCTCTAGATGTGTTCTAGTAGGTCCTGAGGCCCCACCTCTAGCATGTGTTCTAACATTGAACATACCCCTAGCCCTTCTGTTTCCTTTTTGTGATGCTACGTAAACACGCTTATCACTGTTATTGCTGTTACATGCTAAGAATATAGGGAACGACTCAATGCTTACCATGATTTTGTCCCATCTTATAAATACAAAACAAAGGAGAAGTATCTAGATTTATGCAAGGCAGGGAGTTTAAGGATCTAAAAAGGTACAATTCTTCTTAACATACAGCATAAAATAACTTCTATAGAATACCAAATGAAGGACCCCAGTATAGGTTACTATAATGATGCCTAGAAAGTCTGAATACCATATTTTGAAAAGCTCTCTGAGCCCTAAAGCCATTTCCACAATGTCTACCCCAAACTGATACAATATAATGATGCTTAACAACCTATCAATCACCAATTCTTCAGTTTTCTAACTTAAGATAAACTACTAAAGTTAACTGGATAATGAAAACAGTCAACACCTTCTCAAATTGGACACCTACCAAACTCAAGTATCATAATGACAACTACATTCAATAGTAGTCTTACTGTTGGCATGTATTAACTAGAAGCAATATAATCACATAAACACTAATCTGTTAACAGTTAATAAGCATCTCTTAAAATGCTTTAAATTACACTTACCTCTTCCTTACTATTTTCCATCATATCGGAGTTATTTCCAAAACCACTAATTTTATCTAAAAAAGAAGCAATAAAGAAGATTATTTATCTCTTCGGTATATTATTAGATGAAACACCAAGATTGGCAAGATGGCACATGACTGCAGTCCAAGCACTCAGGAGGCAGAGGCAGAAGGATTAGCAGGAATTTAAGGCCAACCTGGCCTACATAGCAAGTTCAAGGTTAGCCAGAGTTACACAGCGAGACCCTGTCTCAGACACACACACACACACACACACACACACACACACACACACCGGAATACTAATACCACAAGCCCATTTTGAAGCTATGAAGCAGGAGAGACAGTACTGGTAATACTCACTAAAACAAAAGAGCATACTGATAAGACTCACTCTCATTTAACATAACCCGTTTGTATTAAGTAGCATATTACAGAAGATCATACTAGTATCAAAACATTTTTATTGTGGTTTTGTTCTAAGGTATTTCCCATTAAAAGACATTTTAATATATCTTATACTTAAAATAAAAAGTGCTACTAATAAATTGTATTTCATCTCACTATAAAATGCTAGAGACATAAGAGTAAACTAAAACTAAAGAAAACAGAATAGAGTAGAAATTAATGAAACTAATGAAACAAAGAACAGAAAACAAAAAAAATTAAAGAAAGTAAAAGGCAATTGTTCAAAAAACTGGAATAAGCCAGGCGTGGTCGTGCATGCCTTTAGTCCCAGAACTCAGGAGGCAGAGGCAGGTGGATCTCTGTGAGTTTGAGGCCAGCCCATTCTACAAAGTGAATCCCAAGCTAGCTGGGGCTACAGGGAGAGACCCTGTCTCAAAAACAACAACAACAACAAAAAAGTCGGGTGTGGTGGCACATGCCTTTAGTCCCAGCACCTGGCAAAGGCAGGTGGATCTGTGTGAGTTCCAGGCCAGCCTGATATACATAGTGAGTTCCAGGCCAGCTGGGGCTACATGAAACCTCGTTTAAAAAAAAACAAAAAAAAAAAAAAAAAAAAAAAAAAAAGAACAAAAATCTGGAATAAACCGTAGCCTAGATTGACCAAGAAAGAGAATGGCAAGACATGTTACTAGACTCAGAAATAAAAGAGGAGCTAATACCACTAACCTTACCAAGATAAAAGGATTATTAAACAATGCTATAAACTGTATACCCCAAAATTAGTTAACTGTAATGGAAAAACTAATGAAATTGACTCAAGAAAAATTAAGACATGTCAAGAGATTGGTCATCAAAATTTACCCACAAAGAAAAGCAAAAGTCCAGGTGTTTTAATGACCAACTACAACAAACATGTAAAAAAAGATATTAATTCTCCATGAATTCTTCTAAAAAATAGGTGGAACACTTCTCAACTCATTTTGAGGCCAAATACCAATAAGACAGCAAATCCAAATAAGATACCACAAGAGTAAACTATAGATCATTATTACTTATGAATACAGATGCAACTCCAACAAAATATTAGAAAACTTCCTATGAGAAGACAAGCTACAGGGCTGGGGTGTAGATGGCGTGTTAGTCTAGCATGCAAAAGTCCTAAGTTCATTTCCCAGTACCACATCCCAGCACCACATAAACCAGACATGGTGGCACATGCCTGTAATTCAAGCACTGGGTCAATAGAGCATGGAGGATCATAGGTTCAAGGTTCCTGGGCATGGTGGCACAAGTCTTTAACATAGGACTGGTGAGGCAGAGGCAGACCTCAGTGAGTTCAAGGCCAACCTGGTCTACATAGCTAGTTCCAGCATAGTGAAATTGTCTCCAAAAAAAAAGCTGAAGGTCATCTTTAGCTACATAGCAAGTTCACGGTCAGCCTGAGATATGAGATCCTATCTAAAATATAGACAAACCAAGCCAGGCGTGGTGGCGCACTTTGACTCCAGTATTTGGGAGGCAGAAGTGAGAGAATCTCTGTGAGTTCAAGATCAGCCTGATCTACATAATGTTTCAGGCCAGCTGGAGCTACAGAGAGACCCTGTCTCAAAAAGACCAAAAAAAAAAAAAAAATAGACAAACCAGACTCAGAAAAAAAAATTTTGCAAATCAGACCTCTGATAAAGAAAAATTATCTGAAATGTACAAATAACTTTTATTACATGCATTTAGTATATGAGTATACAGGCATGGAGGTGCACGCAAACATACCAGAGCATGCATGTGGAGGCCAGAGGACAACTTTGTGAAGTCAATTCTCTCCTTCCCCTATGTGGATCCTGGGGATTGAACTCAGGTAGTGAGGCTTGCTGGCAAATGCCCTTACCCATTGAGCATCCTAAAACTGTACAAAGAAAGTCGGGTGTGGCGGCACACTGCTTTAATCCAAGTACCCAGGAGGCAGAGGCAGACATACCTCTGTGAGGTCTAAATCAGCCTAGGATGGAACATAGCAAGTTCCAGGCCAGCTAGGGCTACACACTTAGACCCTGTCTCAAAAAAAAAAGACCCACAAAATAACAACAAAAATACTCACTAGTAACAAATGCTGAAGATGTAAAGCTAGTGAAAACCCAAAATATAGTCACTTTGGAAGGCAGTTAGCAGCTTCCTAGAAAGTAAACACTCTTAACCCTAGTACTCAGGAGGCAGAGGCAGGTGGATCTCTGTGAGAACAAGGCCAGCCTGGTCTACATAGCAAGTTCCAGGCCAGCTGGGGCTACAGGAAGACCTTGTCTCAAAAAACAAAAAAAGTATCAACACTTTTAGGCTTTGGAGGTACGGCCATTTGCCCAGAATGCTCAAGACCCTGAGGTTTGGTCTCCAACATGGAACACAATCTTACACTCAAAAAACTTAAAACTGTTTGGGACATGGTTGCACAGATATGTAATCACAGCACTCAGGAAGCTGAGGCGGGAGGTCTTGAGTAAAGAGAGCCTGGGCTACATAGTGAGACTCTGTCTCCAGAAATAGGCATACATGAAAAGCAAGAAACAACAGAAACAACACCTGGCCCTGTTTGTAGACATGACTGTCTAAGTGGAATATCCCAAGAATCTAAAATACGAGGGAAAAAGACTAGAAGTAATAACTGACTTCAACAAGTTCACAGGCTACAAATACAGCATTAAAATGTCAACTGAATTCCTATACACTAATAATAAACAACTAGAATCTGAAATTTTCAAACAGTAAAATTTAAAATGTCAACTAAGCAGTGAACAAATGGCAGGAGGTGGTAGTCCTAGCTACTTGAGAGACAGGTTGGAGAATCAATAGCCAACCTGAGCAACATAGCTAGAACCCCTAGCTCAAAATAAAAGCCGATATATTTAGGTAAAAATTAAAAGAAACAAGTGAGACATTAGTAGTCAGAAAAAACACAAGGCTTAGAATTTGTATGGCCCTCCTATGAATTAAACCTTTTTATTCTTTACTTCTGCTGTCTGTGAAAAGGTCAGTCAATGCAGCCATTTTCTCTCCTCAGCCGGGCCAGGCAGCACACACCTCTAATTCTAGCCCTTGGGAAGTGGAGACAGGTGGATCAGAAGTTCAGAATGTCCTTAGTATAGAGCAAGATGAAGCCTGAGCTACACAAAACCCTGACTCAAAATACAAAAAAATAAATAAATAAATAAATAAATAAATAAATAAAAATTAAAAAAATTTAAAAAAAAATTCTTACCTCAGCCTCCCAAGGCCTAGGATTTCCTCACCATACCTGGCTGGGTTTTCTAGTGCTGGAACCTGAATCTAGGACAAGCACTCAACTACTGAACTATGACCCCAGCACTACATTCTTAAATTTTATATATGTTTAACTGAACACTATCCAGATTTATAGTTATTTCTTGAGTAAAAATATGATGAGCAACTTGTTCTGTATACTTTTAAAATTTTTGTACAGACTGAATAATTTATATTAGTCTATCATCAAACTCACCGACGCTTCTATCTCTAGTGCCTTGTCAAATATAATGATTTGGAGTTCGGAAATCACTTTTTTCGGCTACAGAATTTCAAACTGGTTTTCTTCTTATTGTTGCTTTTCCTTATTGGACCTTCTGTCTTTTTGTACTTGAATATGATTACAATACCTGTTTTTAACATTCTTGCCTATTAATTTCAACATGTGAGTTACTTTCCTGAACGAGTCACATTTCCTCTTTTGTTCTATCTAACATCTCAAATTGGACACTGGACACTGGAAGAGTCAATGAAGAGACTTCTGTTATTTTGCTCCAAAGAGTTGATAATTGTGTGATTGAAGACAGTTAAGTTACCTGAAATCAAAACCAAACTGTGTATACAAAGGAAACAGCAGAAAGTTTTGTTCAGTCCTTTCAGCCCCAACTCCACTGCCTGTAATCTAGGATACACTTAGGCAATTCAGCCAGCGGTATATATGGGTAGATTAGTTTTTTGTTTAGGGGTTTCATTTTTGCAAAATTTGGGCTCCCAATTGATAGGTCTCTTTAAGATGGGACCTCCCTACTCACTTTACAGTTACTTACAGTCCTAAAGTTTTTCTTGACACTACATCCAATTAGACTTCAGGTTTTTTAAGTCTTAACTGCTGCAAAGAACTAACTGAAACCTTCCTAGGAGCAAAGAAGCTTCTACAATGTAGAATCCAGCCAGTGGCATTTCCATCTTCCAGGCTTTGGCTCCCAATCCACTTTTGCTAAGTATCTAAGTCTAGTTCCTTATTTATGTTGGCCACAGAAGAGAGTATTTGGTATTTGTGAGAAATACCAAATGTAGTCAGTGTCTAACTAAAGCCACTCAGCCACAGAAAGAAGACCCTTAATGCATCCTATTCCTCAACTAACTAGTGAACTCGTCTCTACAATATAACTTCATTTAAAGACAAAGAATTAACTGAGCACTGTGGCTCAAGCTTATAATGCTAGACCCTTCCTCAAAACACTAAATTAAGAGCTGAAGAAATGGCTCAGCAGTTAAGAACACTGGTTGTTCTTGAAGAAGACCTGGGTTCGAATCCCAGCACCCACATGGCAGCTAACTGTCTGTAAATCCAGTTCCAGGGGATCCAACAGCCCCTTCTGTCCTCCGTAGGCATTGCACAACACGGGTGTACTTACCTACGTGCAGACAATACACACGTACATATAAAGTAAAAATAATAAATAAAAATTTTTTAAAACTAAATTAAGTAAATAAAGAGCCAGGCATGGTGGCTCATACCTATAATGTCAGGCTCAGTAAGCTGAAGCAAGAGGATTGTTCACCAGTTCAAAACCAGCCTGAGCTACAGGAAGAGATCATGTCTTTAAAAAGATTAGAGATGATAGATAGATAGACAGATAGACAGACAGACAGATAGACATTTTAAGCAAATATTGAACTCCATTTACATTTCTTGGCTGTGGTAGTAAGGTTAGCAATTCTGAAATTATGAGTACAATGAAGACTAGGCAAATGGCTATAAATATTAATAACAGGGCTGGACGTGATGGCGTATGCTTTTAATCCTAGTACTCAGGAGGCAGAGGCAGGCAGATCTCTAAAAGATTGAGGCCAGGCTGGTCTACATAGTGAGTTCCAGGCCAGCTGGGGCTACAGGGAAATCCTGTCTCAAAATGACAAAAAAAAATAATAATAATGGGAGCCAAATTTCTTTCTTTCAGAGAAACAAGTTATAAACACTAAAAGAAGACTAGAATAAAGTCTGGAATGAAACTGTAAATATCAATAACAACTCACAAAATTTACCACATGTATACTAACTTTCCCTGAGAAAAGAAAACAAGATCTTCCTGATGAGAACGAGCACATCATGCACACTGATATGTGCTGTTAAACACCATATTCCACTAAAAGGAATCAAAAAGCAATTGGGAGAAACAACTGATTCAAGGGCTATGGAAGACACCATAGAAAGGAGGCCCTGAACAGCTTCTGGAGACAGAAAGCAAGGACACAATCAAGAAATAAGGAAGACTTGGAAAAAAGCCAATGAAAGGCATCTAGATGGGGCAAAACTGCTACAATCAGTGCATTGAAAGAAATACTGAGGGGCTGGAGAGATGGCTCAGCAGTTAAGAGCACTGACTGCTCTTGCAGAGGACCGAGGTTCAAATCCCAGCATCCATATGGCTGCTAACAACCATCCATAATTCCAGCTCCAAGGGATCCAATGCCCTCTTTTGACTACCATAGGCATTGCATGACACAGGTGCACTTACATACATGCAGGCAATATACTCATACACATAAAAATAAAAATAATAAAATTTTACAAAAAGAAATAATGGGAGCAGGTAAGATGGTTCAGTTGGTTAAAGCACTTACTGCCAAGCCTGACTGAGTTTGATCCTAGGGTGCCACATGGTTGACTCCCACAAGTTGTCCTCTGACTTCTACAAGTGTGATAATACACACACACACACACACACACACACACACGCACACACACACACACGCACACACTAAACGTAATAACAATTTTTAAGATGACAGTAACAATATTCATGAAAAGCAGTATAAGCATATAGTAACAAATATATACAGAGGATAAATAATAAAGCCCTCCCTTGTTCCCTTAGTAATAAAGGTAGTATTAAATCATCGGGTAATTAAGAGCTTGTGATATATAAGAATTTCTAGGATTAGTCAAGAAGATTCCGCACCCTCAGTTCCCAAAAATCTGTGATCATGGTATCACTCCCACGACTGTTTATAAAGTGGCATAGTTAACCTGAAAAAATGAGAGACTATCAGGAAGAAGCAAGAGGTGGAGCTTAATCTAATCACTTGCGTCTCAAAACAAAAATTTTAGGGAGGCCTGGCACAGTGATTCATGCCTTTAATTCCAGCACGCCAGCGGCAGATAGCTCTCTGGAGTTGAAGCCACCCAGAGTTATACAGTGATATGTCTTAAAGAAAAAGTAAAGAAAAAATTTTAAAAACAGAAAATTTTATCCACTTGTTAGCAAAAAGCAAGAGAAGCAACGATCAAAGGGTAAGAAAAAGAGATCCAGAGCATAAGATGGACCCCATGTGCTGTGTTGGCTTGGAAGAAAGGGGCAGACAAGTGAAAGAAGCTACGAGTACATATATTTATATGTAGACAGACAGACAGGTATACACACACACACGCCCAAAAAACTGAATTCTGCCAAAAACCTGAATGAGTTTGGGAACACATTTTTCCAGAGCTACCATAAAGGAACAATGTCTTACTATTATCTAACACCTTAATTTCTTTCTTCCTTTCTTTCTCTTTGTTCTTTTTTCTTGTTTTTTAACACCTTGATTTCTTACTGACAACTTAATTCTGACTTTGTGATAACCTGAGGAAGGTTCAGAAAGCCCAACAGATTTCTTGATCTAAAGAACTGTAAGGTGATAAATATGGGTTACTTAAGCCACCTAATTTATAATCATTTGGTATAGCAAACACATTAAGTTAAATTTTGATGATAAAAAGAATAATTTCAAAATCTTCCTGATCCAATTATTAATTATAAAAGAACTGTAACTTTTATCAGGCAAGCACAAATATAATCAAATAACCTAATTTACCATCATCAATAAAAGGACAATTGAGATCACTTGCCTTGAGATAAAACACAGACGCATATACTATATGGTATATGCAGTATATAATATATGCAGTAATTTTGCCAAAAATATATACGCTGGATCTAATCATAACTAAACATACAATCCATATTAAGGGCCAGTCTACTAAGTAAGAGATGTACAAAAATGCCATAGTGCTAATAGAGAAGCTATCTCCAGTTTTAAAGACCAAAGAGGGGGCTGGAGAGACGGCTCAGCAGTTAAGAGCATTGGCTGCTCTTGCAGAAGAACCAGGTTCAGTTACCAGTACCCACATGCATTTAACCACCACCTGTAACTCCAGTTCTAGGGGATCTGACGCCCTCTTCTGGCCTCCATGGACATTGCATGCAAATGGTATTTACATACATGCAGGCAAAATACTCATACATATAAAATAAATAATTTTCTATATTTATAACTTTTAATGTGTATGAGTATACTGCCTGCATGTATCTAAGTGCATCCATGCCATGCGATCTCTGAAGAGGTCACATGCCCAAAGAGAGCATCAGGCCTCCTGGAACTGGCGTTGTTAGCCATCATGTGGGTGCTGGGAACCAAACCTGGGTTCTCTGTAAGAGCAGCCAGTGCTGTTAACTGCTGAGTCATCTCTCCAGTACCAATAAATAAAAGTGAAGCTCCCTCATGCAACAGAGGGCCAGGAACACAAAAGATCACAAATGACCAAAGTGTAGAGGCTAAGAGTCTGCAGAATGCTGGTCCTTGGACAGGACTCCTATATTAAACTACACCCACCCAGGACTCGGGGACCACTACAGAAGAGGGAACAGAAAGATTGTAAGAGCCAGGGAGGAGGTGCATGACCATATGGAAACAGTCCTACAAGCTCCTGGGACCATGCTCATACGAACCTACAGCAATGCTGACAGCATGCACAGGACCCACGAAACCTCAAGCAGTCAAAAACTAAGCATAGAACTGGGTAAATGGACAGCAGGTCCCAATCTTAGCTGAAGAAATATTGGTAACTGATTACTGCTGGGTGAGGAACAGCTGATCTTTGTAAAACGAGGGACTCTGGGTAGGCTGACTAGACCTCAGTAGATGAACTTGCACTGAGGGATGTCTGGGGACACTAACTTGACACAATAGGCCTTAAAACAAATGACAGAATGTATGAATTCCAGTGGGAGGGGTATGGGAGTGTGCCAGTGCGGAAGGAGGTATAAAGATGATTAAGATTGAGATGTTCTGTATGAAATACACAAAAGTTCAATAAAAAAATTTAAAGACTAAAGAGCCATGTCAACTACATACAATCTGTGTGAACTAGATCCTGGACTTAGGAAAAACCTTACCTATGAAAATTAATGTGGCAATTTATAAAATAAGAACTGTGAATTAGGTAACAGTCTAATTATGCCAATTTATTTAACCTTTCCAGTGTTAACTACTTCCTATATTTTAGTATTGCTTCAAATTACTTGACTTCTGATTTCATAAAACCCTTAATTTCTCCTAGTTTAGGGGTATTTCCTCTAGTGAAGGGTATTGACATCAAAATCTTTTTCTGTTAGTCCAGAGATATCTTTTTCTACTTTTCATATTTTTAGAATGTTTTCGCTGGATTTTAAATTAATAACTTTTCTTTTCTTTTTGAGACAGGGTTTCCCTGTAGTCCTAGGAACTCACTATGTTACCAAGCTGCCTGCCTCTGCCTCCCAAGTGCTGGGATTAAAGGCATGTACCTTTTAAATTAACAACTGTTTTCATTTGACACTTTTCTTATTAAGAAATCACTTAAAGCAAGAAGTAGTAGAATACACCTGTAACCCCAGAGCTTGAAGGGTGGAGGCAAGAGGATCAGGAGTTCGAGACCAAGCTCAAAAAATGGTGAATCTGAGGCTACCCTGTCTCAATAAGTAAAAGAAAAAAAAATCACTTGAGTGTTATCTGCTTTCCATCATTTCTGGGGTTAAGCTATTGGTATTATTGTTGTTCCTTCAGAAGTAATATCATTTTTCCTCTAGGTGCTTACAAGATTTCCTCTTAGTTTTTTGTTCCTCAAGATCTTCAAGAAAATATGATTATGACTAGCTGCAGTTTTCTTTTTTTCAAAATTTTACTTATTTTTATGTGCGTGTGTGCATGTGCATGTGTGTGTGCACATGCACACCATATGTCACACGTGGAGGTCAGAAGGCAGCTGTATGGAGTCCATTCTCTGCTTCCACCTTCATATGAGTTCTCAGATTGAACTCAGTTTGTCAAGCTTTTGCAGCAAGAGATTTACAGGATGAGTCACCTTGCACCCAGCCTTAACTCTAGTTTTCTTTGCATTAATCTCTGCCTAGGAGTTACAGCACTTCTTCAATCTGTAGCTTTTTAGACAATGCTTAGTTAATATATCTTCAAATTTGACTTATGAGTCACTTTCTTCCTTCTGTCCTTCTGGAACTTTTACTAGACACATGATGAGCTCTTCAGAGTGATCTTAACTATTTTCTGTACTACAGGTGTGTGTACACATGCATGAACTTGTTTGTTCTGCTCTCTGTATGTACTATTCACAATGCTTGATATAGGACATTTTTAAAAGGAGTTTAGTGTTAATCACAGTACTCAAGAAGCTGAGGCAGGAAGATCACAAATTCAAGGATAGCCTGGGATTTACAGCAACATTCTGTCTCAACAATTTTTTTCAAAGGAGTAAAGGGTTGGTAAAGCATAGCCAGGTATGGTGGCACATGCCTTTAATCCCAGCATGCAGGAGGCAGAGGCAAGCAGATCTCTATGAGTTCAAGGCCAGCCTAATCTACATAGTGAGTTCTAGGCTAGCTGGAGCTACAGGGAGACCCTGTATCAAAAAGAGCAAGAAAAAGAAAAGGTATTGTTTTATAAAAAGATAGTCACCAAATCCCTTTTTTTTTTTTTTTTTGAGACAGAGTCTGATTCTGTAGCCCAGACTGACCTGAAATTCACTATGTAATTCAGGTTGGCTTTGAATTCATAGCCATCCTCTTATCATAGCCTACTGACTATTGGGATTATAGGTGTGATTCACCGTGCCCAGCTCTATTCAGAGATAATATCTTAATTAATGTAATATTAAACATAATAATTTTAACTTCTAACTCATGAGTAACTACTAGAATAAAAAATTTCTATACAGGGTTAGGAATATAGCTCAGTAGTCACTTGCCTAGAATGCTTAAGAACCTGGGTTCCACCACCAGTACTACTAAAAGAAATCTATACTTGCTCCTACTGCTCCCAATAGTGTCTATTCATCACCTCCCTCAACCAGAAATTTCCATTATGTATAAGACCATATTGTTTCATTCTCTAAGAATTCATCGCTTTAAAAAATTAATGTTTACTTACCAAAATTAAAATCTCATTATAGCAGGTACTAGCAAACATACCCAATAAGGTTTCTATAAACTTGTTAATCTAATTTTCTATAAGTTGAATAGCTGCTCCTTATAAAAGAATAAATGAAAACAGACTCGAAGTTATACCACACTCTTTTTCAATTTACCTGTGCTTTGGTTCACTGCAAGTCGTGGAGAAGAACACGTTTCCTCAGATTCTTCTGATGAATGTGCCAGGAAATCATGAAGCTTCTGCACCAATGTATTCAACTTGCTTTCACTATTAAAACAAACATTTGAAGAATGTCCTTAGTCTGCTGTGTGCTTAACTAAATATAAATCTCTGAAAAATGGAAAAAACTATCCTAAAGTCTTCTGAGAATGTGTACATCCAAAGTGAAAATTAAAGGCAATGATCTTTATCTCACTGAGGATATAAAAATACAAATAAGACAATCTACCTGTACACTTACCTAGGTTAAGATCAAAATATTATTGAAGGAAAATGCTACTACTCGCTAAACATTTCCAAGATATTAAAATCTTTCAACATGTTGAATATGATATGCTTAAATAAAAGTTCATTTCAAAATAATTTAATGCAATGTAAAGTTTATCACAAAGCACTGGGAATGTAGATCAGTGGTAAAAATATTTACCTTACATGTATAATGCTGGGAGTTTAATTCCCAGCACCACAAAAAAAAAGTATCACCTAATTTTTAAGAAAAAGCAATCTTATTAGCACAAGAGTTTCAAAAGAAATCGAAAAAAAATTTACAGTGATAAAAAAGATATTCACATTTAAATTTGTACACCTTTACTTTTCAATAACTAGTTGGGCCTGTACATATCTTCTCATTATGATTAACAACTTTAGTAATTATTTCCTCAAACTTATAATCTTTATTTGCAAAAGCCTTAGAAACCAAAACATTGGTAGATCACCTTTTCAAGAAAATTTTAAGCAGGCCAAGATCAAAAATAGTGAAAGCTTTTTTCCCCTTTATACAAGAAAATGATTTGTCAAGTATATTATTTTATTCTCTTGAGGGCCTCATTAGTTTTTAATTATTTTATCTTCTGCTTGGATTAGAATAATTATATGAAGAACTGATAGAAAGATTAATAAATTATAGAACAAGGCTTCAAAGAATTCCAACTTTTTAAAAATATTTTATTATTTTTATTTTTTATGTGTTAACACTTAAGAAACCAATAGTGTAACTATCATTTATATCATAAACTGTTCAGCTACATAATGGATAAACAAGAGTTTTAAGGATTTCAAAATGCATTTAATCCTTTTCTGTAGAAAATATAAAGATTTTAAAGGCGAGAGAGAGAGAGAGAGAGAGAGAGAGAGAGAGAGAGAGAGAAAGAGAGAGAGCTCAGCAGTTGAGAGCAACTGTACAATCATGCAGAACAAAGTTCAGATCCCAGCATCCACATAACAAGCCAGGTATTACAAGGGAGCCAGAAACAGACGGATTACTGGGGCTTGATAGCTCCTAGACTATCTGAGAAAACACAAGCCCCAGGATCAGAGAGACCTTGCCTCAAAGGAATAGGGAGAGAATTAGAGAGAAGGACATGAATGCCCTCTTCTTGCCTCCATATGTTCACAGGCATGAATACCCACAAACATGTATATACTCTTACCACCCAAAGACAAAGACGCACACCTGACACACAAATCTTTTTTAAAATGAAGATTTTCTAAACTTACAAGCAAAGAGAAAAATAAACAAATCCTGATTTCACAGAACTTCAAAACTATTACTTCAAAAGTACCGTGAAGAAAAAAAAATAGTAGAAATTAATGAAATGGAGAGGCCAAAGAGATAGGTCAGTGATTAAAAGCATGCACTGCTCTTGCAGAGGCCCCCAAGTTCAGTTCCCAGCACCCACAAACATTAAGTGGTTCACAACGACCTGTAACTCCAGCACTCATGTGCACATACCCATAGACACACATAGATAATTAAAAATAAGTGAATCTGAAAAAATAAAACAATCTTTTTAAAAAAGAAATTAAAGAAATGGAGACTAAAAGACCAACGTAAAGAATTAATGCAACAAAGAGGGCAAGGGATATAACACAGTTGATTGAGTGCTTGCCTAGCATTCACAAAGTCCTAGGTTTGATCTCTAGGACCATATAAACTGGGTGTGGTGACATATGGCTGTAATCCAAACATTCTGGAGGCAGAGGCAGGAGGATCAGAAATTCAAGGTCAGCCTTAGTTACACAGCAGTTTGAGGCCAGCCTGGGATACATGAGACCCTGCCTTTTTTATTTGAGGTAGGATCTCCCTGCAGCCCAGACTGGCCTAGAACTCACTACTCCTCCTGAGTGCTGGGATTAAAGGCATGCACCACTATGCTTGGCAAGAGACCCTGTCTTTAAAAAAAAAAAAAAAAAGCCAACGAGGGGCTGGAGAGATGGCTCAATGGTCAAGAGCAGTGGCTGGTCTTACACAGGACCTAGGTTCAATTCCCAGGACCCACCTGGCAGCTAACAACCAACCATAACTCTGGTTCCAAGAGATGCAACGCCCTCTCATGACCTCCGAAGACATTGCACAACATCCATGCACTGATATACATGCAGGCAATGCACTGACACACATTAAAAATAATGAATAGCTGGGCATGGTGGTGCACGCCTTTAATGTCAGCACTCAGGAGGCAGGCAGGCGGATCTCTGTGAGTTCAACGCCAGCCTGGTCTACATGGTGAGTTCCAGGCCAGCTGGGGCTACAGGGAGACCCTGTCTCAAAAAGACCAAATAATAAATAAATAAATAAATAAATAAATAAATAAATAAATAAATACTATATTTTTAAAGACAAAGAGATGATTCTTTGAAAAGATAAAATCAACGAACCTATAGACAAATTAACCAAAAGACTAAAATTAATAAAATTATGCTCCTACCCGCAGGCCTCTCTCTGGGGTAAATCCATTGCACCCTCCCTGCCTTGACTCCCCCAGCCTCATTCACCCTCCCATCCCCACAGCCTTTCTCTCCTCCGAGTTTGGGCCCTGCCCTATTCCTTGTCTTGGAGCACCAGACCCCTGGGGAACCAATACTGCTCCCTGATCCTTTTCATCAAGACCAACTTAGTGCCTTCTCTGGGCCCAAGGAGCACTGTTTCTGGGCCTGGTCCCGCCCTCAACACCCTCTGCTTCCCTGGGCCTGCACCACCCGCCAGCATCTTTCTGGGACACTGGGGCTGACCTTTCCTCTTCCTGATCCTTTGCATCCAGACCAACCCAGCTCCTCAGTGCAGTCCCCAAGAGACCTTGGGGCCTCTTCCTGTACCATCTGCCTTTGCATCTCTCCATGGCACAGCCAACAGCTGCCCTAGAACAGCACCTTTCCCGGGCCAGGCTCCCAGGCCAGTCCAACCCCCAAATTCCTGAGGACAAAATTGTTCCTGGAGAGATCCAGACCTTAGGAGAAAGCCTGAAAACATCTGACCCTCACCTGAATAGGGCCTCTGTGGGAACTCCTGAAGACAAAAGCAATCCGGCCACTCCAATATAAAATCAAAAGAGAGAGCCTCAAGCTTAGACAAACCAGCTTTTCATGCCCAAAAAGTAAACAACAAAGACACTTTGTAAAGTTCACAAAAAGAAGCAGACCTAAACTTGAAGGCCTGAGTCTCACACAAGAATCAAAAACTACAAAAGAAATCCACATGTCAAAATCACAGAGAAGGAAAACTCTAAATGCTGGAGAATATGTGGAGAAAGAGGAACACTCATTCACTGCTGGTGGGAATTCAAATTTGTGCAACCACTATGGAAAACAGTGTGGCAAAACCTCAAAAAAACTAAAAATGAATGTGCCATATGATCCAGTGATACCGCTCCTTGGCCTATATCAAAGAACTCATCATACTGTAGAGATACCTGTATGTACATCCATGTTTGTTACTGCTGTCTTCACAATAGCTAAGAAATGGAAAACAACCTAAATGTCCCTCAACTGACAAACAGATAATGAAAATGTGATACATTTACAC
>NW_008341888.1:1727785-1730543 GCF_000622305.1 Nannospalax galili | reverse complement strand
CAAAGAGGGCCACTTCATTCTGATCAAAGGTACAATGAAACAAGAAGATATTACAATCATGAACATATATTCACCACTCTGGTGCACCCAACTTCATAAAAACAATACTACATGACTTTAAGACCCAGATTAAGCCCTACTCATTAAGAGTAGGCAACTTCAATACCTCACTGTCTCCATTACATAGGTCAACAGGGCAGAGAGTTAACAGAGAGACATCTAAATTAAACAATATCATATGTCAAATGGACTTAACAGACATCTACCATCTACCCAAGCACCAAAGGACATACTTTCTATTCAGCACCCAATGGAACCTTCTCCAAAATCGACCATATACTGGGGCACAAAGCAAACTTCAACAAATACAAAATGCATGCATTCTATCAGACCACAATGAAATAAAGTTTAAAATCAACACCAGAAGAAGCCCTAATCACCACATGAACACATGGAGATTAAACAACACACTCCTAAATGATGAACGGGTCAAAAGAGAAATTAAGAAAGAAATAAAAGTATTCCTGGAACTAAATAAAAGGGATAATACAACACAACAAAACTTCTGGGACATGCTAAAAGCTGTCCTTAGAGGGAAGTTAACAGCTCTAAGTGCCTACATTAAAAAATCAGAAAGAACACAAATAAATAACACTGCAACTCAAGACAATTGAAAAGCAACAACAAATGAAACCGAAACCCAGCAGACAATAAGAAATAACAAAAATCAGGGCAGAAATTAATGAAATTGAAACAAAGAAAACAATACAAAGAATCAACAGTTCCAAGAGCTGGTTCTTTGAAAAGATAAACAAGATTGACAAACTGCTAGCCCAGTTAACGAAAAGAAAGAAAGAGCAACCCCAAATCAACAAAGTCAGAGATGAATGGGGAAACAACACAACAGACACCAGAAAGATACAGAACATTATAAGGGAATACTTTAAAAACCTATATGCTACTAAATTTGAAAACCTAAAAGAAATGTAAGGGTACCTAATGGCATGGGAACCACCAAAACTAAACCAAGAAGAGATTAACAGCTTAAACAGACCCATAACACAAAAAGAAATTGAAACAGTAATACAAAACCTCCCAACAAAAAAGCCCAGGACCAGATGGATTTACAGTAGAATTCTATCAGACATTTAAAGAAGATCTGCATCCAATACTACTTAATTTATTCAAAGAAATAGAAATGGAGGGAGAACTTCCAAATTCCTTCTATGAAGCCAGCACCACTCTAATACCAAAGCCAGGTAAAGATACAACCAAAAAAGAAAACTATATACACCCATATCCTTAATGAACATAGATGCAAAAATTCTCAACAAGATACTTACAAACCGCATACAGACACACATCAAAAAAAATCACCCACCATGATCAAGTCGGCTTTTTCCCAGAGACACAGGGATGGTTACTGTGTCAATATACATAAGTCAATAAACGTCATAAATCATATAAATCATCTCAAAGACAAGAACCACATGGTCATCTCAATAGATGCAGAGAAGGCCTTTGACAAAATTCAACATGCATTTATGTTCAAAGTCCTAGAGGGAATTGGACTGGAGGGAACATGCCTCAACATAATTAAAGACATATAAACAAACTCACAGCCAACATCATTCTAAATGGAGAAAAACTGGAAGCATTCCTATTGAAATCAGGAACCAGACAAGGCTGTCCACTATCTCCAGTTCTCTTTAACATAGTGCTTGAAATTCTTGCAATAGCAATAAGACAAGAGCAGGAAATTAAAGGAGTAATAATTGGAAGAGATCAAATTATCCCTTTTTGTGACGATATGATATTATACCCAAGAGACGCCAAAAATTCCACCAGAAATTATTAACACGTTCAGTAAAGTGGCAGGTTACAAAATTAACCTACAAAAATCTGTAGCCTTTCTATATACCAATAACAAGCAATCAGAGAAAGAGCACATGGAAACACTCCCATTCACAACAGCTGCAAAAAAAATAAAATAAAATATCTCAGAGTAAACCTGACAAAAGACATTAAAGAGCTCTACAATGAAAATTTTAAATCTTTAAAGAAAGAAATTGAGGAAGACATCAGAAGATGGAAGTACCTCCCATGCTTATGGATTGGAAGAATTAATATTGTGAAAATGACCATCCTTCCAAAAGTCATATATAGATTCAACACAATGCCAATCAAAATCCACATGACACTTTTCAAAGAATTGGAAAAAACTATCCTAAGATTCACATAGAAGCACAAAAGACCTCAGATAGCCAAAACCACACTGAGCACTAAGAGCAATGCCAGGGGGATTACTATACCAGATTTCAAGCTGTATTACAGAGTTATAGTCATAAAAACAACATGGTACTGGCACAAAAATAGTCCCATAGACCAATGGAACAAAATTGAAGACCCAAATATGAGTAAATGCAATTTCAGCCACCTGATATTTGACAAAGGGGCCAAGAACATTAACTAGAGGCAAGACAGCACGCTCAGCAAATGGTGCTGGCAAAACTGGATCTCCACTTGTAGAAGAATGAAACTAAACCCCTATCTTTCACCCTGCACAAGAGTCAATTCCAAATGGCTCAAAGGCCTCGATATAAAGCCTGAAACTCTGAAACTATTAGAAGAAAACATTAGGAAAAACCTACAAGATATAGGCGTAGGAAAGGATTTTCTGAACCGGACATCAATTGCTCAGGAAACAAGCGCAAGAACTAACATGTGGGACCTCATTACACTAAAAAGCTTCTGCATA
>NW_008341888.1:1724957-1727729 GCF_000622305.1 Nannospalax galili | reverse complement strand
AAAAAGGCTACATAACAAGCAACAATGCCAGATAGGAGATACCTTCTTTTGAGTTGTTGGCCAGGGTGGCCAAAGGGACTCCCAGATAATAACCTAGCAGAGAACTGGGAACTGATTGCTGCTAGAAGAGGAACAGCTAGCCTTCCTAAAATAAAGAGTTGTAGATAGGCTGACTAGATTCACCAGAAGGGCAAGTAGTCGGGAATTGCTGGGGGTACGGACAACACAGCAGACAGTAGCAGGGATATATAAGGGCTTAGTGGGGGGAGGGAGGCTATGGGAGGGTGCCATCTGGGAAGTGGGTGTATAGTTGAATAAGATGGTTTGGTATGTTCTGTGTGATATACACACACAAAAAAAAATCAACAAATTTTTAAAAATGTATTATATTTGAGGAGGAAGCGTGGATATTTACATCATGCTAATTAGTAGAGGTGATGAACATTACCATTGAAATCTACCCAATGACTTTATAGTCATACACAGGTGCCAAGGATCCAAGTGCAACCGATTATGACTAGTAATAATCAGATACATACAAATTAGAGATGTACGTGCCAACATCTCGGTGTTAGTATCAAAAACAATGAGTCTTTCTGCAAGGAATAATATATTCTAAAATGAAATGCAGATCCTTTTTAAAGGTTAAAAACTCATTCAATTTTATGTCTTACAGGGCTTATCCTGAGTTCCTTATTGTATAACTGTATTAATTCAACTGTGAACCTAGAAACTTACAGCCACTTGTGAAAGATATGTCCTCTTGCTCTGGAATGTCTTACTGAATATGTTAAAGCTGTAATGAAATGCTTCTTCTAATCATGCAGTTATTTTTAAAAAATACACTGTATAAAAATCTCAAGTAATAAATTATTTTTTGAAAAAACAAAACAACAAAAAAAAGAAGTGTTGCCGAGGTTACAGAAAAATTAGAATCCATATATATTGCCTGTAGGAACATAAAATGGAGTTAGAGATGTAGCTCAATTGGTATAGTAATTGCCTAGCTTGTATGAGGCCCTGAATTGGATCCCCAGCACCACATAAACTGGGCAAGGTGGCACACGCCTGTAATCCTAGCACTGGAGAGGTGGAGTCAGACGGATGACGAGCTCATAGTCATATTCCCCACTATATAAGGATCTCAAGGTCAGCCTGAGCTACAGTGCACTGTCAAAAAAGAAAAAGGAATGCAAAATGGCATAGGCATTGAAAAATCTGGCCTCGTACATAGAAGACCCTGGGTTTGTTCCTCACTGCTTAAAAAAAATTAGACATAGAGAAATAAAATGATCCAGCCATTCTACATCCAGAGAAATACCCAAGAGAATTGAAATCATGCTCACCACCAAAAAAAAATTGCAAAAGATTATTCATAGCAGCATAATTCACCACAGTCCAAAGTGTTGTTGGAAAATGGGACCTGTGAGGCCAAGTGTGATGGCTTACTCTTGAATCCCAGGTCTCCATTGGACTGCCATGTGTTCAAGGCCAAGTGAGGCTACAGAGCAAGATTCTGCCTCAAAAAAAAGAAAAAAAACACAGAAAATGGGATCTGAGATACAAGCAAAGGAAAATATATGTCCACCACACACAAATTCCTTGCCATCAAAATTCAAAACCAAGAATGACAGATGTCACATGTATCTTTTGATTTTAATTTTTGCCAATTTCATACAATGTATTTTGACCCCCTCCCCTATTTGCACCTCTCTTATAACCCCCCATCCCACACCAGATTTCATGTACTCTGTCGTATATATTAAGGCCTATCAAGTCACATTTATGTCTTGTCCCAAATGCCCTTCAGTGTCATCCATCCACTGGAGCCTGGTTAACCTGTCTTGCATCACCCTTAAAATCAACTTTCCCAGGAGTTACCAGTTGCCAGTAGTTCCTCTGGACCACATGTATCTTATCTCATTGATGGATCACCACAGAAAAGTTATCCTCTAGAAAGTACTACAAAACCTGCAGAATTCTGACTTCTGCTCACTCCCAGAAATCCCCTAAATCCAACCACAAAAGGAGCTAATGCATTATTTTAAGCTGTGGGTAACCAAGGTTAAGACTATGGATCAACCAGTGTAGCTCCATCAGTAACACCAACATACCACACACACACAAAGAATGCAAACAGCAGAAATCTTTTTTTTCTGTGAAGGATTGTAATTTTAGGCATAAACATGCAAAGATCCAAAATCTAAAACACTCAAAAAGTCAGTAAAGTCAGACCTGTAAACTTTATGCAATATTCCAAAACTTAAAAACCTCAGAAATCTGAAACGCTTCGGATACCAAGTATTTTGTGTAAGGGCCATTCAATCTGCATAATTAGAAGACTAAACAGAAGTCCAATGGTGAAAAGAAATGACACTTAAAACAATGTTTTCCCCTTCATTTGAAAAACCTTCACTTTCTAAGGGTAGAAATGATTTTTAGAAATAGCCAAACATCACTTAGAGTCAAATACAGAGATTGCTGTAAATTATCAGGTTTGATAAAACTAATCGCTGCCAAATGTTGAAGTGTTCTTGAAGATCTATTTTCTTGACTTTACAAAAGTGGAACCCTCATGATGTCTTGAGGAATGCCATCATTAGTCCCAAAGCCTCCCAGGACGTTTACTTAGATGGAAAACACTTATTTACATACATAATTATTACATCAATTTCAAAAGCCAACCTCATTTTTAGAATCATTTTTTATAAAGCTTCTTTGGAAAAATGTATGTTATGTTTTTTAAATTGGTATTACAACCAAACAAACCAA
>NW_008341888.1:1711325-1724902 GCF_000622305.1 Nannospalax galili | reverse complement strand
GTCTTGCTCTTTGCTTCCCAGCTGCCAAGAGGTAAACAGTCCTCCTGTGCCAAGGCCAAAGCAATAGGGCTAAGTGATGATGGACTGAAACCTTTTAAACTGTGAGCCAAAGTCAATTTTAAGCTATTTTAAGTATTTTGGCAGTTATGTAAAACTAACAGTGTGTGTGTGTGTGTGTGTGTGTGTGTGTGTGTGTAGGTGCACATGCACATACATGGACACCTGTATGAACAGAGCAGAGAACAATCTCAGATGTGGTTCTTCAGGGACCAATCACCTTGCTTTTTTGTTTGGTTTGGAGGGCGTTTTGTTGAGATAGGGTCCCACTTTGTAGCCCTGACTGGCCTGGAACTTGCTATGTACACCAGGTTGGCCTCAATCTCAAGGCATGGGATTCAAGGCATGTGCCACGATGCCCAGCATTCAGGGCAGCAGGGATCCATCTGTCTGCACTTCCCAAATTCTGGGATTACAAGTGCACATCACCACGCCCAGTCTCCCCACCTCCCAATGAGGTATCAAATTCAGGTTTTCATGTTCATACGACAACCACTTTTCTGAGCCTCCCAAACCTAGGTTTTAAATTTTAAATCTAACTCATTAATTCTTTTCATAAATTGAAGAAAAATTTTAGTGCACAATAGCACAGAGTAACTTAGTTTCATAATTGTGAACTATAACATGTTAAATTATTTAATAATATCTGGACATGTTTGTAGACCCTGTCTCAAAAAAAAAAAAGAACAAAAGAAAAAAGAAGGAAGGCAATCAATGGGCTGGTCTTTTGATTACAACTACAGATCTTATAGTCCTAGAAACAAAAGATTGATTTCAAGACCTCAGAGTAGCAGAGATAGAATAAGTATCGAAATAATTCTTTTTCAAGATATAAGCCCATTTAAGATCATAGTTCAAGTCCCAACCTAAGAAGTCATGAAGGCTAAGTCAAATTTTAAGTCTGTATTTCACAACACAACTACATATGCCTCTAGAACAAAGTCCAAAACACATTATAAGCCTCAGTCTAGATCAAGTCTAAATCCAGCTCAAGGTCTAAAACTCCTCCTGAGTCCAGTGCCAATGACAGAGTAAGCCATGATACTTTCTGGGTATCTATCATTCATTCACTCATAGTTTGGTATAAATCATCAGGAATACAAAGTCACAACAATGCAAAAAAGTTGTCCCTGTACTACGCAGTGGTAATAATTAAAATAATAACTGCTAAGAAGTTGGGCAGTGTCCTGTTTCTCCACTGCTGTGACAAAACACTCTGACTAATACCGACTTGGGGAGGAAAGGGTTTATTTGTCTTACATCTCCCGAGTCACAGTTCATCAGGGAGCCCAAGGTAGGAACTCAGGGCAGGAACCTGGAGGCAGGAGCTGGAGCACAGGCCATGGAGGAATGCTGCTTACTGGCTTGCTCCCCTGGGCCCTGCTCAGCCTGCTTTCTTATGCAACACAGGCCCACCTGCCCAGGGGTGGCGCCACCCACAGTGGGCTGGGCCCTCCCACATCACTCATCAAGAAGATGCCCCTCAGACATGGCCACAGGCCAGTCCAATAGGCAATTCCCCAATTGAGGCTCCCTCAACCCAGGTGTGTCAAGTTGACACTAAAACTATCCAGCACAGGCAGCTACCAATCTGTGGCACTTATACACACTTTTGTAGAGATTTTGGATTTGAAATGCACACTGTCATTTCATAATGAAAGCTAGCATCTTTAAAAATCTCAGATTGCTTGCTTACAGACTATGAGGAGAAATATTATTCTTTTTTGAGAGTTACACTTTTGAATTTTGGTTTTATAAATATAGGCCTTGCCTTTAAAGAACAAAGATGGTTTTTAAATACTGCTTGTATTTAAACGATATTTCTAGGACTTTTCTGTGTTTTATAGTATTTCTAACTTTCCTTGCTTTGGTATATAGTTAGTGTTTATATTCCGTTATGAAATCATTTACATACACATCTTTAAATATGGGATTTCCCTAAGTTTATAAACAACAAAGAGTATTTAAAATTGTAGTAGAAAGGCCAGGTATGGTAGTGCACACCTTTAATCTCAGCACTCCCTGGCAGAGGCAAGCAATCGCTAGGAGTTCAAGGCCAGCCTGGTCTACATAGGATATTCCAGGTCAGTCACATTTACACACTGAGGTTCTGTCTCAAAAACAAACAAAAAAAATTTGGAGCTTTGTATTTCTTGCAAAGAGGAAAGTTGTGGAGTTAAACTTATAGTTGCTTCTGAAAAGGTATTCTTATTTGACCTCTTTGACAAATACCAATGTTGGGATCAAAACAAAACCAGCTTTTCTCTGCTTGATGTAAATTAAGCCAGCATGCTATGATAAAAACAAAATCAAAGTGTTGAAACATGCCCTGTGGCTGCAATGCTAGATGCTCTCAAGGAGAGCTCTTTAGTGATTTGGATCAGGGTTTACTCTAGTTCACATTACAATGACATGGCCACCTACAAGAGGTCTGTGGTCAAGCATAACACCCACCTATCCCTCCAGAAACACAGTCTGCTCTCAGTGGCCTATGAAAGGTCATAGGTTCACCTAGAGATCCATCAATAATGGAAGAGAAGGCCATACCTCTCACAAGAAGTTGGAGCCAGTGAGATGGTTCAGTGGGTAAAAGCACTTGTCACATAAGACTGACAACTTGAGTTCAACCCCATTGGAACCCAAGTAGCGCTGGAAAGAGAGAACTGACTCAAAATTGTCCTCTGAATCCCTACATACATATACATACACATACACACACACCATGGTATGCATACACACACACACGCACGCACATGCACACGCATCATAGGTGTGCATACAAACAATAAGTTTTTTAATTTTTTATTTTTGTTTTATGTGTATGCGTGTTTTCACTGCATGTATATAAGTACATTCATGTAGTACAAGGCCCACGGAGGCCAAAAGAGAACATCAGATCCTCTGGAACTGAAGTTAAGGACAGTGTTAGACACCCTATGGGTGCTGGGAAACAAACTTGGGTTCTCTGGAACAGCAATAAGTGTTCTTAATCCCTGAGCCATCGCCCCGGCCAATAAATAAATTTTTTATTAAAAAAAAGAATTATATAAAAAAAAGAATTATAAGGAAGAAAGTAGACTCAGAGGTAAGCTCCATCAGTGTGGCTGTCTGGGTAAGTATTTAATAGCCAATATACCTCGTTTATAAAATAGTCTTTTATCTGAAAATGGGAGATTATTTTCACTACCTTGCTGAAGTTGCACATGGTGATGTTCAAAAAGAAAAAAGTAAGACATCCAAGCCTGGTGGCGCATGCCTTTACTCCCAGCATTTGGGAGGCAGAGGAAGGTGGATCTCTGTGAGTTGGAGGCCAGCTTGGCCTACATAGTGAGTTCCAGGTCAGCTGGGGCAATAGGGAGACTCTGTCTCAAAAAGACAAAAAAAAAAAAAAGACAATTCCCAAGCTTTACAGTGGCACATATGACAGAAGCAAAAAAGAGATGCAAGAACATAATACCTTCCGGGGCAGCCCAGGGCTATATGAATTATAAGGAAGAAAGTAGACTCAGAGGTAAGCTCCATCAGTGTGGCTGTCTGGGTAAGTATTTAATAGCCAATATACCTCGTTTATAAAATAGTCTTTTATCTGAAAATGGGAGATTATTTTCACTACCTTGCTGAAGTTGCACATGGTGATGTTCAAAAAGAAAAAAGTAAGACATCCAAGCCTGGTGGCGCATGCCTTTACTCCCAGCATTTGGGAGGCAGAGGAAGGTGGATCTCTGTGAGTTGGAGGCCAGCTTGGCCTACATAGTGAGTTCCAGGTCAGCTGGGGCAATAGGGAGACTCTGTCTCAAAAAGACAAAAAAAAAAATAGACAATTCCCAAGACTTTACAGTGGCACATATGACAGAAGCAAAAAAGAGATGCAAGACCATAGTACATTCCGGGGCAGCCAGGGCTATATGGTGAGACCTTGTTTGAGAGACAGACAGAGACTGACAGACGGAAACAGAGTGAGAGCAAGAACAGGAGGTGGGAGGGAGGGAGGGAGAGGAGGAGGAAGGAAGAGAGGGAGGGAGGAACTGCTTATATACTCTTTCACACTGCAGCTTTGGGAAAATTCATAGATTTGGGTTTGCCATGGCCTTCCTGGGGTGCAGTTAGTGCTGTAGAAAAGTATTAATAGCTTCATTTTATACAAACATGAGAAATTTCCAGACACTTTATGTAGAGAACTAAAAATATGTCTGCTATTTAATTTGAAATAGTTGCATAAACTAATGTGTTTTGTATTACTGTGAAGATGTGAAAATGTGGTTAATCACCATTTAAAGCATATTCTGCATGACTTCTTCACTTCTGCTTTCTCTCCCTTACTCTTCTCTGGGGTTTTATTTCAGAAAGCAACTTTTCCATGCTCTTTCTTACTGTAGTCCTTTTCAATCGGACTCCAGAATTATTAGACTGATTGAGAAAGCACTTGATATTTCCAGGCTGGGGTCACAAAATCAAATGCCTCTATCACTTATTTTGATGTCATGTCTATCTGTGATGACAGGAAGTTTGCTTATTCACATTTCATTTGCTGCTGTTTGAGTTGACAAGTTCTCTTTTCACTAAAAATTCACTTGCACCCCACCACCTCCACCTCACCCACCCCACATTTGTAGTTCATCATGTAATAGAAGTAGCATGTTGCTGCCAGAAAACAAGCATTGCTTCTGGCAAATTAAGGTATTGGGGGGGGCTGAAGCAATGGCTCAGTGGTTAAGAATATGGTTCTGTAACTCCAGCTTCAGAGGATCGGATTCCTTCTTCTGGTACGCACGCGCACACGCACACACACACACAAATACACATACATGCACATAAATTATTAAAAATCTGGGACAGGAGAGGTGGCTCAATGGTTAAGAGCACTGGCTGTTCTTGGAGAAGTCCTGGGTTCAAATCCCAGCACCCACATGGCAGGTAACAATTATCCATAACTCCAGTTCCAGGTGACCCGATGCCCTCTTCTGTCCTTTGGGGGCACTGCACGACACAGGTGCACTTATGCAGGCATAACACTTATACACATAAAATAACAATCAATTTTTTAAAAAAATTTTAAAGCCTTACCACAAATGACAGACTGTACGAATTTCAGTGTGGGGAGGAACTATGTGAGGGGGCCAATGGGAAAAGGAGTATAAAGATGATTAACATGTTGTGTATGAAATACACAAAAATTCAATAAAAAATTTTTAAAACTTCTGAAATCTCAAAAAAAAAACAACTTAAGTGAATGTCATTTCCTAAGATACTGAAAATATGAAATAAAGCACACAAGTTCAAGTCTAAAGCATCAGTACTTTTCCATGCAGATTTGACCACATCTGAGAGGGTGTGCAGTTTACCTACTGATTGTTAGAGACTTAAGTCACTATTATGTGTTACTGATCATTGACCGCAGACCCCAAAAGCCTTGTGAAAATATTATGGTCTATGTAGCTGCAGAGTATTATATAACAATTTTTGCAGTTTTATAACTTTATTTGACTCTCAGCAGTTAGTTCTCATCCATGCTGACTGTCTGTAGACACTTGAATGTGGTAACAGGGACACAGGTTAGCAAAGTATATAGCTTGCTTGGTGAATCCTCATCCTCATTACATTTTCTAGATAAATGAGCATGAATACTCTATGGAACATTCCTTATTTCTTTGGCCCCTGACAGCTTTGTGGAGCATGGTATCAAAGCGCACACCTAGAGTACCCATCTCCTTCATGGTGAATTTCCAGATCCCTCTAAGTACCCAAAGGGCACGTTTCTTGAAGCCCATTCCATGGATACATTTGTGAATGTTTATGGTGTATTCCCAGCCACTACCTCCTTAAGGGCAGAATCGCCTCTCTTTGCGGGAATCATTCCACCAGGCCCAAGTTAGAAAGACAGGGCATAAAGATAACAAATACTTTATTTAAAACACACACACACACACACACACACACACACACACACACACACACATGCACACACACAATCAGGGTAGCGAGATTGCTCAATGGGTAAAGGTGCCTGCTGCCAAGCCTGACAATCTGTATTCAATCCCCAGGACCTACATGGTGGAGGTGTCTTCTGGCCTCTATACACCTCCTCTGGCATACACATTCCTACCCCTACCCCTGTATACACACAAAATAAATAAATGTTAAAAAGAATGAATGAAAAATTATGGGAAAAATGACTATTCATTGTAGGAAAGGGTGTCACAAAACAGACACTCTCATTTATGGCCTACCATAAAATATATCTCTACAAAACAATTCCACAAAAACATCAAAATTCTTTGATTTAATGATTCTGCCTTTTTTTACTTTATACAAAAAATTCTAAATAACTCTACTCACAAACGGTACTCATCCATGTCTTATTTATAACAGCTTTTTTGTTTGGTTGGTTGGTTGGTTTGGTTTGGTTTTGGAGAAAAGGCCTTATTTTGTAGCCCTGCCTGGCCTGGACCTCAGGTCTATCTGTTTCTGTTTCCCCATTGCTAGGATTAAAAGTCTGCACCACCACATCAAGCTATAGCAGCTTTTTTAAAAGTCTTGAAAAAAATTAAAATGTACAATAGGTGGGCATATAAGTATACAAAACACCTGCACAATGTCCTATCAGCCATTAAATTCAAAAAGGACCAAATACAATACAATTTATATATCCCTTATTAGAAATGGTTAAGGTGGTGCTGGAGAGATGGCTCAGCAGTTAAGAACACAGACTGTTCTTGCAGAAGACACAGACTGTTCTTGCAGAAGACTCCGGTTCAAATCCCAGCACTCACATGGCAGCTAACAACCGTCCATAACTCTAGTTCCAGGGGATCCAACAGTCTTTTCTGTCATCCACGGACATTGCACTACATGCAGGCAATACACACATACACACAAAATAAAAATAACAAAGAAAATATTTTTTAAAGAAGAAATGGTTAAGGCACAGAAGGGTTTATATTTTTGGATTATTCAATTTGCGGTTATTTGCATATATACATATATAGTACGATATATCAGGAACAGAATTCAAGTCTAAACATGATAATCATTTACATATGATATACATTTTCTACACATGGTCCGAAATAATCTTATATAATATTTTTACTGTGCCTATAATTTGACAGTAACTCACTACTTGAGGTAAGATGTGGAATTTTCCACTTCTAGTATCACACTGCTTCTGAAATCTGAGGTTCACTGCTCTCTCCTTTCCAAAAAAAAGAAAACAGACCTGGGTATGTTGGCACCCAGAGTGGTCAACATAGCCAGTTCCAGGTCAACAAGGGCTACATAGTGAGACCAGTTGAGAGAAAGAGAGCGAGAGCAAGAGTGAGCGAGAGCGAGAGAGCGAGAGAGCGAGAGAGAGAGAGAGAGAGAGAGAGAGAATATGAGAATGAATATGAGAATTGGTAAAAGGAAATGGATCTGTTTACAGTTTTGTTCAGTTCTGGATAGAGAAAAAATTCTCAGCTTCCGTCTTCACTGCTGTTAAAACCTACAGAAAAGATGAAACAAAAGCCAGGAAAGATGCACATGCTGTGAGGTAAGTTATCAGATCTGTCATATTACTCTTTCTAGAAAGTAATTCCTCCCCTAGCAGGTACTCCAATGGCACAAGGGCTTCAAGCTATTCTCACCCCTTTCATGGGATTTCCTGGAGAAATTTTAATTCTTTGGGGTTCCTATTATACTGTTATGCTGTTAGAGCTCAAAAGTTTCAGGTTCTTAGAGCTGGAGAGATGGTTCTACAATTAAGAGTACTTGCTCCTGCAGAAGACCAGAGTTCAGTTCCCAGCACCCACATCAGGCACCTCACAACTGCCTGTAACTCCAGTTCCAGAGGTTCCAATGCCCTTTTCAGGACTCTGAGGACACCTGCACATACATGTTGCACACATAAACACTCAAGACACACAAACACACACACACAAATAAAAATAATTTAAAATCTTAAAAATAAATAAACCAGGCAAGGTGGCGCATGCCTTTAATCCCAGCACTTGGGAGGCAGAGGCAGGCGGATCTCTGTGAGTTCAAGGCCAGCTAGGTCTACACAGTGAGTTCCAGGACAGCTGGGGCTACAGGGAGACCCTGTCTCAAAGACCCCCCCCCAAAAAAAGCAACATCTTGCATAGAACTATTTATCTTCTTTTACTATTATTAAATAAGGGTTGGCATGTTCTCAGCAATAAAGGGCATGCTTAGAATGCATGAGGCCTGATCCAAAAAAAGTGTTTGGTAACCCTCACGTCCCATGAGATTTTTTAAGCAACAAATTGCGAATCATTAGCTTATTTAAGATCCATCAAAACTGATGTCCAGGGGAAACACAACCCTCCTCCAAAAACCTAGAGACAAGCAGATACAAAGAGCCACTGTTTGCCTGGAACAGAATACTTTAAAAGCCTCTGACGAATTGGCACAGTCCAAGTATGGGCTGATGGAACAGTTTAAAATCCTGGGGCCTCAGTCTTAGAGGCACTCCCATAGTTTCCTGTATTTTATTTCCAGGAACCCTCACCAGTTTTTTGTTTTAATATTTTATTATTTTTTATTTTATGTGTGTGAATGTATTATATGCATGTATGTAAGTGTATCCATGTCATGCAATGCCTGCAGAAGTCAGAAGAGGGCGTTGGATTCCCTGGAACTGAAGTTATGGACAGTTGTTAGCCACCATGAGGGTGCTGGAAATCAAACCCAGATCTTCTGCAAGAGCAGCCGGTGCTTTTAACTGCAGAGCCATATCTCCAGCCCCACACCCCCACACCCACCAGGTTTTTAGGAAGATTTCATTGTAAAGATTAGAGGAATTGGGGGCTGGAGGGATGGTTCGGTGGTTAAGACACTTCCTGCTCTTCTCAAGGACCCAGGTTCAGTTCCCAGCACCCACATGGCAGCTAACTCTGTAACTCCAGTTCTAGGAGATCCGATGACCTCCTCGGGCCTCTGTCAGATCAGAGGAATGGTCCTCAAGGTTAGAGCAGGAGGAGGGGAAAGTAACTATATCAAAGTATGTCCAGAGCACCTTCCTAGAGGAAATGCAAAATAACCCCCAGACCCTTCTTGCCTTCCTGTTTCACCTAAGTGACTAGCAGGAAAAATTAGCAAACACTTCTGAAGGCCAAAACCAGAAACCTGGAACCACTGAAAAAACAGATTTATGATGGATGTGGTGGCTCACACCATTAATTCCCTGTACTTTTAAGTCTAAGGCAAGAGAGTTCAGGGTCAGCCTGGCTACTGAGTGAGATCCTGTTTGAAAGAAACAAAAATCAGATTTAATTGTGAATGAATCTCCAATTCCTTACGATGACATCAAGAGGGCGCTAGTATGGTTAATAGTGAAATAAAACTAAGAAAGCGCCAAGACCAGACTCGTTGAGGGAAGAATTTGTAGGAAAACCAAAAAACATGTGAGGAAAACAAACACTAGAAAAAACTTAAGGGCTAGTGCTGTAACACTTGGTGTAGAGCTTGCTTAGCATACAGGAGGACCTGAGTTTGACCCTAGCAGGAGGGAGAAGGGAGAAAATTAAGGCCTCAGATACCTATATCTACAGAAAAAAAAATAAAAAAGTCTTATTCCTAGCCAGTTTAACCCAAAATTTCACATTAGGACTAGACATGTAGCTCAGAGGAACAACACCCTGGCATATGAGGCCAAGTCTGATCCCCATTCATATCCCCCCGCCCCAAAAAATAAACCCTAACACTAAAAGGCCTAATGTTACCTCATTTTCTGTTACTAAATACATCATGCCTAGTTTCCAACAACAAAAAACACAAAGCACACTACAAGGTAAGAAAAAACAGTCCAAGGAGACAAAGTAAGCATCAAAACCAAACTCAGATATGACATAGAATTTGAAATTATCAGATTGGGAATATAAAATAACCAAGACTAATATAAACACTGCAAAGGAAAAGTAGGCGACATGCAAGATGAGAACGGTAATATAAGCAGAAAAGTAGAAACGTAAATAATCAGAAGGAAATGCTATCAATCAAAACTACCTGAGAGATGGCCCACTGATTAAGAGTACATCACTGCTCCTGCAGAGGACTGAAGCTCAGTTCTCAGCACCCTTACCAGGAAGCATTTCACAACCATCTGCAAAGCTAGCTCCAGGGGATTCAATACCCTCTTCTTGCCTCCAAGGGCACCTGCACGAAGATACACACACACACACACACACACACACACACACACACAGAAATAAAAATAAATTTTTTGTTGTTTTTTTTTTTGACACAGGGTCTCCCTGTAGCCCCAGCTGACCTGGAACTCAGTATGTAGACCAGGCTGGCCTTAAACTCACAGAGATCCACCTGTCTTGGCCTCCTAAGTGCTGGGATTAAAAGCATGCACCACCATGCCCAGCTAGAAAGAAATTTTAATCTCTAAAAAAGTGTACAAGAAATGAAGAATGCTTTTGAGGAGCTGACTGACTGGCAGGACAGGGGCAAGGGGGAAAAAAATCAGTGATACGATACTCAAAAAGTTTTGGATTTTGGAGCAGCAATGATTTCAGATTTTCATATAGTTAATCCTGCTCAATCTATCTCTGTTAAGAACTGCCTACATTAGTAAAGCAGCAAAGTGTTAAAATGGTCTTAAATTAAACCCATAGATGATCTCCATGAGTTTCAGGCCAGCCTGTGCTATACAGTGAGTTCAAAGTCAGGCTTGGCTACATAGTGAGAACTTGGCACACACAAAAAAGTGGATTTACATTAGTTATAAATGTATACTGCAAACTCTAAGGCAAGCAATAAAAATATTTCAAGGGCCAGCAAGATGGCTTATGGAGTAAAGGCACTTGCCACCAAGCCTAATGACCTGAGTTCAATCTACAGAACCCACACAGTGGAGAGAACTAACTCCCTCTACACTCACAATGGTGTGCATTTATGTGCATGTGTGCATACACACACACACACACACACACACACAATAAATGTAGTTTAATTTAAAAAATAACTCAAGTTAAAAGAAACTAGTAATAACGATGACAATGAAGCTGGCCACCTAACTCAAGAATACCTGGGCCAAGGAAGCAGTGCTGGTCCTACTGTTCACCATCCAGGGCTTCATTGTGATTCTATATCACCTCAGTCTCTGCATGAGCAGGCCATCATAAGTGATCAGGTCATGCCCAGTGATGAAAATATGTCTGATGTGCCCAGTCACTGCTTGAAACCCTAAGGAGTACCTAAAAACCCTGTCACCCGGTGTAGTGGCACATGCCTTTAATCAAGGTACTTGGGAGGCAGAGCCAGGTGGAGCTCTATGAAACTGAGGCCAGTTTGGCCTCCACAACTAGTTCTAGGCCAGCCAGGACTACAGTGAGACTCTGTCACAAAAAAAGGTATGAATCCCCCCCAAAAAAGTAGAAAACAGGTTACTAAAGATTTTAGGGAAAGGGAATGGGGGAATTATTGCCTAATGGGTACAAAGATTCTGTTTCAAATAAAGAAAAAATTCTGGAAATAGATAAAAATATTAGTTATACAACTTTGGGAATATACTTAATGCCACAAATTACATACTTAAAAATTGTTAAAATGAAGCAGGCATGGTAGTGCATGCCTTTAATCCCAGCACTCAGGAGGCAGAAGCAGGTGGAGTTCCAAGCCAGCTTGGCCTACACAGCAAGTTCCAGGCCAGCCAGGGTTACATAGGGAGATCCCTATTATATATACTATTTCACCCCTCAAGGCCACTAAGATGGCTCAGTAGATATAGGCATTTGACACCAAGACTGACTAAATGAATTCAATCCCCAGGACCCACATGGTGGAAGGAAAAAAAACAACTCCCAAAAGATGTCACCTGACCTCCACACACACACCACCATGGAATGCACACACAAGAGCAGACACAAATGCAAATAAATAAAATATTTTTTCAAAGCTCATTTTGGTAGCCTACATACTAATTGGAATGGTACAGGGAAGATTAAACATGGCCTCTGAGCAAGGATGACCCACAAAGTCATGAAGCGGTCAGTTTTTTTTTTTAATTTTATGTGTATGAGTGTATTGCCTGTATGTATGTAAGTGCGCCCGTGTTGTGCAATGCCCACTCAGAGGTCAGAAGAGGGTGTTGGAGCCTCTGGAAGTGGAGTTGTGGACGGCTGTTAACCACCATGTGCTGGGAATCAAACTTGGGTCTTCTGGAAGAACAAGTGTTCTTAACCACTGAGCCCTCTCTCCAGCTCCAGCAGTCTATGCTTTTAAAAAAGAAAAAGAAGGGTAGGTGAGATAATTCAGTGGGCAAAGGTGCTTGCTGCCATTCCTGACAAACCCGAGTTTGATACTCGAGACCCACATGGTGGAAGGAGAGAACTGACTACTACAAGTTGTCCTCTGACCTCTACATACACCATGGCATGTACATGCCCATGCATACATGAATGCACACACACACACACACACACACTAAACAACTTATCATAACTGAATTACAGACAGGTCAGGTAGTTTGAGCAAGCTGGTTCTGTTTGTACCTTTTTAATATTTTCTTTTCAGTGCTGGAGATTGAACTCAGGGCCTCCCTCACAGGCTAGGCAAGTATTCTACTGCTAATCTACTTCTCCAACACCTTGGTCTTTGTGTGTGTGCGCTCGTGTGTGTGTGTGTGTGTGTGTGTGTGTGTGTGTGTGTGTGTGTGTGTTGAAATATACCAGTTTTCCTTGTTACTTCCAATAGTATTACTCTCAGTAAATATCTTCTCAGGACTGATATTGCAAAAGTAGTATTCTGGGCATCTTTGCCTCGCTCTCAATGCTAACAGAGTATGAGGCACATATGCTGTTGCCTTCTAGAATAGAAACATCCTGCCACTACTCCTGGCTAAGTGCAAAGTTTTATCCCAAGAGGACACTCTTATTCCCTAGCAAGCAGTCCTACTGCCCTTGTCTACTAATTTTGCTTTTCCACTCTCCCCATGATTATTCCACCATTTTCTCTCCAGTCCCGGGACCACTCGCTCTCAACTGATCTTTCCTAGATATTACCCTTCTTAGTAAACTCAACTCCTGCTTCTTTATGGGCTCTGGATCATATCATTCTTTCACTTTCAAAGGGGCTTTCTGAACTCTATAATTTCAGCACTTGATAGGTTAAAGCAAGAGGATCAGGAGTTCCAGGCCAGTCTTGTCTACATAGCAAGTCTGAGGCCAGCCTGAGCAACATAAAACCACCCTATCTTAAAGAGTGTGCAGGGGCTGGAGACATGGCTCAGCGGTTAAGAACACTGGTTGTTCTTGCAGAAGACCTGGGTTCGAATCCCAGCACCCACATGGCAGCTAACAACTGTCCACAACTCCAGTTCCAGGGGATCCGATGGCCTCTTCTGTCCTCTCGGGCATTGCACAACATGGGTGCACTTACCTATATGCAGGCAATACACTCATACACATAAAATAAAAATAATAAATAAAATATTTGAAAAAAAGAAAGTGTGCTTTCTGGAGTGGGAATGTAACTCACTCACAGTGATTACCTTACAGGTGCAAGGTTCAGTGTTC
>NW_008341888.1:1702083-1711070 GCF_000622305.1 Nannospalax galili | reverse complement strand
AGAGAGAAGGCAAGCAGCAAGAAGCCTGGCATTCTCCTCTGCCTTGGTCTTTTATACCTGCTGCCATCAGAAGGTAACGCCCACATTTAGGGTGTGTCTTCCAGCTTTAGATGATCCAATCAAGAAGATCTCTTTCATTTCAGTTAATTCCAGATCCAATCAAGTTGACACCCAGGATTAGCCATCACACATCCCTAGCACCCAAAAAACCCAAGCAGGCTTTCTGCTGTCCTCTCTACCTATACTTAGAATTAAATCCAAATGCCTTACACTGGCACTGGCAAATCTTAAGAAAAAAGGTCAAGGGGTTTCCTTCACCCCACATTGCCCACCTCCCAATACTCCTCATTTCTCTGTACTTCTCTTTATACCTATTCTTTAAGTTGCCAGGCTTGGATGTGTGTGTGATGAAACAAGGTCTAGATATGTAATCCCAGCCACCCTCAAACTCATCCTCCTGCCCTAGTCTCCGAGTAGATGGAATTACAGATACGTAACTGGCCAGACTTGATACATCTACACATATTGTGTCTGTTTCCCTCATTTCCCAGTCTCCCTTCAAACCATTCCAATCCTATTTCCCACAGCTATGATCTTGCCTCAAAAAAAAAGGATGAAGGCCAGTGAGAGGGCTCAATGCATGAAGGCACTTGCCACCAAGTCTGATGACCTGAGTTCAATCCCTGTGTCCTACAAGGTGGAAAGAAAGAACTGACTCCTGTAAGTTTTCTTCTGACCTCCATTCATGCACTATGGCATGCATGAGTCTACACACACACACAAACCCCAAAAAATAAATACATATAAAGATTGAGTATGAAATACTCAGGAATATATCTAACCAGAATTTCAAACCCTGTACAAAGAAAACAACAAAACATTGTTGAAAGAAATTAAAGAAACTCAAATAAATAGAAAGATATTTGAGTTAGATTGAAATACCGAATACTCGGTCAGGTGTGATGGCACATACCTATAAATCCCAGCACTCAGGAGAGAGAGGCAAGAGGATTGCTACAAGTTCAAGTCTGGCCTGGTCTATACAGCAAATTCCAGGCCAGCCAGGGCTACATAGTAATACTTAGCCTCAAGAAAAAAAAAAAGGAATAAACTCGGACAGAGGCATAGTGGGACATGGTAGTATGAAGGCTGCAGGTACTGCCTCTAGCTCTTAGGAGGCTGAGGTGGAAGGAGACCAGGAATTTGAAATCAGCTTGAGCAACATAATAAAACCCTTTCTCAAAATAATAATAATAATAAAGGTAGAGAGATCTCACTTCCAAATTCCAAAAATAGGAAACTAGAACAATCAATGCAATACAATACTAGTATAATAGAGACATACAAACCAGAGAGAGTCTACAAATCAATTTTAAATCAGGGCTGGAAATATAGCTCAGTGATAGAGGGCTTTCCTAGCACGAATCAAGCCCCAATTCTGTTCCTAGAACCATAAAGAAAATAGACAGAAATACCAACTTTATAATTTAGGATACAGTATGATTCCAGTTATATTAAATTTCCAGAATAGGCAAATCCATCCAATAACTTAGAAAGCACACTCATGTTTTCCAGAGGATGGGGGGGTGATACAGGGTTTCTCTTAAGGTTAAAGAAAAGATTGTAGAATTAGATAGTAATGGTGGCTACACAGCTACAAAGTGAGAGACACCTGGGAGAGAAGAAAATAGGAAGGGATGGAGATATCAATACTAATTCATAATTTTGCTAACTACAGAGTGGTTACATAAGGAAGTATTTCTAATTTGGAGAAATACATTCCAAAGTAGCATCAATGTAGCATTTAAGGACAAAGGGGAATCATATTCGTAATTTAGTCTGAAATGATTCAGAAAAATAATAGAAGCAGCAAGACTGCTCAGCAGGTTGGAACCCTGAAATCCATGTAATGGTGGACGGAGAGAACTGACTCCAATTCCACAAAGTTGTCCTCTGACCTCCACATACACACAGTGATGTGTGTCACACATACACACACACACAAATGCAGGCATGCACAATAAATAATTATTTTTAATTTTTTAAAGGTAACAGAGGAGCCAGGCGTTGTGTTGCATGCCTTTAATTCCAGCACTTGGGAGGCAGAAAGAAACAAGCAGTTCACATAGTGAGTTCTAGGCCAGCCTGGGCTGCAGGGAGACCCTGTCTCAGAAAAAAAATGACCAAAAAAATTAATAAAGATAACAGAGGATGAAGCTCGGATGGACCTCAGTGGGAAAGCATTTATCTAGCACGTATTCAGGCTCTTAGTTTGATTCCCAGCATCACAAAAACAAAGGAGAGGGAGAGGGCAAAAGTAAATGTGGGAAAGTATTGCTGACAGTAGATGAAATCTCTCTGTACTGACAGGCTGGCCCATGGTTAGCATATGTGAAGTCCTGGTCAAGGTTCAATCCTTAGCACACAGACAAAACAATCATCTAATAAAATATTGCATGAACTGACTCCTGTAAGTTTCCGTATGACCTCCATATGCATGCTATGGCATGCATGAACATACACATATACACAAACACTAGCAAGACACTGAGCTTAACCTTCTAACCCTCCTGCCTCTATCTCCCAAGAGCTTCGATTACAGGCATGTGCCACCAAGCCCAGCTAAATAACTCACTTTAAGTAAATATATTTTATCTATAGATAGATATTAAAATATACTTTCAATAACATCAAAACCATTTACCAGGTACAGGGCTGAATTACTAGCCAAAACATATGTTACTACAGGCTTTTCTTTTTGGTCTTTTTGAGACAGGGTTTCCTTGTAGTCCCACCTGGCCTGGAACTCATTACGTAGACCAGGCCGCCTTGAACTCACAGAGATCCACCTGCCTTTGCTTCCCAAACACTGGGATTAAAGGTGTGTGCCACCATGCCTGCCAATAAAAATCATTTTTAAAAGAATAAGGCAGCAATAGCCAGGCGTGGTGGCACACACCTTTGATCCTAGCACTCAAGAGGCAGAGACAGGCGGATCTCTGAGTTCAAGGCATGCTCCCAAAATATCTCTTAAATAAATGAGTACTTTTTTCAGGATGACAATTACAGTCAGTTCAATATAACATGTGAGTTGCTACAAAAAAAAAGGAGGGGGAGGGGGGCCGCTGAGATGGCTCAGTGGGTAAAAGCACTTGTGGTCAAGCCTGATGACCTAAATGTAATCTCCAGGACTCACTTGGTAGAAGGTCAGAACTGACATCTACAAGTTTTCCTCTGAACATGTGCATGTCATACACATGTAAATAAATAAATAAATGTAATAATTCTTTAATCAGGGCCAAGGAAATCATACAAGTGTGAGGATGAGGGTTTAGAGCCCCAGAAGCCACATAAAAGTATGTCCTGGCCATCTTGGGCTATAGAGTAAGATTCTGCCTCAAAAAAGTAAAACAAACCAAAAGAAGAAGAGTTGAAGCTTATGAATTACTATGAACCATTAGAAGGAAGGTTATGGAAATTGGATGGAAAACTGATACCAACATGTGGATAGGTGTGCCTCCAAACAAGTGGTGAACTGAGGTAGCTGATAGGGGTTTGGAATGAATGCAAGTTTATGCATGCATTTTTATACAGCTCTATTAGGCTGGGTGTGGTTTTCCTCCATTTACCTAGTACAGAAATCAGCAAGCTCTTTCTACACAGGCTTCATAGACGATAAGGTGCAACTATTCAACTCTGCAACTGTGCTACAAAAGCAGCCAGGCAATATAAACAAACAGGCATGGGTGTGTCCCAGTAGAAATTCACTTACAAAAAAGGCCACAAGTTGGTAGACCAGAGTTTGCTGACCATAGACTCTACAGAGGAAATTCTGTGTAAGCAAATGTAAATTCTGCTTTATGCTCAATTTGTTTTTTGATATATCAACCTTTCGAAGTTAAGTTAGAGGCACGAATTCAAAAAAAGCCTCAAAAACTAAATGTGGACTGCTATCAAGTCAAAGCATAATTAATATAAACAAAAAAGGCAAAGCAGTGAATCTGGTAGTACTTGAAACAAATTCTTTTTTTTTTTTAGAATTTTTTATTCAGTTCTGGGTTCAACTCAAAGCCTCACACATGCTGGAAATACTCTTCCAGTCCTCTAGATTTTAGAAGTCACAGGTTACCACAAGTCAAGTGAACACTTAATGATCACAATAAAAACTAAGGCTATTTTGATCATGGTCATTCAAAACCTGTGCTAATGTTTTTAAAAAGGAGGTAATACTTTCAACAGCTATGAACTAAAACCATCGCAGACTCATTCACAAGTATACAGGTAGCTTTCATAAAAATCATCAAGCCACAAAAGCTAAGACACAGACTGTAGAAATAGTTATATAATATTTGTCCAGGAGTTCAATTAAAAAACCCTTAAGTTGGGGCTGGAGAGATGGTTCAGCAGTTTAGAGCACTGGGTGCTCTTGCAGAGGACCTGGGTTCAATTCCCAGAACCCACATACCAGCTAACAACCATAGTTCCAGGTGATCCAATGCCCTCTTCTAGCCTCTGCAGGCATTAATGTGCACAGTGCACTTGAGTACATGCAGGCAAAACACCATATACATAAAATAAAAATTAGTTAATTTTAGGGCTGGGTGTGGTGGCACTGGCCTTTAATCCCAGCACTCAGGAGGCAGAGGTATGTGGATCTCTGTGAATTCAAGGCCAGCCTGGTCTATATAGCAACAAGAGACTCAGAAGGGCTGGAGAGTAAAACCCTGTCTCAAAAAAACAAACAATTTTCAAAAGAAAAAAAACCCTTTTTAAAAGTCTAAATTAACCTTCCAAAAAGAAAATGCCAATATATACAACATTCTTTTATTTTCAAACTGCTTTTCCTCATATCTGGAATCTTCCCATAGTCTTTGTCAAAACTGTATCCATCCTCCAAGGGCACGATTCCAGTACAAACTCTATCTCTACACATCTTGGTCCCCATCAGAAATGTCTTTCTGACAGATTGATGTAGTGTTGACACCTGTAATCCACCACTCAGGAGGCTAAGGCAGGATTGTTGCACATTTGAAGCCAGCCTGGTCTACACAGTGAGACTCTGTCTCAAAATAAAAAAGGGAAAAAAAATCTTCCTGGGCTTGAAGTATTGCTCAGTGACAGAGTGCATGCTTGGCATGCTGGAGGCTGTGTCCACAACACTACCAAAAAAGAAAAAGAAACAAGAAAGACACCTTCCTACTCCCACAGCAATTTACACCTTATACTTGCTCCAAAACTATCTACATGTCTTATTTCTTCTACTGGGTAAGAAAAAGACTAATTTCTAGCCATACTAATCTTTTTACCTAGACTGCCTCTTGAAGTCAACACCTTTAAGTATTAACACATTCAAGACTCAATAGAAAGGTAGGATGGTGGCACAGGCGTGTAATCCCAACACTTGGGAAATAGGGGCAGGAAAACCAGAAATTCAAGGCCAGCCTGAGGTACATGAGACCCTGTCTCAAAAGAGTCAACAGTGATAGTCTATTCTGCAAAAATTTATTAGACATCACCACTAAGTCAGAGACTCATTTCTGATCCCTAGCAGAACCCATATATTTTCAGTTTTAGCACTACTTTCCACCATTTGTATTCCAGGACTTGAAATCAGGTTGTGAAGCTTAACAAGCGCACCTCATCAGCCTGAGGGCAGAAATTCTTATTATCTTTTGTACACACTAACAATGTTTGGCCTTGCTCCTCATTGACAGTCAACTATTGGATCAACTATTGGGGAATTCTCCCAAAATATAGTGTAGGGTATTGGTGTGCCAGCACTACTGCCATACCAATAATTCCCTAAACAAAAATTATACGGAACAGTTCACAAAAGAGGTAGCTACACTACATCAGGAATAGCTATTTTTAGTCAGTCTCAGAGACAGGATGTGAAAATAGTGGCTACAGGGAAAAATCCACGGAACCTTTTCCCGGGCAAGAACAACTGGTTAGAATTAATACAGGTCTTTTCAGAAGCATCACTTCATTCATAAAGGACAGACATACACTAGATAGAGTTATCTTTCAAAGTAGAAAAAAATTCGAGTCAAAATTAGCAACCTTCCAGTAAAAATGTTTTTCCTGCCCCACAAATGTTTGCACATGCATGCATACATGATACCATAACACACCAGCAACAAGACATTTGCATACAACCATGTAAGCTCTACAGCAAAAAAAAAAAAAGGAGCACATGCATTGAAGAAGAAATTTCCCCTCATGGCTGCCCTTCTCCATACACCTCAAAAGAAAATATGGCTGGCATAAGCAGAGTCCTTTCTCCTTCCTTTCTCTTCCTCCCCCTCCCCTTCCTCCTCCTCCTTTTCTTCTTCAGACAGGGACTCCCTGTAGCTTCAGCTGTCCTGGAACTCACTATGTACACCAGGTTGGTCTAGATCTCAGAGATTCACCTGCCTCTGCCTCCCAAGGGCTGGGGTAAAAAGCTTGCGCCACCAGGCTGGCCTTGAACTCGCAGAGATCCGCCTGCCTCTGCCTCCCAAGTGCTGGGATTAAAGGTATATACACCACCACTCCCAGCTCCTAGCACTCATTTCTAAAGTTAGAATATCTACTACAAATTCATTCTGCTAATGAAAAAGCATAGACCTGCAAATGAAAAGCAATTTATCAAGCTCATACAATTGTTCTAAGACAGTTATATCACTAGAAAACCCAGGTTTAAATCCATTCACAGCAGTTCTCAAACTATTTAGACTGAGCATCTCCTTATACTCTTAAAAATAACAAAGCCCTCCCAAAGATTTTACTGTCTATTACGTACTCGTAGTATATTGGATCTTGTGGCAAAAGCCTAAGACCCTAACACTTGTGAAACTGAGACAGGAGTATCATGAGGTGGAGTCCAACCTAGGCTACATAGTAGGTTCAATGCTAGCCAGGCCTATATCGCCATACAATGTCTCAAAAAAGTACTCACATGCCTACATATATTCAGAAATAACTTTTTGCTTTCATTTTGCTTTTTGAGACAAGTTCTTAATGTGTTGCCTAGAACTCATATTCCTCCTGCCTCAGTTTTGAAATAGCTGGGATTACAGGCAGGCATGCACCACCACACCCAGCTGGAAATACTTTTATGTACTACATGTACCTTATCGACAGAACTACAATCCATACTGTCAGCTCCATGGTCAACTACATCCAAGGTTGCCAAGAACTAGACTGATCAAAAGCAGGGTCAAAGCTAGTGCGGTGACACATGTATAGCACTTCAGAGGTGAAAGCTAGAAGATTAAGAGTTCAAGATTATCTCTAATTACCTAGAAAGTCTGATGCCAGCCTGAGCCACATGAGACCCTTGTCTAAAATAGGGTTACAAACTTCTTGCGGTACTAGGGACTGAACCCAGGGCCTTCTCAGACATGCTCTACCACTGATTTGCTGGGATTACAGGCTTATGCCACCAGGCCAGACACATGGCTTTCTTTTCACTCTAACCCATAACATAACCAAATAACTGGTCTTTAAATGCTTCCAAAATCCTTTATAAAGTTTGCGCATGCACACACACACACACACACACACACACACACACACACACACCTGGCTTAATGCTTTCCACACTGTAGACATACAAATATTGCACAGATAACATTTTTCAATTATTAGGTTACTGTGCAATTTCTTGTTAACTATCACCCTACCACATACTTTCTAAGTCATTACATCTCTTAATTTTGACAACTTCTACTTTAAGACAAATAACAAAAGCTGAGTATGTAGCCCAGAGGTAGACTGCTTGCCTAGCATGCATAAAGCCCTGAGCTGGGTCCCCAGGACTGGGGGAGTAGATAACAAATTACACAACTGTCAGCATTTCAAGCAATCAGTTACCATAAGGATTAGAATAATAAGTTCCATTAACTCTCAATGCCATCAATTGTCTCAATACCAAAATTTTTATATACAAGTTTATCCATTGATTAGACATTCATCTTTCAAAATGCCAAACACTTGAAGCAACAATCAGATGTTATGAGGCTGGAGCGATGGCTCAGTGGTTAAGAGCACTGGCCTTCTTGCACTTGCAAACATGCACGCAACACGTGCATACACATAAAATAAAAATAAAGCAAAAAAATATTTTAAAACAATCTGATGTTATTTAAAACAAATCAGCCAGGCTGGAGAGATGGTTCAGCAATTAAGAGCACTGGCAGCTCTTGCAGAGAACTTGGGTTCAGTATCCAGCACCCACATGGCTTCTAACTGTCTGTAACTCCAGTTCCAAGGGACCCAGTGTCCTCTTCTGGCCTTCACAGGCACCACATACATGTGGTGCACATACATACACACTCAGGCAAACACTCATACACATAAAATATTTTCAAAAATTAAAAAAAAAACCAACCAACCAAAACAACCACAACAAAAACTTTTAAAAAACAAAACTGTTATCTTTCGGGACTGACCTGAAATGAAGCAAATATTCTTTGCTGATCACTTGGGGGAAAAAACTGTTAAAGAGACTGAAAGCCGAGAGTAATGTGTCTGCAATTTGAACTACTTTGAAAGCTGAGGCAGAAAGATGGAAAATTTGGGGCAGCCCACCTCAAAAAAAAAAAAGCACCCTGGGCAGGTGCAATGATACACACCTTTAATCCCAGCATTCGGGAGGCAGAGGCAAGTAGATCTCTGAGTTTGAAGCTAGAGTCTAGGCAAGTTCCAGGGGCTAGGATTAGTGAGACTCTGTCTCAAAAATAAATTAAAAAAAAGAAAGAAAGAAAACCACTTAAGAGGCTGAGCCATTGATTATTCAGCGTATGATTTAGCCAGGTCATCTGTTTCCTTCCCCTAGCTCTTGCCTATTGGGCAGTTTTCTACAAGAAAATCCTAGAACATTTCTGGTTGAAGTAAGCACAAGTAAAATCAGAACTAGGCTTTTTCCTACTGCAGTACTCAACAGACACTCTGGTGAAGAAAAACATCTGGAATTACTGCATAAAAATATATAACTGCTCAGG
>NW_008341888.1:1677550-1701870 GCF_000622305.1 Nannospalax galili | reverse complement strand
GAATTGAGATTGACTGGTTTAGTACTGTGGGTTCGGTTCTCAAGTATTACTTGTCCATTTCTTCTTTAACAATGATTATGACTTAGGAGATTAGAAATGTTTCAGGCTGAAGTATCACTAAACACTCACTTGGAACTCTATCATAGTAAATAATCAGGCAATGTTACACTGTTTAATTAATTCCCTACACTTAATATGTTGCTCTTTACAAGGGGTGGTAGCATGTAGTTTAAAACATTCCCGGAATTAAATGTTTGATTAGCTCATTGTATTGTACATTTAGATAAAAAAGTAAATAGTACATGATAAACAGCCGGAAAACTCAGACACATGTAATAAATTACCATGATCAAGCCAGCATGAACTACTTTTTGTTTGAGACAGGGTTTCCTGCAGCCCTGGCTGGCTTGGAACTCACTATGTAAACCAGGCTGGTCTGGAACTCACAGAGAACCACCTGCCTCTGCCTCCCAAGTGCTAGGATTAAAGGTGTGCACCACCACACCCGGCCTAATTAAGAACTACTTTTATCAGAAAACTTGCACCTAAATTAAAATGATCAAAATCTGACAGGGCATGGTGGCTCATGTCTTCATGCCTTTAATTTAACCCAGCACTAAAGAGGCAGAGGCAGATGGCCAGCCTTGTCTACATAGGGAGTTCCAGGCTAGCCGAGGCTACAGGGAGACCCTGTCTCAAAAAAACAAAATATACATTATTTATTATAACACACACACAGAGAGAGAGAGAGAGAGAGAGAGAGAGAGAGAGAGAGTTGAGGCTGCAGAGATAGCTCAGCAGTTAAAATCCCTTGCTGCTGTTGCAGAGGACCAAAATTCAGTTCCCAGCACCCACATCATATCAAGCGGCTCACAACCATCCATAACTCCACCTTCAAGGTATCTAATGTCCTCTTCTATCATCCTCATGCACCCACATGCATATGCATATGCATACATACACATAAATAAAAATAACTCTTTAAAATAAAAAAAAATATGCAAGTGAGCTGGCAAGATGGTTCAGTGGTAAAGGCATTTGCCACCAAGCCTGAGGATCTGAGTACTATCCCCTGGCCCACATGTGGAAGGAAAGAGCGCCTCAAAGTTTTCCTCTGTGTTCTACGTGCATGCACACACACAGACACAGACACACACACACAAAAAAAAAACCTAAGTTAATGTAATTGTAGAATTTGTTTTAATTATACAAGTAAAAAACAGTTAAGTACTCAATTTTAGTTATGATCATTAGTCCTAAAACTCAAGACCAGCATAAAATGTTCAGAAATTATAATACATCATTTGTTCACCCTAAAGAAAGGGAGAGGAGCTGGATTAGGTAGCAGTGTCAAACTGTACTCCCAGACACTGGAGAAACAGACAGAAAGCTCTACTGAGCCCAGGAATTCAAAAGCAGTCTAGGTAACTTAGTGAGATTCTATTTCAAAGTAAAATGTAAAAAGAGGGCTGGTGGTGTAGCTCAATGGTAGAGAACTAGGGTAGCAAGCACAAGGCTCTGGATTCAATCTCCATACTGCAAACAAAAGGAAGGGGAGAGAGAGGGAGAGGGGGAGAGAGAGAGAGAGAAGGAGAGGGAGAGGGGGGAGGAGGAGGGGGAGGGGGAGGGAAAAAGAGAGAGGCAGAGAGGCAGAGAGGGGGAAGGGAAAGAGGGGAAGGGGGAGAAGAGGAAAGAAGGGGAGGAGAAAGGGAGGGAGAAAGGGGGAGAAAGGAGGAGGGTGTAGAGGAACTCAGTTGGTAGAGTGCTTGCTTATCAGGGCAACTAAGTCCTGGGTTCAATCCAGCATAAACCCAGCATGGTGCACACACCTATACTCCCAGCACTTGGGAGATGGAGGCAGGAGGATCAGAAGTCAAGAATCGGGACTGGAGAGATGGCTCAGAGGTTATGAACACTGGTTGCTCTTACAGAAGACCCGGGTTCGAATCCCAGCACCCATATGGCAGCTAACAACTGTCCAGTCCCAGGGGATCCAACAGTCTCTTCTGACCTCTGTGGGCACTGCACGACATGGGTGCACTTACGTACATGCAGGCAATACACGCATACACATAATTTTTTTTTGAAAGTTAAAAAAAAAGAGAGAGAGAGAGAAAGAAGTCAACAATCATCCTTCACTGCTACATACTGAGTTCAAAACCAGTCTGGATTAAATGAGATTCTTTCCAAAGAAGAAAAGAGTAGAAAATCCAAGTACAACTTTTATTTTTCCAGACAGATTCTTAGGATGCTGGGTAGGATGGTCTTGAACTTGTGAACTCAAGTGATCCTCCTGCCTCAGCCTCCTGATCAGGAGAGGGAGGCTACAGGCGCCAGGCTCCAATCTGTTTTCACTTTGGAGTTTTTGTTTTGGTTTTTTTTTTTTTTTTTTTTTTTTGAGACAAGCTGGCTTCAAACCCTGGAGGCTCCTGCCTCACTATTCACACACGGGCAACTATGGTTTTAAAAATATACTGTGAGGCTAAGTAAAATCCAGAAGTCCTGTTTAACTGTAAGGTACACCATTCACATTGCAAACAGGAATGCCTAATAATAACCAGTGAACAAGTTGTACTGGATATCTCTTACTACCTAATATTCCATAAATATTTATTGTACTTGAACCAATTAACACGAATTCATAAACCAAGGCAACGATCTTTATGTAACTAGGGGTCTGTACTTCAAAAACTAAAATATATTTTCCCTAGGTAAAGAGAACATCTATCAGGTATCCGGTAAGTAGGAAAATCCCTTAGTTCACTTCATGGGATGAAAAGTCAAATATCAAGCTGCCCGAAAGCAAGGCACCTGCACGAAAAGTGGTATACATTTCATACTAACAACCCAAACTGTTGAGAAGCAAATCAAAAACGCGTGGAAAACAGCCTCAACCTAATAAACGCGTCTGATTGGTAAGATTCAGCCTGTCAGGCAATAAATCGGACTTCCAGGGAACCCCCGTTAAGACGCTCCCCATCCCTCATGGAATGAATAAATAAAAACAGGATCTCATTACTCTTCCAAATTTGCCCCAAACGCGGACAAAACCAACTGCTATCCCATTAAGCGCCGGACTTCACAAAAAGTAGTCCAGAGAGCTTCTTGGGAAGCAAAAGCCGAGTGAGCTTGCCCCCCTCCCCCGCCGCCGCCCAAGAGAAAGCCCAGGATACCCTTCAGGATCCGGAGTGGAGGAAGGAAGCCAAAAAGCTCGGGGGACCCGAGCGTCCTTCCTCCTGCCGCCCGACGCTCCGGTCCCGGGACTGCGGGCGGGGACGCGGGGCCCAGAGACTGCCAGTGGCCCCGCACTCTACTGTCCCGCCCGGGATCACATCCTCCCGCCCCTCCCCCTCCTTCCCCAAGCAGTCGCTAGGCCCCAAGATTAGGAAGAAGGACCGCGAGCGCAGACCGCCTCCGACTCCAGCCTTGATGCGGCGGCCTGGGAGACGGGAGTGCAATGGTCTACCCAGAGGCGGGAGGTGAAGAAGACGGCGCCCGGCCGGCCTGCGCGCCCGCCGCCCCGGACACGCACCCCTAGCCCGGCTTCCCAGCGTGCTCCGCCAGCCCCGCTCACCTACAGGGAAGACGATGCCGCCGCGCGGAGCCACGGAGCGCCGCCGGCCTAACCTAAGACGCCCGGCGCACGTCTTTGCAAGCAGCCCACTCGGAAGGCGCCCCGGAGCACGACGCCAGGCCCGTGACGAGGGGCTTGCGCTTACCTAATGGGCTCAGCGGTCATGTTTTTTGCTAGGACGCCTCCTCGGCTTTGGCAACCCTTGGGTGCCGTTCCGTGTTCCCCGGCGCCCGACTCCGGTCGAAGTGGACTGGAATCTCCGGAGCCACGGGTGCTGGTGCTGGGTCCTCCCCACAGCTCAAAGGCCGCTAGCGCAGCCACCGCCGCAGGAGCCGCGGAAACAAAGCGACGCCGCCGCCGCCGCCATTTTGTTGGGCCGAGGCTCAGGCAGGAGAATTGGCGCGTCCTCCCTCTTCCTCTTTCCGTCATCTATTGGCTACCTCCTCCCGAGCGCATAGTCTTATTGGCTACGGAAATTCACCTTCTTTGGGGGCCTGTTGCTAAGGCGGCGGACGTCATTTAATCCCCTCCACCTTTTCACCGAGGGTCCAATTCTGTCCCAGCTGACCTCAGAGTGCCAAAGATGTATGTTATCCTGAAAATGCTGTTTGAGTCCATCGTCTTTACTTCCACATAATTGTCGGAACAACGGCTATTTACATTTGTTGAGAATTTACTATATGTTGGGCACTGTAGGGAGCCTTCAAATTATCTCATGCAATGCTTGCACCCTCCTTAGTAGACAGACCTAACATCTTCCGGGTGAGGAAACCGAAACACAAACTGCAAATTCCACCAAACAGCAGTCCTTCGAAAAACAGAAAATAACTGCACTTTCAATCACTAATCTATTTAGGCATCCGATAGAGTTCTTTCCTTTATTCCAGAATGGTGTGGATTTCTTTGTATGTTTCATATATAATATTCAGCATGCCGATATGCTTACACATCTATGTAGTTTACCTTTGGGGAAAGGGGATAAGAAAAGGTTTTGTTATATAGTCCTGGCTGGCCTCCAACTCATTATGTAGATGAGGCTGGCCTGGAACTTGCATTGATCCTCCTGCCTCTACCCCTCAAGTGCTGGGACTACAGGTGTGTCCTGCAGCACCAGGGTACTTATGTATACTTACAACCAATACAAGAAGTTGGTTGTATATGACTAACTTAAGACTGACATACAATTCTTTTCGATATTGAATAAACTTGGAACTGGCACTTGGAATGCACACATCCATCGGCCATTTCCTCAGTCTGCTGTGATTGGTGTATGGCTCACAAATCAACCAATCTAGATCTGTTTCCTCCACATCACAGAGGAAGTTTGGCTACATGATCTCTAACATCCCTCCCAGCTTTCATGTCCCTATCATTTCATTCTCCATTGATAATCTGCAAATCACAGCAGTTTTCTAGTTTCGAATGGTTTGTAATTTCATACCCACATTTATTCTGCAACACGTGCATGTTTTATTTTCTTGAGATATGCATCAACTCTAGTCATGGTTCAGTGACAGGGTTACACCTTTATAGTAGAATGGCAAGAGAGGAGCCTTTTTTCAAAGAGAGCATTTTGATAATCTGATAGACTGTCATGTTTTTAATCAACAGAAGTGTGTACACATTTCAAACCATTTTTTAAATGTTTAAAATCCACTGCCAACTGTAAAAATCAACCTTCTGTACCTGTTATACCAATTTTCTGTGTTTCATACATTAAATATCACTTAGACACAATTTACAGGAGTTATTTTTTCCCTTCTCGGAAAATAAAGAATATGAAAGATCCATTTCATCACAACAAATATGCTTACTATCTAATAGACATCACTATGGGAATAACAGCAAATAGTCTGTTGTTTTAATATGAATTAAATGTTTTGTTCTTTTTTTGAGACACATTTTCACATAGCCCAGACTGGCCTCAAACTCACTGTGTGGCTATGATGGTTTTAGTTGTCAACACAATCTAGACTCACTTGGGAGTAGGGCCTGTAAGAATGTCTGTAAAGATTATCTTGATTATATTACTGGGGTGGGAAGACCTGCCCACTGTGGGTAACACTGTTCCCTAGGCAAGAGATTCTGAATTGTGTAAGAGTGGAAAAATCGTGCTGAACACTGACACGTATGTATGAACTCACTGATGTCTGGTCTTGGCTGTGAATGTGAACTTACCAGCTGCTTCAAGTTCCAGCCACTTTAATTTCCCCCTAATGATGGACTGTAACCAGGAATTGTGAGTCAAATCCTTTCTTCCTTAAGTTTCTTTTATCAAAGTATTTTATCACAGCAACAGGGCAAGAAGCGGTTGCCCAGGATAATCTGGAACTCCCAATCCTCCCCCTGCTAAGATATTGCAGGCATTTGTCATCATGCAATGTTGTTGGGGGTGGGGGGGCAACTTTTAAAAAGCAGGGTTTCACTCTATAGCTCAATCTGGCCTCAAAGCTGCAGCAATCCTCCTACCTTTACCCTTCCAACTCCTAAATCTTGAGATCATAGATGTACACCACTACACCCAGCCTGAATTGAAAGTTTTAATGTAGAAATAGATGGTACTGACTTCCCCCTACTTTGTCTGAATCAAATTTTGTTAGTTTTTAAATAATTTTTTATTGAAATTTTGTGTATTTCATACAGAAAATCACCTTTATGCCCCCTTCCCCCTTCCCCTTTGGTACCTTCCCATAGTGACCCCCCCACACACTGAAGTTCATACATTCTGTCATTTGTATTAAAACCTATTATGTAAAGTTAGTGTCCCGAGATGTCCCCCAGTGCAAGTTCATCCACTGGGGTTTAGTCAGCCTATCTACAGTCTCTCCCTTCAAGAAGATAACTCTTCCTCACCCAGCAGTAATCAGCTGCCAATAATTCTTCAACTAAGATCCAGGCTTGTTGTTCACTTCCACAGTTCTGTGCTGGGTATTTGTCTGCTTAAGTTTGCATGGGTCTTCTGCATGCTGACACCGTTGCTGTAGGTTTGTATGAGAAGAGTCCCTGGCACCAGTAGGACTATTTCCATATGGTCGTGCACCTCCTCCCTGGCTCTTAAATCTTTCTGCCCTCTCTTCCATAATGGTCCCTGAGCCCTGGGTGGGTGGACCTCAATATAGGGGACCTATTCAAGGACCCAACTTTTTGTTAGTTTTTGCAGCTGTGGGGATAGAACCCAGACCCTGGAACATTCTTGGCCAGTATTCTATTTCTGAGTTACACTCTCAGCCCCTTCATTATTTTTTAACTATCCCTGAGTGACAAGACCTCTTGACACTAAACAGCTTTGTATGTGTGTCGGGGGAGGTGCATATGAGTGCATAATCGATTATGTGGGTGCACATGTATGTACCCTCCATGCACATGGAGACCAGAGCACAACCTTGGGTGATTTGTTCCAAGGTATTTTGTTTTCTCTAACAGGGTATCTTGGCCTGAAGATCACTGAGTACACTAGGCTGGCTGTTTAGTGAGACCCAGGGATCCACCTGTCTTTGCCTGTCCAGGGCTGGGATTACAAGTACATGCCACCACACCCAGCTCTTTTACACTGTTCTGGAGCATCTAACTTGGGTCATCATGCTTATGCTGCAAGACTTTACCAACTGAGCTATTTCCCTAGTCTTACACTAAACAACTTTGAACAACAAATTCTACAAATAAAGACATATCATTTTACTTTATTATTATTGTGTGTGAGTGTATTCTGCACATATACATATACACATGCCATGGTACTCATGTGGTGGTCAATGATTAGTTCACTCCTTCCACATTTATGTGGGTTCCAGTGATCAAACTCAGGTCATCAGGTTTGCACCACAAGCACTTTATGTGCTGAGCCATCTTGCCAACCCAAGGAACAATTTAAAACTACAATCACAGAATTTCTAAATTTATAATAACTCATTTATGAATCATAAGAAAAATAATTTCTTTGCCATTAAAGGATGGCTAACAAAATTTTGATTGATATACTTTTAAGTATAATCACATTCAGTCATGATTGTCTATGGGAACCAAGCCACAGTATTTTAGGAAACAAAATCACCAGTACACAGTTCCTTGATCATTTTCAAGTGGTCACAGAAATCAACACACAAACCTTTCTTGGATGCTTAACCACAAATGTGGAACTTTTCAATTTGTGTATTTGTTTTAAGAAAAAGACAGAGTAAATTACCTATAAGAGAACCAATCAAAAAAGCGAATAGGTACTATTACACTTTTTTTTTTTTTGTCTATTTGAGACAGAGTCTCCCTATAGCCCCAGGTGGCCCAGAACTCATATAGACCAGGGTGGCCTTGAACTCACAGAGATCAACCTGCCTCTGCCTCCCGAGTCCTAGGATTAAAGATGTGCCCTAGCATGCCTGGCAGGTATTATTACACTTCTTAATAAGCACCTTTATAAACCCTATTCCATGTGAAAATAATGTCCAATAATATCTATGAAATATAAAAATGTGTGTATCCTTTAACCTAGAAATTTGTAACCATGTAGCCTAGTCTTGCCTACAATTGGATATGTGGTTAAAATTGGCCTTGTATTCCTGATCCCCCTGCGCGTGCACACACAAACACACACACACACACACACACACACACACACATGCAGACTCACCACACAGTGTGTGCCACCACACCTTGCTCAGTAGACATTCTTTTGATGTTTTGTTTTCATTTTTGTTGTTCATTTGTGATTTGCTTTTTTAATTTGTTTTGTTTAGACAAGGTCTCACTATGTAGCCCTGGCTGGCCTGGAACTCCTTATATAGGCAAGGACAATCTTGATCTTCTGATCCTCTTCCCTCTACCTGAGTGTAGACATTCTTTACTTGTGTAGTGCTGAAATTTGGAAATAGTATAGATGCTCCTAAATAGGCATTCATTAAATAGATGATTATATCCATACAATGAAATAAAGTATATGGCTGAAGGTATGGGTCAGAGGCATACACTTGCCTAACATTCTCAATACCCTAAATGCGTTACTCAACATCTCATAAAAAATTGATAAAAAATATACTAAGGAATAAAATAACTACATAGCCAGGAATAGTGATGCACAGCTATAATTCTCGCACTTAGGAGATAGAGGCAGGAGATTCAATTCAAAGTCATCCTAGGCTCAATAGAGAGTTCCAGGCCAGGCTGGGGTATATAAGATCCTGTCCCAAAAGTAAAGAAAGAAAATAAAAGGTAGTAATATGTTATACCATGAAGAAGTAAACAAACTCAGTCTTACAGTGAGGGATGGAGTAAGTCATTAAACAACTACCTCAAGTTAAAGAAGTAGAACTTGCACGGTAGATTGGTGTGTTTTGGATTGCTGTTATAATGGTGGTGCTGGGGACAACCCAAGGCCTCATGCATACTAAGCATGCACTCTATCACTGAGCTACACTCCAGCCCCTTTTATTAAAAAATTAGATTTGAAGCCGGGCGTGGCAGTACACACTTTTAATACTAGCACTCAGGAGGCAGAGGCAGGTGGAGTTCAATGAGATTGAGGCCAGCCTGGTCTACATAGAGTTCTAGACCAGCTGGGGCTACAGGGAGACCCTATCCAAAAAAACCCAAATATATACATATATATATATATATATATATACACACAAATATATATGTTTGAGGAGAGGGAATAGTGGGGAGGGCAATGGGGGTGGGTGAATGAGAACAAAGTATACAAAACATATGTATGATGATGTCCTGCTGAGACCTTGGTTAGTTCGTATACTAACCTAAAATCCATAAGAAAAGAAAAATTACATTTCAAACAAGATATAAAAGGGCTTAGAAGACACATCCAAAAAATATAAAGGTTAAAAGATCAGTGGTGAGTGTGCTAGCTCAGTGGTGGGGCACCTGCTTAGCATGTGGGGTGCCTAGATTCCAACCTCAGCATCACAAAATAAAAATAAGTTAAAAAGAGAAAGTTAGGAGACTGGAGAGCTGACTCTGTGGTTAAGAGTGAGTGAATATTGCTCTTTGGTGCCGGGCACGGTGGTGCATGCCTTTAATCTCAGCACTCGGGAGGCAGAGGCAGGCAGATGTCTGTGAGTTCAAGGCCAGCCTGAGCTATATAGTGAGTTCCAAGACAGCTGGGGCTACAGAGAAACCTTGTCTCAAAAAGACCAAAAAAATAAAATAAAAGAGTGAATATTGCTCTTGTAAAGGACTGGAGCTCAGTTCCCAGCACCTAACATTGGGTGACTCATAAATGACTGTAACTCCAGCTCCAGGGGCCTTTGTGGGCACCTGCACTCACATGCACATAGCGAGAGAGAGAGAGAGAGAGAGAGAGAGAGAGAGAGAAAATTAAAAATAAAATCTTTTTTTAAAAAGGAAAGATTAGATATATTCAGATGAAATGTCTCAGTGATTTGTTTTCCTGCTTTGCACTTTTCCATTTCTCCCAAAATTTCCTGTAATGAGAATATATTATAAAAATTGATGGGGGAAACTAATTTTCATTGTTATAAGTGGCCAAGCCTTAGTCCCAGCACTCAGGAGTCAGAGTCAGGTGGATTTCTGTGAGTTCTTGGGACCAGCTTGGTCTACATCATGAGTTCCAGGTCAGCCAGAGACTACATTTTGAGACCATGTCTCAAAAAGCAAGCAAACAAACAAACAAAAACAACCTAATTGTTATAACAAAAGGTCTATCCATTTTGTGCCAACAAATATGAATCCAAGTAGCAATTATACCAGCATAAACCTCAACTCAATTGTTTTTGAGACATGGTCTCCCTGTAGCCCCAGCTAGTCTGGAACTCACTATGTACAGCAGGCTGTCCTTGATCTCACAGAGATCCACCTGCCTCTGCCTGGCTTGTGCCACGTCGCCCAGCTCCCAATATTATTTTAATAGATGCACTCACAAATTTCTAATACTAGTGAGAAGACCCAGATACTCATGAAGTTGTCTATCATGTTGTTGGGGTCACATGCCAGAGGCCAGGATGCACAGAAGGCAGATGCCTGGTTCACTGCTCTGCTCCCCTTTTCCCCTTTTGCCTTCTGGCCGGCAGTCTATGGGATGGTCGAGCTGCTCACATTCAGGCGGAGCTTTCCCCCTTAATTAATGACCTCTGGAAACATCCTCACATACTACTAATCAAGGCACTTCTCAATCTAATCAAGGCCAGAATCCAGACTAACCATCAGGAGATTCTATGGTTGCTTGAAGGAGATGTTCCTTCCTCCATCAGTGAATGGAATTTTCTGTGAATGTTAGATCCATTTGGTTAATGACGCTGTAGCAGGTTTTGTTTGTTTTTTTGTTTGTTTGTTTGTTTGTTTGTTTGTTTTTTGAGACAGGGTCTTCCCGTAGCCCCAGCTGTCCTGGAACTCACTATGTAGACCAGGCTGGCCTTGAACTCACAGAGATCCGCCTGCCTCAGCCTCCCGAGTGCTGGGACTAAAGGCATGTGCCACCACACCCAGCCTTGTAGGAGGTTTTTTACCTTAGTTCATCTTCAGTATAGTTATTCTATGTTGTTGAGAGGTGAGTATTTTCTTTTATTTATTTATTTTTCTATTTAATTTTTGGACTTTTTGAGACAAGGTCTCCTTGTAGCCTCAACTGGTCTGTAGCTCACTATGTAGACCACGGTGGCCTTGAACTCACACCAATCCACCTTTATCTGCCTCCTGAGTCCTGGGACTAAAGGTGTGCTCCACCATGCCCGGCAAGTATTTTCTTAAAACTGCATGTATGTGAGTGCACCCGTGTCGTACAATGCCACGGAGGTCAGAAGAGAACTTCGGATTCCCCTGGAACTGGAGTTAAGGATGGTTTGTAGCCACCATGTGGGTGCTGGAATGAAACCCGGGTTCTCTGCAAGAACAGTTGGTGCTCTTAACCGCTGAGTCATCTCTCCAGCCCCTACTTTATTTTATTTTATGTGTATGAGTGTATTGCCTGCATGTATGCAAGTGCAATGCCCGCGGGGGACAGAAGAGGGCGTTGGTCCCCTGGAACTGGAGTTATGGACGGCTGTTACCCACCATGTGTGCTGGGGTGCTGAGACTCGAAACCAGGTCTTCTACAACTGCCAGTGCCCTTAATCATCACTCCAGCCCCGAGGTATTTTCTATTTGTTGATTTCTACTTTCAATTCATTTTTCTTTTGTTTTACTTGATGTGTGTTGGGTCTGTGTGGTTGGTTGCGTTTGCATTTAAGATTGTTGGACCTTGCCAGTCATATTTATCCTTGTTTCATTGTAGAATGTGTTCCTTTGTCTTTCTGATCTTGTCTTGAACTCCGTTTTCTAATACTAACACAGCCGCTACTCCAGTGCTCTTCGGTTACTACTTACATGGCATATCATCTATTATTTACCGATAACTTGGTTTTTGGTTTTTGGGTTTTTTTAAGAGTAACACATGTCAATCTGCTAACCTGGTTTTTTTTTTTCTGTTTGGTTGGGTTGGGTTGAGTTTTGTAGGGGAGGGGTTGTGATTGAAACAGGCTCTTATATAACCCATCTATGTAGCTAAAGGTGACCTTGAACTTCTGATCCTCATGTCTGCTATCTCATTCTTCTGCCTGCCAGATACACCTTTTTTTTGACTTTTGAGAAAAAGACTTTATTATGTAGCCTAGACCCTCCTGACTCAGTCTAAGCGTTGGAATTACAAGCATGTAGCACGATGCCCTACTCCCAACATGCTTTTGAAACCCTCTACTGTATTTTTTTTATTATCGTTTTTCAGCTCAAGTATTTTTGTTGTTATTGCTGTTTTGACACAGGGTCTCCTATAACCCAGGCTACCCTTGAACTCCTAATCCTCTGGCCTCCCAAGTGCTGGATTAAAGGTGCCTGCCATAGTACTCAGCTATTATGTACTTTTTTTGGATATAGTTGATTTTAGCTATGTAAACACATTTGGTTTTGGTTTTGTTTCATTTTGAAAGATTTTATTCATTTTATTGATGTGTATGTGTGTGCATCTGTATGTGTACAGGCAGATGTGGGTGCTAGAAACCAAACTCAGGTTACAGAAAGTGCTCTTAACTTTTGAGTCATCCCTCCAGCTCCCGTTTTGTTTTTGTTTTTTTTTCCCCCACTACAGTCTCATATTGTAATCAAGGCTAGCCTGGAACTCACTATGTAACCCAGGTTTGCTTCAAACCTTAAACAATTCTTCTGTTTCACCCTCTTAAGTGCTGAGATTATGAGCCATTACATGTCTCTAAACATATTTTCTATTTTACTTTTTAAAAAATTTATTATTTTTATTTTGTGTGTATGCGTGTATTGCCTGCATGTAGGTAAGTGCACCCGTGTCGTGCAATGCCTGCGGAGGTCAGAAGAGGCTGTCGGATCCCCTGGGACTGGAGTTACAGACAGTTGTTAGGTGCCATGTGGGTTCTGGGATTCGAACCTGGGTCTTCTGCAAAAACAGCCAGTGTTCTTAACCGCTGAGCCACCTCTCCAGCCCCCTATTTTACTTTTTAAAATATTTTATTTTAACCAGGAGTGGTGGCTCACAATTTTAATCCTAGCACTCAGAAGGCAGAGGCAGGGGGATCTCTGTGAGTTCAAGGCCAGCCTGGTCTACATAGTGAGTTCCAGGCCAGCTGGAGCTACAGGCAGAACCTGTCTCAAAAGAAACACAAAAAGTTTTATTTTTATTTATGTGTATGAATGTATTGCCTGCATGTATGTAAGTACACCTGTGTTATGCAATGGTCAGAAGGCATCGGATCCCCTGGAACTGGAATTATGGATGGTTGTTAGCTGCCATGTGGATGCTGGGAATCAAACCCAGGTCCTCTGCAAGAGCAGTCAGAGCTCTTAATTGCTGAGCCAGCCCCTCTAGTTTACTTTTTGAGACAGGACCTCACTATGTAACCCAGGCTTGCCTTATAATCTCCGTCCTGCTGCCCCTGCCTCCCAAATTTTGAGATTACAGATCTGTACCATGCTCCTGAACATATTTTTGTTTGTTTGTTTGAAACAAGACCTTCTGTAGCTCAGAACTGATCTCAAACTTACTATGTAACAGAGAATGGTCTTGAACTCCGTATATAGACCAGGCTACCTCAAACAGTTGCTCTTCCTCTTGAGTACTAGGATTACAGGATATGCCACTACTCCCTGCTTTCCTAAACACAATTTTGTCCTGTTTTGTTTTAGTTTGGTTTGGTTTTTGTCACAGGGTCTCCCTGTTGCCCCAGTTGACATGGAACTCACTATGTAGACAAGGCTGACCTCCTCACAGAGATCTGCCTGCCTCTGGCTCCCCAGTGCTGATACTAAAGGCATATGTCACCATGCTTGGTCCCAAACATAATTTAAATAGTTGATTTAAATTCTTTTCGTAGGGGCCAGGGAGATGACTCAGCAGGTAAGGGCACTTGCCACCAAGCCTGACACCTGAGTTTGATCCCTGGACCCACATGGTAGGAGAGAACTAGCTCCTGAAAGTTGTCCTCTGACCTCTGCATGCATGCTATGGCACACATGCACACACATATAAATAAATATATTTTTAAAGGTATTTTTATTGAGTTTTGTGCATTCCATACAATAGTTCTTAATCAAATATAGACTCCCTCCCCCATCCATGCCCCACCATACCAGCCTCCCATTGGACCTCATGAATTCTGTCATATATATTAACTCCTGTCCATTTGTACACAGATGTCTTTTGGTATAAGTTCATTCATTGGAGCCTAGTCAGCCTATCTAGAGATCTTAAAGCTCTACTCTCCCTCACCCAGCAGTAATCAGTTGCCAACAGGCTAGGTCCAGGGCTCACCACCCATTTCCCTAACTCTACACTCAGCCCTTGTCTAATTGAGTCAGCGTGGGTCTTGTACATGACACCACCACTGCCGCAAGTTCTCGTAAACAAGTTTCTGGTGGTCTGAAAGCCTCTGTTTCCTAAATTCATGGACCAACCCTGGCTCTTACAATCTTTCCACCTCCTCTTCCACAATGGTCCCTGAGCCATGGGTGGGTGAGGTTTAATATAGTTCTATCCAGGGACACACATTCTGCAGTCTCTTATCTTTAAAACTTAGTCAGTTATGTCATTCTGTGCACATCACACTCTGTTGTATAAGGAAGGTTCACTGGTGAGAGCTACGGGATGCATTAGTATAAATAAATATTTTATATTTTATTGATTATTTTTATTTTATGTGTATGAGTGTATTGCCTGCATGTATGTGAGTGTACCCGTGTTGTGCAATGCTGCGGAAGTCAGAAGAGAGCTTCGGATTCCCCTGTAACTGGAGTTAAGGACAGTTCGTAGCCACCATGTGAGTGCTAGGAATCAAACCCTGGTCCTCTGCAAGAGCAGTCAATGCTCTTAACTGCTGAGCCATCTCTCCTGCCCCAAAAATTATTTTCCTGGTAAATCTATTATCTGGAATTCCTAAAGCATATTTTTTTCTTCTTTTTTTCCCAGCTTGGTAGACCAGTGAGTTTATTGGGGTTACTTACATTAGCAGAAATGACTCAAAGACAACTACATCATCAACCCCCCCCCCAGCAGGGGTGGCAATTTACAGAAGCAGGAAACCCTGAGCTCACTGCACAACCAGCAGGCAGCTCAGCAGGTTGGAGAGTGGCCTTTTCAGGTAGCTCAGCTGGTCTGAGAGGTCTCTAGCAGTCCTTAGAGCTTGGGGAGGGAGGGACCTAATGATCCTGGTCAATTTCAGGCACTTCCTGAGCTATTGAGTTATTTCCTTTTAGAACATCCTATTGTTCATCTTCCTTTAGAACATTTTGTCTTAAAGAACTAAGGTGAAGGGTTTTATCCCAGAGGAATTGCTACACAACACTCTACCCCTTCCTTGGCACTTACATTCTTTTCGCCTCCTCTTCTGCAATGGTTGCTGAGCTTGGAGGGGATGACATGGAAGACTATAACCCTCTAACTCTAGTATACTGAACCTTTTGTCTTAGCATTTTTGGTTTTCACAGGTGGCTAGTGGAGAGTAGGCAGTGTTCTTTTTTACTATAAAACACAAGTGAGGAAAAGGCAAAAACCCAGAAATATAAATATCCGAATAAACACTGAGAGTGATAATCTGTGGTTGTAAACATTAAGAAGCATCTTAGTCAGTATATTATATTTATTTATCCAGTAATAGCAGTCATTTTTCCACTGAGCCTATGAATTTCCTGGCCATAGGTTGTATCTAAGTTTCCAGGACCAGATGTGAATTTCCCTTTGAGCATATTTTCTTTTAATTTTCTTTTTGCTTGCTTCATTTTTGAGGAAGGGTCTTGAATGTACAAAGGAATGAATTTTAAAAGGGCCTCAGGTCACCAAGATGGGTAAAAGTATTTGTTACCAGGCCTGACAACCTGAGTTCCATCCCAGGGATCCACATGATGGAAGGAGAGACCCAACTCTCTCCTCTAAATTGTTCTCTAACACCCATACTTGTGCCATGGCACATGCATGCCCTCCCACAGACACAAATAAGTAAATGTAATAAAAAAATAATTTTTAAGTCTTGCCTTAGGCTCCTAGGTTCTGAGATTATAGGCATATACCATCATGCCTTGATTCCTGATTTATTTTCAGTACTGGTGATTGAACCTAAGACCTGCGTGCCAGGCAACTGTTACACCATTGAACAATATCCATAGCTCATTTTTTACTTTTTATTTGGAGGTAGTGTGTCCAGGCTAGCCTTGAACTTTAGGTCCTCCCACTTCAGCCTCCTGAGTAGTTAGAACTAAAGGCCTGGACTACCAGGTCCAGTTCTGGATTTACTTTTAGCTGATACAAAACATAAAAATTTCATGTTTTTGTTTGTTTTGAGACAGGGTCTCACATGTAGCTCTGGTTGACTTGAAACTCATTTATGTAGACTAGGCTGGCCTTTAACTCACAGAGATCTGCCTGGGTTTGCCTCCTGAGTGCTGGGATTAAAGCTGTGTGCCACCATGCCCAGCAAAAATTGAGTATTAATGAAGGACTACATTATGTTTTGATATGTGCAACATAGGTTGCACAATGCCCAAATCTGGTGAAGCATATCTATCTCTTGAAACATTTATCGCCTCCTTGTGGTGAAAGCCCTCTGAATCCATTCGTCTCACTTTCTGACATTCTTGCTATTAATAGTTACATTATTGTGCAATAGCAAAATAGAGCTTATTAATTTTCTCCTTTTTGAGATAGGATCTCACTATGAACTCTGGCTGGCCTGGAACTTACACTATGTGGACCAGACTAGCCCTGAACTCACAGAAATCCACCTACCTCTGCCTTCCTAGTGTGGCACCACGCCCAGTTAGCTGAGTTTATTTAACATAAGGATTCTCAATTCCATCTATAGTGTTGCAGAAGACAGAATTTCATTAATTATTTTGTGGCTGATTAAATACAGTTTTGGGGTGTGGGGAAATGACTCTGTGGGGAAAACACTTGCTGAGCAAGTGTAAGGATCAGAATTTGAGTCTGTAGCACCCACATAAAAGGTAGACATGGTGGTCCACCTGGAATCCCAGCCGCTGGAGGCAGAAAACTGGTAAGTTGGATTAGCCAAATGAGCGAGACCATGCCTCAGTATACAGGTGGATAGTGACTGAGGAAGACCCAACATCAACCTTGGGCCTCCACATGCATGCACACATACATGCACGCATACCCTTCATGGTGGTTTGAATAAGGTTCCCTCCCCCATAATCTCAATTATTTAGCACGTTGGTAGTATTGTTTTTGGAAGGTCATGGAATCCCTTGGAGGTGTGGTTTTGCTGGAGGAAGCTTGTCACTAGGGGTGGGCTTTGAGAATTCATAGCCATGTCCAATTTGCCAGTTTGTCTCTCTCCACTTCCTGTGCCTGCTTGAAGACGTGAACACTTGGCTTTCTGCTCCAGCTACTTCCTGCCATGGAACTGTAAGCCCAATAAATTCTTCCTTCAATAGTTGCCTTGGTCATGGATGGTTTTTAAATCACAGAAACAGAAAAGTAATTAATACATCTTCACACACAGGTACGAACACATTCATGCAAACATGAATACACACATGCACATACTCCAAACACATATGCAACTCAAAATATGTGTATATACAGTTATGTATGTGCATCACATTTTCATTGTTTATTTTTTAAGACATAGGGTGTTGAAATATATAGATATATATTAAAGAAAAAAATAAACAAAAAAATGTAACAGAAACAGGGTATCGGTATCATACTACTTAGTCCAGGCTGGCCTCAAACTTGATATGTACCATTATAACCTTGAACCTCTGACCTTCCTATCTCTTCTTCTTGAGTGCTGGGATTACAGGCATGTCCCACCACACTCACACACTCAATTTATTTGGTGGTGGGAACTGAACAGAGCTTTGTGCATGCTACGCAAGCATTCTACCAACTGAGGTACATTCCCAACCACACATTTATTTCCTTCCTTCCTTCCTTCCTTCCTTCCTTCCTTTCTTCCTTCTTTTAGTTCTCTCTCTCTCATTTTCTGTCCTTTTTTGGAAAGGATCTCACTTTATATTTATAGCTGGCTTGGAACTCATAATCTTCCTGTATCAGCATCACTAATTCTAGGATTACATGCGTGTGTCACCATATCCAGACCATATCCAGACTGGCATGGACTCCATTTTTGACCCATTCATCCATTGATGGATACATTGTGTGGTTTCATTTCTTGGCTATTGTAAAGAGTGCTGTAGTAAACACGAGAAGGCAGATTCTCTATAGCATCATGATTTCATTTGCTTTGGATATTATCTGTATTTACTGGTAGGAGTGCAGGGCCATATTGTACTTCTACTTTCCTTTGTTATTTATCATATAATGTTCCTACACTAGAACTGAAACAAGATGATTGCATAAAACACTACTACACTATGTATATGATTTTATATATGTTTTTTGATACAGCATCTTGTTATGTAGCCCAGGCTGGAAATCATAAAGTTCCTCCTGTCTCTGACTCTCCAGTGTGGGGATTACAGGTGTATACTACCATGCCATAGTTACATTATCTTTTCTTTTTGAAGGGTGTCATTTTTTAAGACAAGATCTCCCTCTGGCCCCAACTGTCCCGGAATTGACTATGTAGACCAGGCTGGCTTTCAACTCACAGAGATCCACCTGCCTCTGCCTCCTGAGTACTGAGATTAAAGGCATGTGCCACCATGCCTGGCCAAACACTATCTTTTCTTTGAAAAAGGGCCTTACATTGTATCCCAGGCTGGTCTGTAATTTACTCTGTAGCCTAGGCTGGCCTAAAACTCATAGTAATTCTCCTGTCTTATCCTCCCACATGACAGGATGAAGTTGTAAGCTACCCTGCCTAGATCATTACTCATCATGTTTCTTAATTTACGTATGCTTTTTTAAATTTTTAGTTTGTTTTTATTTTATGTGTATGATTGTTATGCCTGCATGTATGTAAGTGCACCCAAGTTGTGTGGTGCCCACAGAACACAGAAGAGGGTGTCAGAGCCACTTAATTTGGAGTTATAGACACTTTTTAGTTGTCATGTGGAATCTAAACTGCGGCTTCTGCAAGAACAGCCAGGGCGACCCTCTCTCAAAAAATAACAACAACAACAAAAATCAGAAAGAGCACAAATAAATGACTTAACTTTGCATCTCAAGACACTTGAAAAACAACAAATGAAACCCAAAAGCAGCTGACAAGAAGAAATAACAAAACTCAGAGCAGAAATTAACGAAATAGAAACAAAACAATACAAAGCATCAACAAATCCAAGAGCTGATTCTTTGAAAAGATAAACAAGATTGAAAGACCCCTAGACCCCCAGTTAACAAAAAGAAAGACAGAGAACCTCCAAATCAACAAAATCAGATCTGAAAGGGAAAACATCATAACAGACACGAAAACGATCCAGAATATTATAAGGGAATACTTTAAAAATGTACACGTTACTAAATTTGAACACCTAAAAGAAATGTGGATGGGTATATAAAATCATGGGAACCACCAAAAGTAAACCAAGAAGGGATCAACAGCTTAAACAGACCCATAACACATAAGGAAACTGAAACAGTAATACAAAACCTCCCGACTAAAAAAAAGTCCAAGACGAGATTGGCTTTACAGCAGAATTCTACCAGACATTTAAAGACTATCTATATCCAATACTACATAATTTACGCAAAAAGATAGAAACAGAGGGAGAACTTCCAAATTCCTTTTATGAAGGCAGCATGGTACTGGCACAAAAATAGACACATAGAATATCATTGAAAATAGACAATGAAGCCGGTCGTGGTGGCGCATGCCTGTAGTCCCAGAACTTGGGAGGCAGAGGCAGGAAGATCTCTGTGAGTTCAAGGCCAGCCTGGTCTACATAGTGAGTTCCAGGATGGCTGGGGCTACAGGGAGACCCTGTATCAAAAGGACCAAAAAAAAAATAGACAATGGAACGTCTTTGAAGACCCAAACATGAGTACATGCAATTTCAGCCACCAGATATTTCACAAAGGTACCAAGAACACACAATGGAGGAAAGACAGCATTTTCAACAAATGGTGCTGGCAAAATTAGATCTCTACTTGTAGAAGAATGAAACTAGATCCTTATCCTTCACTTTGCATAAAAGTCCTATAGTGTTGTTTTTATGAATTTGGATGCACCAGAGTTTGGTGCATATATGTTCATGATTGTAATATCTTCTTGGTTAATTGTTCGTTTAATCAGAATGAAGCGGCCTTCTTTTCCTCTTTTGATCAGTTTTAATTTTAAATCTATTTTGTTTGCTATTAAAATTGCAACCTCTAGCCAGGCATGGTGGTACGTGCCTTTAATCCCAGCACTCGGGAGGCAAAGGCAGGCAAATCTCTGTGAGCTCAAGGCCAGCCTGGTCTACATAGTGAGTTCTAGGCAAGCTGGGGTACAGGGAGACCCTGTCTCAAAAAAGACCAAAAAATTTAAAAATAAAATAAAATTGCAACTTCTGCTTGTTTCTTAGTGCCATTTGCTTAAAATAGCCTTTTCCATCCTTTCACTTTAAGGTAGTGCCTGTCCTTGAAAGTGAAATAAATTTCCTGCATACAACAAAAAGATAGATTTTGTTTCTTAATTCATTCAACAAGCCTGTGTCTTTTGACTGGGGAGTTCAGTAAAGCTATTATTGAAAGATGTGTATTGATTGTCATCATTTTGATTATTGTTTGCATTCTTTGTCTAATTTTGTGTTTCCACAATTATACCTTCATTTAGTTTCTTTCTGTTGCCCCTGGGGTATAATTGTTCCTTCCTTCTTTCTTTGTATTGCTTCAAATATTCTTTGAAGGACTGGTTTTGTGGACATGTATTCTTTCAGCCTATTCATGTCGTGGAAGATTTTTCTTTCCTCTTCAACTATAATAGACATTTTTTCTGGGCAAAGTATTCTGGGTTGGCAACTATGGTCATTTAGAACAAGAAATACCTTGGTACAGGCTCTTCAGGGTTTCATAGTTTGCATTGATAAGTCAGCTGTAATTCTGATGGGCTTTCCTTTGTATGTGACTTGTTTTTCTTTTGCAGCTTTCAGTATTCTCTCTTTGTTCTGTACATTTAGTGTTTTTACTATGATATGCCATGGGGAGTTTCTTTTCTAGTCCTGTCTACTTGGTGCTCTATGTGCTTCCTCAGTTTTTTTTTTCCTTAGTTTTGGGAAATTCTCATCTATAATTCACTTTAAGATCTGGTCAATACCATTAACCTGAATTTCTTCTCTTTCCTTTATGCCTATGATACTTAGATTTGGTCTTTTTGTGGTTTTCCACACTTCCTGCATATTCTGTTCCTGTGCTTTCTAAATTTTTTCATAATCTTTGCTTGAGCACCCCAATTCTTCAAGATTATCCTCCAGTGTTGATATTCTGTTTTCCATTTCATTCATTCTATTGGTGAGGCTTTCTCCTGTTGTTTCAAATTGGCTTATTGAGTTTTTCACTTCTTTATTTCAGCCTGAGTTTTTTTTTAATATTTCTCTTTTGTGAATTCAGTCAGAAGTTTATCACTATCTTCTTTTAGTTCTTTGATTTGTTTATTTGTGTGTTCTTTAAATTCATTAAATTCCTTGATCATGTTTATGATTGTTCTTTTAAATTCAGTGTCCTGGGTTATCTCTAGGGGACTCTCCTTGTAGATATCATCTACAGGACTGGTGGAATTTGGTGGGAACTTGCTGTTTTGGTTTCCCATATTATTTTTTTTCCATTGTGATTTTGGCATGTGGATTTCTTATGCTGTTTGTGATTCTGGTATGAAACTCAAGCCTTCTTTTGCTGAGTTGAAGTTTGTTTGTTTGTATTATTGGTGTGCCTTGGTTGTTTTCTTATTGAGTATGTAAAGCTGATTGGTCTAGGTTTCAGGTTTTCTCAGGTTTTATTTTGGAGGGAACTCAATTTTCAATGGCTTCAAATTAGCTACTCAGGACCTCCCACAGAGGCCCAAGTCAGGCTCCAGTCTGGTACATTCAGGTTCCTTTTAACATTTGAACCCCTACTAGCATGTACTCACAGCAAATTTGGGAAGTTCACTAAGGGGAGACCCTATTTTTGCACTCTCAGGCAGTCTGCTAAGGTCTCAGCCTCTACTGTAGGTCAGAGAGGTCTAGCACTGGCAAAATGGGAGGGGCCTCATGTGGTCACTATTAGGAGGTTGGGCTCAGCATGATTTGTGGAATCTCACCACCACGTGAAGGCCAGATCCAGGTACTCTCAGGTGGTCTACTGAGGTCTCGGCCCCTACCCTACTGTAAGTCAGAGAGGTCTACTCTTGGCAAAGTGGGAGGGCCCACATGTAATCCCAATTAGGGGGTTAGGCACAGTGCCACTTAGGGAAGCTCACCACCACACTGAGGCCAGATCCAGGCACTCTCAAGAAGTCTGCTGAGGTCTCAGCCCCTACACCAGGCAGAGGCCAGATCCAGGCACTCTTAGGTGGTCTGCTGAGTTCTCCTTCATTTTTTTCCTATTTATGCTTTTTAAGACACAGCCCCATGTAGTGCAGGCTGGCCCTGAACTTGCTATGTAGTCAAGGATGACTTTGGACTTCTCATGCTCCTGCTTCCACCTCCTAATCACTAGGATTACAGGCCTCTTTCTTTTTTATTGTGCTAGTGAGTGTCATTACTTACTTTTCTCATTGCCACAATCAACTACAAAGACAATTTATAGAAAGAATGGTTTATTTTGGCTCACAATTTGAGGTTACAGTCTGTCACAGAAAAGAAGGAATAATGGCAGGTACATGAAGCAACAGGTCACATGACATCCACTGTCAGGAAGTAAAGAGACATGAATGCTCAGCTCTGTTTCATCCATTTATGAAACCAGGGATTCCAGCCCAGCTAATGGTGCCACCAATATTTAGGGTGGCTGTTCCCACATCAACTAACCTTATCTCAAAAATCCTTCAAAAAGAATCTCAGCAGACCACCAGAGAGTGCTGAGTTCTGGCTTCCCTTTGGCCTCCCTCTGGCAGGGGCCTGAGAATGAAGGGAACTGCCTCTGCATGATGGTGAGTTTCCCCTAATTGAGCCATACCTATCCCCCTACCTGGGATTCTGTGAGGCCCCTCCCAAGGCCCCAGGGCAGATGTGGCTTCTGTAGGCTAAGGCAGAGATCCTAGCAGACAGCCTGAGAGGGTGGATTCTGACCTCCATTGGTGTAGCTGCTCTGATCTCAGCAGACCCCCAGAGAGTTCTGGCCTCCCTCTGTCAGAGGCCCTGAGAAAACAGGGGACTTCTTGAGAGCCCCCAGATTCTGCTTCTGCATGGTGAATGAAGTCAAGTGTACCAGACTGGAACATGAATGGGCTTCTGTGGGTACTCCTGAATAGCTGACCTGAAGCCATCAGTTCCCTCCAAATTAAATCTGAGAGAACCTGAACCCTGTACCAACCAGCTTTACATAACCAATAAAGAAATGATCTAAGCACCTCGATAATACAAACAGAAGCATATTTCAACTTAATTCTCGTATCAGAATCATAAACAACAAAAGAAATTCACATGCCAAAATCACAATGAAAGAATAATAAAATGGAAAGCCAAAACACTATGTCCCCACCAAACTCCCCCAGTCCTCTTCCTTGGGGAAGAGTTCTACAAGGAAAACCCCCTATAGATAACCCGGGACACTGAATTTAAAAGAACAATCATAAACATGATCAAGGAATTCAACGAATTTAAAGAACACACAAATCAAAGAGCTAAAAGAAGATAAGGATAAACTTCTGAATGAATTCACAAAAGAGAAACATAGAAGAAAACTCAGGCAGAAATGAAGAGGAACTGCAAAACTTAATAATCCAACTTGAAACAACAGGGTAAAGCTTCATTGCTAGAATGAATGAAATGGAAAACAGAATATCAACACTGGAGGATAAACTTGAAGAATTGGACTGCTCAAGAAAAGATTATGGAAAATTTTTTAAAAACACAGAAATGGAATATGCAAGAGATGTGGGACATCATGAAAAGACGTTAATGGTGTTGACCAGATCTTAAACAGGACTGTATCAGAGAATTTCCTGAAATTAAGGAAAGACATCCCCATACAAATACAGGAAGCACATAGAACACCGAATAGACAGGATCAGTAAAGAAACTCCCCACAACATATCATAGTAAAAACACTAAATATACAGAACAAAGAGCGAACACTGAAAGCAGCAAAAGGAAAACAACAAGCCACATACAAAGGAAAGCCCATCAGAATTACAGCTGACTTATCAATGCAAACTCTGAAAGCCAGAATAGCCTGGACCAAGGT
>NW_008341888.1:1673222-1677492 GCF_000622305.1 Nannospalax galili | reverse complement strand
AGGGGCCAGGGAAGCAAGCCAGTAAGCAGCAGTCCTCCATGGGCTGTGCTCCAGCTCCTGCCTCCAGGTGCCTGCCCTGAGTTCCTACCTTGGGCTCCCTGATGAACTGTGGTAAGACGTAAGACAGATAAACCCTTTCCTCCCCAAGCTGGTATTGGTCAGAGTATTTTGTCATAGCAATGAAGAACAAACTAGAACACATAGTAAAAACAATAACTTTACAGGACAAAGAGAGAATGCTGAAAGCAGAAAAAAAAAAAAAAACCACCAAGACACAAACAAATGAAAGCCCATCAGAATTACAGCTGACATATCAATGCAAACTATGAAAGCCAGAAGAGCCTGGACAGAGGTATTTCCAGCTCTACATAACAATAGATGCCAGCCCAGAATACTTTACCCAGCAAAAATGTCTAGTATAGTTGAGGGGGAAAAAAATCTTCCATGATGAATAGGCTGAAAAAATACAGGTCCACAAAACCAGCCCTTCAAAGAATACTTGAAGCAATACAGAAAGCAGAAAAAGAAACAACTATACTCCAGGGGCAACAAAAGAAAATAAAGGTATAATCCAGGAAACACAAAATTAGAGAACACAAACAGCAATCAAAATGATGGCAACCAACACACAACTTTCAATAATAACCTTAAATATCAATGTACTGAACTCCCCAATCAAAAAATAGAGGCTAAGTGAATGGATTAAGAAACAAAATCCATCTCTTTGCTGTCTGCAAGAAACCCATCTCACCTTCAAGGACAGGCACTACCTTAAGGTAAAAGGATGGAAAGGAGTATTCCAAGCAAATGGCACTAAGAATCAAGCACAGGTTGCAATTATAATATCTGACAAAATAGACTCCAAAGTAAAATTAATCAGTCGAGATAAGGAGGGTCACTTCATTCTGATCAAAGGAACAGTTAACCAAGAAGATATTACAATCCTTAACATATATGCACCAAACTCTGGTGCACCCAAATTCATAAAAACAACACTACAGTACTTTAAGACACAGATTAACCCCACTCAGTAATAGTAGGGGACTTCAACACCCCACTGTCTCCATTAAACAGGTCAACTGGACAAAGAATAAACAGAGAGAGAGGGTCTCCCTGTAGCCCCAGCTGACCTGGAACTCACTATGTAGACCAGGCTGGCCTCAAACTCACAGAGATCCACCTGCCTCTGCCTCCCAAGTGCTGGGATTAAAGGTGTGCGCCACCACGCCCGGCCAAAGATACACTTTCTACTCAGCACCCCATGGAACTTTTTCAAAAATTGACCACATACTGGTCCACAAAACAAACCTAACAAATATAAAAAAATTGAAATAACTCTGTGCATTCTATCAGACCACAAATCAATAAAGCTCAAAATCAACACTAGACAAAGCCCTACTCACTGCATGAACTCATGGGGATTGAACAACACACTCCTAAACAATGACTGGGTCAAAGGAGAAATGAAGAAAAAAATAAAAGAATTCTTGGAATTCAATGAAAAGGACAACACAACACAACACAACCACTGGGTCACATTAAAAGCAGTACTAAGAGGGAAGTTTCTAGCTCTAAGGGCCTACATTAAAAAATTAGAAAGAGCTGAAATAAATGAACTAACACTGCGGGTCAAGACACTGGAAAGGCAAGAACAAATGAAACCCAAAACCAGCAGAAGAGAAGAAATAACAAAAATCAGAACAGAAATTAATGAAATAGAAACAAAGAAAATAATACAAAGAATCAGTGATTCTAAGAGCTGGTCCTTTGAAAACCTAGACAAGATAGACAGACCCTTAGCTCAGTTAACCAATTAAAGAGCAAATCTAAATCAACAAAATCAGAGATGAAAGGGGAACCATCAAAAGAGACACCCAAAAGACCGAGACTATTATAAGGGAATGTTTTAAAAACCTATACACTACTAAATTTGAAAATGTAAAAGAAATGGATGGATCGCTAAAATCATGGGAACCACCAAAGTTAAACCAAGAACAGATCAACAGTTTAAACAGACCCATAACATATAATTATTCAAAACAATAGAAACAGAGGGAGAACTCCCAAATTCCTTATATGAAGGCAGCATCACTCTAATACCCAAACCGAGTAAAGACACAACCAAAAAACAAAACTGTAGACCCATATCCTTAATGAACATAGATGCAAAACTTCTCAACAAAATGCTTGCAAACCACATACAGACACACATCAAAAAGATCATTCACCATGATCAAATAGGCTTTATCCCAGAGATGCAGGGCTGGTTCAATATATGCAAGTCAATAAACGTCATTAATCACATAAATTGACTCAAAGACAAAAACCACATTGTCATCTCAATAGATGCAGAAAAGGCTTTTGACAAAATTCAGCATGCATTTATGTTCAAAGTCCTAGAGGGAACTGGACTGGAGGGAACATACGTCAGCATAATTAAAGCTATATACAACAAACCCACAGCCAACATCATTCTAAATAGAGAAAACTGGAAGCATTCCCATTAAAAGCAGGAACCAGACAAGGATTTCCACTATCTCCACTCCTTTTAAACATAGTGCTTGAAACTCTTGATAGAGCAATAAGACAGGAGAAGGAAATTAAAGCACTATTAATTGGACAAGAAGAGGTCAAATTATCACTTTTTGCAGATGATATGATACTATATTTAAGAGATCCCAAAAGTTCCACCAGAAAACTTATAGAACTGATTAACATTTTCAGTATAGTGGCAGGTTATAAAAGCAATCTACAAAAATCAGTAGCCTTTCTATATACCAATGGCAAGCAATTGGAGAAAGAATACAGGAAAATGCTCGCATTCACAATTGCTGCAAAAATAAATAAAATATCTTGGGATAAATCTGACAAAAACATGAAAGATCTTTACAATGAAAATTTTAAATAGTTAACGAAAGAGATTGAGGAAGACACCAGGAGATGGAAGGACCTCCCATATTCATGGATTGGAAGAATTAATAATATTGTAAAAATGACCATCCTACCAAAAGCAATATATAGATCAATGCAATCTCAATCAAAATCCCCATGACATATTTCACAGAATTAGGAAAAAAAATGCTTAAATTTATATGGAAGCACAAAAGACCCCGGATAACTAAAGCAACCCTGAGCACAAAGAGCACTAAGGGGAGGATGACTATACCAGATCTCAAAGTATACTACAGAGCTATAGTCATAAAAACAGCATGGTACTGGCACAAAAATAGACACATAGATCAATGGAACATCATTGAAGATCCAAACTCAAGTACACTCAATTTCACCCACCTGATATTTGACAAAGGTGCCAAGAACACACAGCTAGGCATTGTTTATCTCTCACATTGTCTTACCCCTCCATCATGGTTTTCCCACTCAAGGTGCCCCCATTTCCCCCCTTTCTCCCTTACTAATACCCTTCTCCAATGGTCTTATCTCTCTTGAGCTCCTTCTTTCCCTTTATCCCTTAGGTTCCTTGTATACCCTTCCCTCCCCCCCGTCCTTAAACTAACCCAATTTTTATTCATATCTCCCTTATTAAGGCCTGTTTCCTACTGTTCTTCTCTTTCAGGTTCTGTCTTTTCCTTTACCTCCCTGGTTCCTTTCCATTATTCTGGTTCCTGTTGTTATGTCTGGTTGTATACTTATTTATCAGAGTCTGGTTCTAGGATCCACATATGAGGGAGAACATATGTCGATTTTTTTTTCTGAGTCTGGTGTTACTTCACTTAGTATAACAGTTTCTAGTTCCATCCATTTACCTGCATATTTCATGAATTTTTCTTTCTTTACTGCTGAGTAAAACTCCATTGTATAAATGATCCACATTTTCATTATCCACTCATCAATTGAGGGACACCTAGGTTGCTTCCATCTCTTAGCTATTGTGAAAAGAGCAGCAACAAACATGGATTTACAAGTGTCTCTGCAATAGGATGAGTTCTTTGGGTATATGCCAAGGAGTGGTATAACTGGGACAAATGGTAGGTTCCTTTGTAGTTTTTTAAGAGTTCTCCACACTGCTGTCCATAGAGGTTAAACCAGTTTGTACCCTCACCAGCAGTGGATGAGTGTTCCCCTTTCCCCACATCCTCTCCAACATTTGGTATCATTTGTTTTCTTGATCTTAGCCAGTCTGACTGGAGTAAGATGAAATCTTAAAGTGGTTTTAATTTGTATTTCCCTAATTATTGGTGATGTTGAACATCTTTTAAGATGTTTCATAGACATCTTCTTCTTTTGAGAACTCTCTGTTCAGCTTCTAGCT